>NC_041398.2:168717413-169072413 GCF_900747795.2 Erpetoichthys calabaricus
TCAGTCAGTCACTCAGTCAGTGAGGGCTTTGCCTTTTATTATTATAGATTACTTTCAACCACTGAATTAAACTGCAACTGCCTCAGCTATCTTACTTAGTCCTGCAGATTCACTTGAAATTTGTGATCCTTAATAGTCTTCTTTTCTTTAGATGCTTGAACTTTAATGTTTTCTGCATCCATTTTGAGTATAACACATTCACAAGTAGGGGTGCACAATTAATCATATATGATTCTCGATTACAATTATGACTGCCGATATACTAATTATGAAAAGTGACAATTACCACATTCCATCTCAGAGCTTGAGCTCTCCCAGTTCCAAACTGATCTAAACAGCAAATGAGTGCTGTAAAAAACATAAGACAATTTATTCACTAAGCATGAGTGCACAGGCATTATCTGAGGCACTCACATCATTGGAATAATCACATGCTAAATGGGTCTGATCCCAAACAACATCTTCTAAAAAAGTGTTCATATAATTATTTTCTGCTTGCAGCAGCTTGCACAATAATTGGAAAGTATACTGAAAGTAATGTTGAACCTAGATCACCGGACTCTTTTTAGAAGAAGTTTCGTAAAACAATAAAGGGAACCATCTGTAATTTAAAAATATTGTTTTGAAAAATATACTCTGCAAAGTGTTAAACCAATTCACACAAACATTTATACACCCATTTATAATTCAACCACACAGTGTACTATAAAGAATGCATGACAGCTAAGCATGCATCACAAAGTCCCAGTAACATTAGATCCACAAGGTAACCATTACCTGTTTACACTTGTGTAAGTCCATATACAGCATGCTATCAAAAGCAAGACAAGTTAACACAAATCATTGTATTTTATGCATCAAAAACCATATCACACCCGTTTTGCAGCAGCTGCACCGGCTTCCAGTTAAGTTACACATTCAATTCAAAATTCTTCTGTTAACTTTTAAGGCTATCCAAAACCTTGTCCCTCCATATCTGTCTGACCTCCTCCATGTTACCATTCCCTCCCGTACCCTTAGATCCTTTTCCTCCATCCACTTGACTGTCCCCTATGTCCTTCTTACCTCCATGGGGGAATGCTCTGATCCCCAGCTCTGGAACTCACTACAATCTGAGCTTAGAAATATTGAATAATTTTCACTTTTCAAATCTAAACTTAAAACTCATTTGTTTAAGACTGCTTTTTCTTTTTGATTACAATTGCTCTGTCCGATTTTAATTTTTGTATTCTAGTTTTGTTTATAATCTGTGTTTTATCTATTGTTTGGTGTCCTTGAGTGTTTAGAAAGGTGCCTACAAGTAAATAAAATGTATTATTAAAATGTATTATTATTATTATTATTAAAAAACAAGGCTCCAATTAAAAGGTTTTAAAAAATAATCAACACTTGGTAAGAGAAGTCAAAACCTTCCTGCTATAATTTTTCCAAAGTTACATTGCCTTTACATTTTTTTCAAAGGTCAGACAAGAGACAAAATGGATCTAAAACAAATAGAGCTTTATGCAACCATGACCGATTTGTGGCTGAGCAGATCTGTAGAAGCATGCTTGAACATAACAGTTCATTATATTGATGAGAAATATACTCTGACAAGCACATGCTTGCAATGCTGTTTCTTTAAATGAGTACGCATCTTGTTGCAATACTTTCCTCAAGAACACGATCATCACTGCTCAAGGACAGCGGTATGTAATAATAAGTTACCATGTAAATACTTCAAGATTACAGTATATTCAAGTTGTAACATTTAATGTGTTTTCATACAGTTATGTTGTATGTATCAGGTTGTGTTTACATTAACTTCTTAAATCTTATTTTACAATTTAACTTTTCCTTGTTAATATATTCCTACATTTGAAGTGGTGAGTAATGGTGATGACTGTTGTTTTCAGAAGTAACATTTATTTAGGTGGAAAATAAAGTATGTCTTATATTTATTTTATAAATATTTGTATATCATGAATGTACTGTATCTATTAAAAACTAATGACAAAAATGTATAATTGTGCTCTCTTTATTGCAAA
Organism: Erpetoichthys calabaricus; assembly: GCF_900747795.2. Classification (NCBI taxonomy): domain Eukaryota; kingdom Metazoa; phylum Chordata; class Cladistia; order Polypteriformes; family Polypteridae; genus Erpetoichthys; species Erpetoichthys calabaricus. The sequence goes on from NC_041398.2 coordinate 168,719,441, forward strand.
CAAAAAAACATTAAACACTAAAATGTTTAAATTTTTCAAACTAATCCACCATTTAAAAACTTCATATTAACAATTTTTAAGTGGATCCCTGCAAAATGGAGGTTCTACTGTATTATATGTAACTAAAATACAGTATATGCAGTTTGCAAGACAACGTAAACATTTCATTGTTTGTTAAATGAAATTAGTAATAGCAGTATTAATATCAAAGGCCATAATCGTAAATTACTAATGAAGCCGTACGTAAATTACTAATGAAGCCGTAATGGTGTACCCCTGCTCACAAGCACTGACAACCGTTTCATGTTAATATCTAAATCATAATTTACATATTCACTTTTACTAGTCAAAAAAGAATTATAGTTGCATATGTCTACAACTCAGCATTAACTAGATGGAATGTGTAGAGATATTGGTGATATTGATGTAATGTAATTTGTTACATTTTTTTAATTGAAAATCAATCTGTAATTATGTTTCAACCAGTTGAATTTAGTTTTAAATTCTAAATATCTAGTAGATGCCTATACCTTTACCTACTTAAAAATTGTAATTGTAAAAATGCTCAACTTCATTTGGGACAGTTGAAAATCATGTGGCACCACTCCAAAGTACTAAGTTCTTGGGTGCATAAAAATTAAATCAAAAGCACACAGTCAGGCAATCACCATGGACTAAAATTAGCAAAAGAATGGGTTGCACTGAAGAGCTTGGTGCCTTAAATGTGTAACTGTCTTAGGATGCCACTTTTGCCACAAGTCACTACATGAAATTTCTGCTAGATCTGGCATTTCAACTGTAAGTGCTATTATGGTGAAGTGGAAGCATCTAGTAACAATGAAAGCTCAGCCACATAGTGGTAGACCATGCAAACTCACAGAGTGTAGCCCCAATCCCCTGGAGTCTCACTCCCAGCATAACTCCAAAATGCCTCTGGAAGGAACATTAACACAGGAGCTGTGCGTTGGGAGCGTTGTGAAATGGGTTTCCATGCCCTAGAAACTACACATAAGCCTCAGATCAGTATGTACTATGGATGCCAAGTAGCTGAATTGCTGTAAAGTACTTTGCAATTGGATATAGGAGCAGTGGAGACATATTCTCTGGAGTGATGAATCACACTTCACTATCTGACAGTCAAATGGATGAATCTGGGTTTGGCAAATGCCAGGAAAATGCTGCCAGGACTGCACAGTGCCTACTCTAAAGTTTGGTGGAGGAGAGATAATTGTCTGGGCTAGGCCTGTTGGTTCCAGTGAAGGGTACTGTTAATGCTACTATATACAAAGACACTTTAGAGAATTGTGAACTTTGTGGCAACTATTTAGGAAAGGCTTTTTTCTGTTCCAGTACGACTGTGACACTGTGCATAAAGCTAGGTAAATAAAGAGAAGGTTTGACAAGCTTGTTGTGGAAGAACTTGATTGGCCTACACAAAGTCCTAATCTCAACACTACTGAACACCTTTGTGGTAAAGTCTTCTAAGCAAACATTAATACCCGCTGCTCTTTTAGCTGAATGGGCACAAATTCCCACAGACACTCTCCAAAATCTTGCAGAAAGCCTTTCCAGAAGAGTGAAAGCTGTTACGGCTGCATAAGGAGGGACCAACTCTGTATTAATGTTCATAGTTTTGGAATGGGATGTTCAACAAGATCATATAGGTGTGAGGATTAAATGTCTACAAATGTTTGGCAATATTATTCATTTTTAACTCAAAACAGTAAGATATCTAAAATTATTATTTCAAGGAGTCAAAAAGTACTTACAAATACCTCAAAAAGATAGACTGACATGTTTTTTGAGAAAGCCGTTTATTTTGACCATTTTTGAGCCCAGAATTAACTTTAGGAATGGCAGTACCTTGTAACACAAGTGAACAGGATAACAGATTTCAGTGGTGCCAATTAGAAAGGTTTCTCTAATAACCAATTACAATTAAGACATGGCTTATTACAGATAAGCTAAGGGAGTGTATTATTAGGACACTAAATGAACTACTGCTAATAATGGGGCTTTGTAGCCATATGTGAATAACAAATGAAAAAGCACTCATTTCAAGCAGTAATGGCCATTATACACACTAGTATTGTCATGGATATATTATTAAAGCATTTTAATGTTATCTAGATAAAAAAGGCATGAATATCCATCAAAAACATGAAAAAGTTCTGGGTGACCCCCAAACCTTTGAATGGTAGTGTGCAACACAAAAAATACAAAACATTTTATAACTGCCAACGTGAATCATTAGGCCACTTTTTAGCACCGTAACCTGCTCAAATTTGTGTTTAAAGGTGCAGAGTAACATTAAACAAAAGACAAAACTTGCAAAATTAAAACAATGTATAACTTACATTTAGTCTGTGTGACTACATTTTCAGTAACTCCAGTAACCCAAGAATTGCTTCCGACTCAAACTCTATAGCCTTGCTTGTGAGTTGTGTACATTTTGTTCTATCCATTCTATTTTTCTTAACTATTCTCAATTCAAATCATTATTGACTCTAAACCCTCTACCAACTTTGAATAATATGTGGATTAAATATGATCTTTTTAGAAATGTGTAAACAGCAAAAAAATACACAGAATCAGAACTTGTCATGTTGGATTTAGTGTGCGTCTTGAACATGATTAGTCAAAATTACCTGTAAATTCACACTATTTTACATCATTGTTTACACAACTTTCAAAAAGGAGTATTTTAAAAAAGCATTTTCCCCCCCTTTTTGATATTCTCTATTTTGATATACTTGTTACAATAAATGGCTTCAGATCTTTAGACAAAATGTCATATGTATCAGGAACCATTACACTGTTTCTAAATTGCTGCTTAATATTAATAAGTAATAAGGTTGTCAAACAACTGTACTGATCAACATTCATCAATAATTACAATCAGCTGACTGAACACAACCAGCCTTGTTGAATCTAACCCTCACCATATAATTGATCCATACCACAAGAGTAATTCAAGGTTTCTAGAAGAACGCAATATCTCAATCAAAGGAAATTACAGTGAAGTTATCATCTCCCATTCTCTTTACTTTGTACACCTCAGACCATAAATATAACAGTAGGTCATGTCACTTGCAGAAATTCTCAGATGAATCTGCACTTATGGGGTTTACTGATAAACGGGATGAGACAGAGTGAAGTAAAAAAGTTTGTATCGTGGTGCAAAGAGAATAGTCTGGAACTTAACATCAGCAAACCCAAGGAGCTGGTTACTGACTTTCGCCACAACAAAGAGCCTCTATGTCCAGTCATTATTCAGGGAGTGGATGTAGGGGTGGCCCACTTCAACAAGTACTTGGGAGTCCACATTAGTGACAGGTTGGACTGATCTCGGAACAGAGAGAGAAATATATAAGAAAGGGCAGAACAGGCTCTTTTTCCTTAAGACTGTGTTGCTTTAATGTGAGAAGTGACACCCTTTACATCTTCTATAACTCTGTATTAGCCAGTGCAATTTTCTACACTGTGGTGTGCTGGGCTGGTAACATCACTTTATTTGAGGCCCACCGAATCAACAATCTAATTAAAAGTGAAAGCTCAGCTATAGGATTTACTCCAGACTGCCTTGAGGTCATAGCAAAGGGGGGGAATTAAAACTGAATGCCTTTATAAACAATGCAGCACATCCTCTCTCTGACATACGAACATGGAGAGCTTTCAGCCAACAAATTATTCAGCAGAAGTGTGTCAATAAATGCTACTGGGGCTCCTTTATACCAGCAGCAATACATCTGCATAATGCTTCACTGTAACTAACCGTCAAGCCAGAACTTTTCTTTCTTTTGAATTTTCTTGCTTTATGGTCATTCAGGTATGTGTATATTTAATTTACTTACTTATCTGCCTATTTTTGTATTTATTTATTTAAAAAGCTTTTGTAAAAAGCCAACATTCCCCTGGTAAAAAAAACATTCTATACAGTATATATAAAAAAATGTTGAAACTTCTCAATTAGGAAATGGTTGCAAAGTCTTTTTTAAGGCTTACTTACACACTAAGATCCATTTTCTTCAAACAGAGAACATTTGCAATGTTGATGAATCTTTCCAGGAAACACCAGGCTGCCAAAATTATTACAAGGGCACAGAGACAACTCATTCAACAAGTCATAGAGGATCCCAGAAGTACATCCATAGAACAATCTTGAGATTCCACAAAGAAAAAAATAAATAAATAAATAAAATATCACTGCTCGTCTCACATTTGCAAATAAATAACATTTGCCTTTTGAAATAATGTTCTATGGACGCACAAATTGAAAGTAAAACTTTAGACAACACAGGTCTCAACATGTCTAACATAAACTTAATATTTGAAAGTAAGAACATCATATCTACAATAAAACATTGGGATTGTGGTGTGATGATATAGGGATGCTTAGCTGCCTCATTGCCAGAATATTACCAGCTATTATTTCGGCAATTTACCAAAATATTCATAGGGAGACTAGCCAATCATCTGTCCGTAACCTGAAGGATAACTGGGTTATGCAGCAGGGCTATAGCCCAAAATACAAAACCAAGTCTATAACTGATTGTCTCAGGAGAAACAAAATGAAAGTTTTAGAGTGGCCTTGTCAAAGTCACGACTTGAACCCAAAACAAAATCTGTGGCACAAAATGAAAGGTGCAGTTCATGCTAAGCCTTTCAATGTGACTGAATTAAAGCACTTCAGCTAAGATGTTTGGAGTTGAAATTCTTCATCAGAGATGAGAAAAACTGATTTAAAATTACAAACAACATTTAGCTGTGATTATTACTGTGAAAAGGTACTGCAACCAAGAAAGTTTTCTGACAGAAATGGGGGCACCTGAAGCATATACTCTTCTGAGTCTTGTCCACTGTCCTAAGTAATCAGGTGTCCCCTTCTACATTCTGAAATTGTCAAACCACTATTTTGTATCCAAATCATCCATACCTTGCAGCCACCAGTCCTGGCTCCTCTCTCTTGTCCACAGATTTCTGCATACAGATATGGCAGTGACAAATGCACTCAAAGCAACAGCTATGATATTTCTTTTACTAGTTATATTACTTGCCATCAAAACCGGATGAATATACAGGTCTCCTGCACTGCTAATGGTATTCATGGTGCTCTACAAAGCCACACTGGTGACATGAATTTGTTTTTAGCAATTTTGTGAATGCGGGGCTTATTCAGGATGCGGCATTTCACCGACCACTGAAATTAGTGGGAGGGCCACTTATTAACGTACATCACCCACCCAGTAGTCCATAGTCTTGTTAAACCCAACAATCCCTTGAAGTAAACTGATTTAATAAATTGCTGTGAATTTTCAAAAGGAGCTCACTGGAGTGTTCGTTCTTTCTCTTGTTCCTATTTCGACATTCTTTGTGGCAAAGTGGCTGGCAACATGGCTCTCACCTTGCATTACATGTATGACACAATATGCAACTAGGAAACAACCTTCTAACCAGTCATGTATTATTTAAGGTGACAACTCCAGGGGCTGAGGAGTGGGGCAATTTTGGCAGATGCAACAAATTCTAAAAGGAATTGATGTTACAAGATGCACCAAGATATAAATGTGACATAGCCTTTCGGCAACAACATGATAGCCCACCTTCCCAAAGCAAAAGTATTCCTGGAATTCTTAATCCCACTCAATAATTAAGGCCTATTGTGTCTGGAATTTCTACATTAAAATTCCAGACACAATTTCTCTTCTACATAAAAATATGAGATTTTTTTTCCCTCAGTGATTATTACAAGCCGTGCTCGCCCATTTTTGTGACAGCCAATAACATACTGCCTGATGGAGCCTGTGATGTACAGAGGGTTAATAGATACGGCAAGTTCAGCCACAGTCTCCACCGTTTTTCTTTTCTCCATTCTGTTTTAGTATATAAAACATGAGACATTAGAAAGATAAGACTTTCTGCTGTTTGCAAGATACAAAAAGCATGCTCCTTAATCCCCAATTACTACATTCTATACACTGTACCTCCAGATGACACAGAACCTTTAAAAAGAGTGTAGTAAATTATCGGACAACATCATAACAGTATGTTAAAGTATTAAAACATTGTGCTTTAAATATAAATAAATTAATTAATAATAAAAAAAATAAAAAAAATCATGTGAGCCACAAGCCTTTATCAGCTAGAAATTAGCTAACATAACCCAAGATGTTTCAGGAGACATACAAAACGGTAACACAGTGAATATCCAATACTAAAGGAACAGGATAATGTCATATTTTATCCTGGTTTGCTCTCTGAAAAAAAGCTTAGTGTTCCTTCCAATTCCAATAATCCCACACTTAATCTCTTACCTCCTAATAATCCAAATAAACACCTAAAACACTACTGCATCATCACCCACCCAAAAAAAATAAATAAAAATTATCAAAATGTACAACTATAAGCAAAAAAAAGTACAGGCTGAGAACTGGGCAAGTGATAATATAAATTAAAAATTGAATCTTAAAAGCAAAATTACACTTAAAGTTTTTTTTTTATTACTTATTCTCTCCAGATATCATTTTATTGTTGCTGACATGTAAAACATAAAGAAAAGGTTATTTTAAATTATTTCTCTTGTAAAGACAGCTTTGAAATCACCTCTGTGACAAAAAAAAAAATCACTTATTTTACGACCAACTAGAACTTTAACCATCTGTCATCTGCATTCAATTCAGATCAACAGTAACACATTCCTGCCAGATGCTGGCTTGGGCGTCTACAGTATCTCTTTATATAGCTCTGAAGACATGTAAACAGAAGCATTTGTGACCTAAATGCAGAGGCTCTAATAATTAAATAAAGAAACAGAATTTAAGCAATAACCAAGTTTTCATTTTACTATTTCCTTGTCATACCCATTGTTGTCTCACTTTAAATTTGGAAATTAACAAAACTATTTAACCCAGCAGACCAGTAAATTAGCAGATCTGCTTCTTGGATAAGAGTTATACTACAGATTGCATAACATTTATGGAGAGGTTGATGCACTTTGCATAAACAAAAGGAAATATGAAAATAATCCATAGGAAACAAGTTACACCAAGTTATGATATAAAACACACAGTTTACAAAGCAGTAATACTAAAACACAATGTGTTAAGGGTAGCATAGATTAGTATGAAGGCAGGAATTCTGGCAAAACAACATAAGCTGCCACTGTTGCAAAAAGAGACGCCCTTCCTAAAAGGACTTGCTGAGACATGCTTAGGAAAAACTAGTTATAACCCACACAAAGCAATAGAAGGGCAAAAAAAACACCATTTTATGGTTCATTTATGCATTCCTTTGCATGTGATGTATCCAGAAACATTAAAAATATCAAATGTTAATCTTTAAGATAACAAAAATCTGAGCAACTTTAATATACGAACACCATATACAGATTTCCTTTTGCAGAATTGGAGGGAGTGTTACAGGAGGGGTATTTAAAAGATGCCTTCTAAATGTACAGTACATTTGTCACAACTACACAAACGTCCAGTTACAAAGTCTTAAACTTCAAAATGTAACTTTATGGAGAGGGTACAAGTTAGTATTGTACAAAATATTCCACAAGTTTAAAAACTGCACAAAAATTACTGACATTAGAAGACGCAGAGAGAGAGAAAAAAAAAAAAAAAAAAGGCTATACAGTGAGAGGAAAAAAACACCATGGACTTCTGGACTGGCTCAGCTCCTAGCTGGTGTGCTTTGTGTGTCGCCTTTTTATATTTCCCATTTGTTCATGTCAATTTCCTCTCAGATTTTTAATTTCCTCCAATAGGCTAAATGCATATTTAAGTTGACTGGTAACTCCTGAGATGGCCTGCTGTGATCTGATACAGCAAAGGTACCATATATGCATGATTGGGCTGAAATTTATCCAAGGACATCTTTTTTATAACCCTCACCTGAAAAAAGGTCTTGAATAATAGAGAGATGGAAATGCCAACTGATTTTAGTGCCCTCATAATGACAAAATCACCTTAGTACTAATACACCATAACTTTGTATATCATAACTGTTGTGGAGGCTTGCCGGCTTCCCAGTCTGGCAATCACCCCCAGGCCGCTAGGAGGAGCCCTCCGGACAGCATATTCGTGCCCCGAGTTCCAGCAGGGCCTCATGGACTTTGTAGTGTTGTGACACAGCCCTGCTGGATACCTTGGGGGCCGCCAGGAGTCGCTGTAGGGGGGCTAGTGGGCCCTTACGTGCCCTATAACCCGGGAGTGCGTCATCACCACGTGACTGAAAGAAACAACGTGCTCCCGGGCTGAAGGACTGTTTACCCTGACCCGGAAGGGATAAGGAACTGGGGACTGATTGGACAGGAACCACTTCCGGGTCAGGGGCTATAAAAGGACTCTGGGTAAGCCCAGACATTTGAGCAGAGCTGGGAGGTAGGGTAGCAAGTGTCTGGGCAAGGAGGAGAGTATTGTTTATTGTTATAGAGTCTGTGTTGTGTTAATGAGTGTGGGGAGGAGAGTGCTTGGTGCACTGTGTTATAATAAAAAGAAGATTTATTATACGTTCACCTGGTCTCAAGAGTGGTACCTGAGGGTGTTAGAGGCGGCTCCACGCCTCTACTGTTACACTGTATACCATAACAAGCAGACAATGGGTGTTTATGACGTTCTTAGCACAAACAAATGCAGAGACAGAGACTAAGACATTGGCATACTTTTAAACAAAGAACTTAATGAAGCAGTATGTTATATATATCACACACAAATCTAACAAATCACTATTTATGCAGCCCATCACAGACTGGGATGTACACATATCCATCAGCCGTTAAAAATAATCAGAGAACAAGCAACTCATTTTATGACTTCTTGTCTTATACAGGACCATCCTCTCTTTGTCAAGTGTGAAAGATCCCAAAATGAAGATAACCCAAAAATGTTAAAGCAGACTAAAACCATCTTTTTGATGCAGCTCATGGTAAGTAGATGCAGACATATCCTATGTTCAAGAGACCTATGGCCATGCCACAGACAAATAGCACCCTACAACCAAATGAGTGTTTTCGTAGTTTCTTGGGTCAGATTACTAAATAAATAAATGTCTCTAGTAAGGAATGCTTGTCAATGCATCTTCATATTGGTCTTTTGCATTTTTAAATGCCTTTCCATAACTTATGCCCCCTCTATTCTCCACCATGGTTCTTCAATACTTTGTGCATGCAGAGTGTCATTCAACCATAAAATCTTACTTATGTTCCTTACAAAAGCCAACTCCTGATACCTTTTATAAAACAATGATCATTCTAAGTCAGCATTGTTTTAGTCCACAACTGTTGTTGCTAGAACAAAGACATGCTTAGAACATTCGTGCTTTAAAAATATCAAGCATACATCCACTTCAGGTTTAAACTTTATGGTTAAAGCAGGCAAAATTAACTACATGTATTTAAAACCTCATTTCCAACGATGTCATCACTAATGTCTCTCTATTATAAAAAAAAAAAATCCTGCAGAGAAACAGTGGGGCATCAAGACGTGATCTTCACATTAAGATCACGGAAGACACTTAAAAGACCTGCATGACTAAAGAGATTGACCCAGGACCGTCTCGCGATGACGTAGAACATGAGATTCTTGCAAGACAACTTACAACCAAATAAGAGCATGAACATCAACACACTCAGTCGTGTTTTGGCTTTGAGCACACACAGATCCAGTGCTCTCTGCACATATAAAGCGTATAAGGACAATACGTTATAGATGAAACGTAGACGACTAAGCAAAGAAGAAAGCAGCGCGGAAAAAAGAGACTCAAAAGCGTTGGAGTGACAAAAAAGAAAAAGAATAGTCTAGGTGCAAATTCAGAAAATAAGGAAAGTTATTACCAGCCCAGAAGCAGTGGAATTTGAAAAAAAAAAAAAAGAAAAAAAAAAAAAAAAAAGCGCGTCCAAGCTGGACGTTGCCGCTATACACATGCAGAGCAGGTTAGAGATTACAGAAAAGAAAAAAAAAAAAAAACACATGGAGAAAGTTAAAGAATGTGAAAGTAGGAAAATTAGGAAGTATAAAAAATAAATAAATAAAAAGATCGCAGTAGCACAAACAAACGGAAATTACTACTCAAAAAAGGGAAAATAATCACCATGGACCAGGTGTCATTGGGAAAAAAAAAGCAGGACCAGGTCGAGGTCAGAAATAAAAGACAGAATAGAAAACAAAGTAAAACATCATAAAGAGGTTAACAACAAGGGGGCCAAACACATGCAGAGCAGGTTAGAGGTAATGAAAACTGGAATTCAATCACATGTAGAGCAAGATACAGAATATGAAAGCAGAAAAAAAAAAAAAAAAAAAAAAAAAAAAAAAAGGACAGTGTCAAAACAAAGAAAGTAGACATCGCATTAGCGCAAAGAAAGAGAAATTATTACTCGGGAGAAATAACAAAAAGGCGAATAGAGATTGAATATATGGACATAGGTGATATGTCAGAAGTATGTAAATATTGTAAGGCTTTGAAGTTTAAGTCAAGAGAATTTCAAAAACTGAGTTTACCTCACATGCCTTTATTGGTTAAAAATTATTAACTGCTAATGATGTAGATCTTTTTGTCTGTGCTGAAATTCCAAACAGAGAAACCTATCCTGAATTATGGTACAAAGTCATTAAACACATGTTTCACTGACCTCATTAAAAAGATTCAGCACATTGGGACTTGAAAGATTCCAAACATTGTTTTTACAGAAGTTCAGAAATAAAAGTGAAACTAATGAAATAGCAACAATTCAAAGAATAAAAAAAATCTTAAAAGTGCGTATCCGGAAAAACAAAAACGGGGGTTAGCTATCGAAGCGAGCAGGGGGCAAAGCCCCCTATTTGCCAATAAAACACTAAAGCTGAGTGACATAAGCAATAAAGTGTAATATCATAAATCATTTCGACAACATCAACAGTTCCCTGATAGTGCACCATGGACACACCATGAACTTGCAATATTAATTTTGGAGTTTAAAAAAATATACATATTTATCCATTATTAGATCAGTACAAGACTGCACGACAATCTTTTGCTTAAAAATACTGCATAGTTTAACCTAATTGAAAAGATAAAATTCTTTTGCTCTTTCAATTAAAATATGTAAATCAAGACATATTATTGTGAATTTTATTCTCTTATAGTGCAATACCATTTTAATATATTTTACCATCTATAAGGTGATACTCAGAACTAGAAACAGGAGCAAAATGGACAGGACTCTTAAAAACACCTCTACTGTCACGGTAACAATGGATTTAAAAAATTACACTCTGAAAGTAATAAACACTTTATATGTACAGTTGACTGTCCATTCTTCCAACAATTTTGTAAATTAATTAAATTAAGGGCTATTGACAGCTGGTGTCTATCCCTCTAAGTCTTGGTGCAAGGTGGAAACTAACATTGGATAGGGAAATACTATCAAATGACACACTCAGAGTATGGGAAATTTTAGAGTTGTCAATTAACCTAAGCTCCAATTTTTTGGGATGTGCGAGGAAAAGCAGTGTATAAAAGAGGAAAACCGACACTTACAGAACAATGAAACTCCATACAGGAAGTGCAAGTTACGATTGCAGCAAGTAAAATTCAAAACAAAATTTAAACCAAGTGGTCCTCTCTGTACCTGTGGTTAGTCTACAACAGTGACAAAATGAGCTGTTCTAAACATTCACACTGGTTAGACATCTGTGTGATTCACTTTATAATGCATGAGACAAACTGTTCTAATAGCATGTGATTTTCAAGTGCATACTTGATTTACAGTACATTATTTTAATGAGTTCTAGAAAGTCTAAACATATTTCAGTGATCTTCAATCATGTAGTTTGTCATCTTGGAATGATCAGACTCTGACTTGCACCGACAAAGTCGTACAGATTTGAATTTTGTCTAAAGCAGGGGTAGGCAACGTCGATCCTGGAGTGCCACAGTATGTGCAGGTTTTTGTTCCAACCCAGTTTCTTAACGAGAACTCAATTATTGCTGAAGCAGCACATATTGCTTAAGTGACATTTTAATGCTTCATTTTAGTGGTCTCGCTTGTTAAGGTTCTCCAACCTTAATTGCTTATTTCAATCTTAAACTGCTGCATTCAGTGTTTTAATTGCTCCTTATTAGCAATAAGATGTAAAACAGGGGTAGGCAATGTCGGTCCTGGTGAGCCGCAGTGGCTACAGGTTTTCATTCAACCCAATTGCTTAATTAGAAACCAATCATTGCCAATCTCAGACCTTATTTAATTTTATGGCTTGTTAGTCTGTGCAATGTAAGGCTTTTATATCGTAGATTTTTTTCCTTTCCAAGGATATCATCCAAATGATTTGAAGCCTAAAACAGATCATTCAGTCTGTCACATTTTTCTATTAAGTGTTTTATTAAATCAAACCGTGCATGATGAACACACACAGATGTAATTGGAAAAAAGCTAGCTGGAGAACTGCTGGCTGCTTTGTCTTTTACATCTTATTGCTAATAAGGAGCAATTAAAACACTGAATGCAGCAGTTTAAGATTGAAATAAGCAATTAAGGTTGGAGAACCTTAACAAGCGAGACCACTAAAATGAAGCATTAAAATGTCACTTAAGCAATATGTGCTTCATCAGCAATAATTGAGTTCTCGTTAAGGAACTGGGTTGGAACAAAAACCTGCACATACTGTGGCACTCCAGGACCGACGTTGCCTACCCCTGGTCTAAAGTACAATGCATACAATGTGCTGGCAAGGAAAGAAGAGAGCGGGTGTCATGGTCCATGAAAAAAATGATAAAATAGAAAAGGCAGACAGAAACTACAAGTGAGCTCACCATACCTGGAAAACATTTGTAAATCCACCATCAACTGGTTTGTCAACATACAACAAGCTCAGAGTACTTTGAAAACATGAAACTGTGCTGAGAAGTCATGAGGAAGTCATGTAATTCATTATCTCCTATGATTAGCATTCATGTAATGTAATATGACATCCACAAGGCAATGAGATCCAGCAACAATAGTCACCAAAGATGACTTTTGCTTTGACTAGAAGTTGTGTAATGTGTGCTGGCATTTGTAGCACCACAGAATCTCTGGAGTTAGTGGGGGCTGCTAGAAATATTATACTTCATTGTTAAATAAACCAGCAAACACATCTGAGGGTGTATCTTTTTGAAAGGAGTGTCAAATTTTGCAACAACTAAAATGTGATGAATATAATGGAACTGAATGCAAAAAAGCAGAATAATTTACTGTAGAATTTAATATATTCGTTTTGCTCAAACAGTAATACCCCAAATTTCATTTGGATTGTGGGATTCATTTTTGAGTGTTACCATATTCACACTTTGACCGTGTCAAAATGCATTCCCTATTGTATAATATATATATGGTATACTATATAGCAGGAGTATACAGTTCTGCTCAGGGTGGGGGCATCAATTACATTTTTGAACAAAATAAAGCCTGTGGCCTTCATCTGTGCAAAATTTGGCAGAGTTACATTTGACAATGTGGATTTACATACCAGACAAACACATACAGAAATGCATATTCAAGTTTATATATTAGGAGGTTGGGAGCATGCACTAATTACAGTGCGTCGCCACACCCACCACACAACGAACCACCCGGATTTAGGACCCCAGTGCGGCCGTGCCATGGCTGACACTTAAGCACCACACTGGAACTGTGTGAGGCTTTCTACATTGGCTGGAGTGGCAATCCTGCCAGCAACCCCCAAGTTTTCCTTGCAAGTTGGAGGACCTGCTTATATATTTGATATGTTGTATGTTTGTATAGTAAAAAGGAATGAGATATTTAGAAAAAAATGTTATACTAGTTTATGGTATTTTAAATTTTTGCGAATTTGACATGCCCATTAAATATGTCCAGATAACCAGAAAATATTTTCTGCCTCTACTAATGCTAACAATTCTCCCTACAATCACAAACCTGACAAATGGATTTGCTAACAAAGTTGACTTGAAAAATGGGTTTGAATGGTTGTTGTAAATGTGATTATATAAACGAGAAGATCCTGAATATCTTAGTATTTAATTTCAATTCCATTCTTCAATTCCACCCGGGGGGGTAAACGTTAAAATTATACAAAGTTATTGTCTGTCTGTATACCTGCATTGTTATCACTCTTTAATTTAATATTGTTCTTTATCAGTATGCTGCTGCTGGAGTATGTGAATTTCCCCTTGGGATTAATAAAGTATCTATCTATCTATCTATCTAATATTTGTGCAGCACTTTTTCATGTTTTTGGAAGACTTTGGGGAAAGACTCTAGAGACCACACAACCACGAATGCATACGCAATTCAATTTAGGATGTGCACATAATATGATAAATGATGGGGTTCATCAAAAAATAACATTCTTCACAATATTCAAGCTTTTAATGCCCCAGCAATTAAAATAGGGCCCTCTTATATTTTGCTTGCCTTGGAGAATGAAAGTACTGTAGCCCCAAACGCACCAGCAGGTGGTGAAACACTACTTTAAACTGCAGTACGAAAAAAACTGTATGTATGAATATAAGCGACCTGCTCTACAATAACTATTTGAAGGGGCGATGCCAAATCAAGGTGAGGGCATGAAATCCCTTCAAAACTGATATACCATACTAAGTGGCAATTTAAACGTAACTACAGGAAAGGAGGATGTTCAGACGCTTTAACCAGAAAATTGCAGTTAACCTATTACAGTGGCATGTTTATTCTTACTTTGCCATTTTACTTTTACTCTTCCATCGGATCTTTGGTATTGTATTGACGCTCAGACGGCAGTCCTACGGCGATTAGTTATAAAGTCGAGTTTACGATGGGCCTCGATAGATTTGAGCTCCTGACAGATCTTAGTTGATAGCGGTTACTAAACCAACCGTAACTAAAACATTAAGAAGAAATTGTTAAAAACACTGAGCAACAAAACTTCGACGTTGGACAACACCAGTGGACTGTGACAGATAGGGCACGCGCAACATTTAATCGAAGATGCCACTTTGCATGGGAAATAAAGTAACTACATCCTCCAAGCACTAGTTCCACACTTCTTCGTAACAGAGGGTTACGTAGAGGGGGGTGCACTTAGAGTGTGGCAGACACGACGAGTAACCTGTTCAAATCGAAATTAAACCGCCACCGCTGAGCATATAGATGTATTTCGTTTCATTCCCGTCCACTTAACTAGAATGAGCCAGAGCATTTGACTGGGGACAAAAGAAGAAGAAGGCGGCGGCAAAAACAATTGGCCGATGCTACATACTGCGTACCAGGGCAACGAAACAATCGGCAGCCGGAGCCACGCGTGTGTAATCGCCCTTGTCAAGCACAGAAAGAAGAAAGACCTGAATGACTACTAAAATAATTATACGGCTCTGCCCGATGCAGAACGCTGCGCTTTACATAACGGAAAAAGAAACAGAACGGGTGTGTGCTTGCGTTTTCTTTCACATATCGCCCTTCCCGTTTACGCATATTACCCTAAGAACAATGCGCTACCACCCCTATTTAGCAGGCACCTTTCTACAAAAGCACGCCGGTAACAGTGAGTGTTGCCAGCAGATGCCGAAATATTTAAAAAAATCTCCTCATTCTTACCTTCCTCTCTTACTGAAGTAGGGTTCGCTAGTCCGTACTCTTCCGTTTTACGCGTGTATCTTCCAGAGAAAATGTAACGCCGAATTAAATACGATGCTATTAATCTACTTCTTGACGTACGCTGCTCTTTCCCTTTAGTGAATCTGGTTTTATAACAAAATGTATTTTTTTCTTTCTTGTGCGTTCTTTCCATCTAAAACTCGACGGCCCAGAAATGCTCCTACCTCCACTTTCGTCAGATTGGCACGAACCTGCTTAACGGCATTGACAGAGGACTTCTCTGAACGGTTAACAGAACTGTCCATCTTCCGTCGGGCCAGCCTACATGTCTCTGCTTTTCGATTGGTTGAGAATAAGGGTCCTTTATGCCCGCTTTTTTGAATGTTCATTAGTCACCAGAACTGTCAATAATGTTGGATAAAGATGCGTTGTCAAAGAGTCTCCCACCTTTTTATTTTAATGTAAGAAGACACATTTGTGATTGGCTCATGTTAAAATAATACCTCCCTCTCGGCCATAAAGCAATTGGTAAAAACAGCAGTGAAGACACAGGGTAGATTTTTCTGTAATTTTAAGTCTTATTTTTGTGTTGTTTTAATTTGTAAAAGGGCTCGTAAAAATAATCGTATACAGTGTGACCTCGGTATATAAAAAGCTTGACGATTTTTTTTAATAAGGAGTTAAGCTACCGGAAGCATACGAGAAAGCCGCTGCTTTTAAGTTTTCACATTGTTTCTGTCGGTAATTTATAATGACATACAGTATAAACTGCACTTATTTCTCTTCTCATAAGTATGTCTTTAAATTCAGAAACTGTGTCAAATCTTATTTTTAAAGTAATCCGAACTAAACTAAATTGAATAGATAAATCGCCTTAAAGCTAACATTTATTCGATTAGTCTCATTGACATGCCGAGTACTTCCGGGTCACAACAGATGGTGCCTTGCTTTCCGGTTTTCTGTTGAGGTCGGTGAGGACTGTACTTCGCTTTGACTGAGTATTTGTTGTCCTTCTCTCGCCTTCTAGCATGGCTCCCGAATCTTCTGCAGGGGTACCGACATCTGGACAGAGAGGCGCCCCCTATCAGGTAAAAGATGACACGGCGTTAATCCTAAGTAGTTTTCTACTATGTTTGTCCGCTTATTTCAGGTATGCACAGTGTAAACAAGTGCGTACGCTTCCTTCAAGAATGGCAAGTAACGTCGTGTTGCTGACTGTTTGAAGTGTAACATGACAATGGTTGGAGCCAGAGTATGAATAAACGAATGTTTTGAAGTAATGTTAAAAATAGATAGATAGATAGATACTTTATTAATCCCAATGGGAAATTCACATAGTAGGTAAACATGTTGTACAAATGTTCTGCTTTGCTTGGATACTAAGTAGGTGTAAACTGTAGTGTTTCTTTAGTATTTTAAATGTCAGTATTTTTGAGAAATTGCTGTCTTGTATTTAAAACCAAGCGCCGTTTCTCTCTCATATGTCTGTCTATCTATCTCTATAATCATATATGCGCCCAGTTAAAGGTTCATTTTGCTTCTACATATTGAGGGATTAAAATGACTGATATAAGTCCAGTTACGAGCAGATAACAACCTGTATAAACTTAAGTTAATAAAGCCAACAGGTTCCTCCGATGCCCTTAGCATCACCTACTCCTCAGAAGATTCATCCCAACAACCTTAACCAAACAGAAATGCTGAAAGAACTCGTATTTTCTGACGTATAGATTTACTTTTATCTTGGCAACCAACGGCAGTTGTTCGACTTTTTTAAGTGAAAAAATTAAACATTTGTGGCTTAATAAAACTTTGGACAAGCCTGCAGTCACTCGCGATATCTTCTCGTTACACGTCGAATTACCGAGTATGAGAAAGTGCACACAATCACAGAACCGGTCGTCTTGCTTTAAGCAATAGATAAGTGCATCGAAGCTCTAAACCAGTGGTTCCCAAACTCGGTCCTTAAACACTCGGTGGCAACAGGTTTTTGTTTCAACCAGATTCACACTAATCTCATTTAGTTAGCTTGTCCCTTTTTCTGTTCTTATTTTGCATTCAGAAAAGCACAGCAGTATGATTTTTAAATTAAGACATTTTTGAAATATTTTAGGGTTTTTTCAATAGCTTTAAATGCTTTCCTCTTTTCTTTTGTTGTTTTCCTATTTTTCCCATATTCGATGTAGCCTTCTCCCTTCATTATATCCTAATAGTGAGAATTAAAAACAAGCAAAGCAGACACCTGAGCGAACAACACAAAATAATGAAAGGCAGCAACTGCTTCATAGTCAGACCCACTAATTAGTGAATAATGGAGAGGCAGAATGGAAATTAAGATGAACATAAATAATAAGTAAAAAAAAAATCACAAGTGCTTAATTTTTATTAAAATATATTAACATATTTACTTTTTTTAAACACAGAAGCTGGGAAAGAACAACTCACTTAATTAGGCTAGGGTCCCAATTAAAAACAGAAGTTGGGCTGGAAACTTTTTTTGATGCCCTAAGCAAATGTGAAAATGTTTGCTCCCAGTCCACAGAGTCTTGAGAGTGAAGAGCTGTTTTGACCCCTTGGAGATCAACATGAGTCGTAAAAATGCCAGCCATCCAGGCTTCTATAAACTTTGCAACCACAGGTCACCGTCTAGCTTGTATATATGATAGACAACCTCTGACGTTACCCATTAAAAAGACAAACGGACATTAAATTTTTAAAGCATCCTTGTCGAATTATTTTTTGGATGAATACTGTATGTATTTCATCTATTTATGTACACTGTATTTAAATGTTGAATATGTACTTACTGATATTTGTTTATATGTGCCATTCAGGGGGAAAATGTTGGCTAGTTTACATTAAAATTACTGCTAAGAAAGAATCGTCACTGAACAAAAATAAATAAAGCTGAGTTGTGTAGTGGTTTTCAAGATTTTTGACTTTACAATAGAATACATTTTTGTTCACCGTCTGTTTGATTGTACCTACAACACTCATCTCCACGAGTGTGGAAAATTATTTTTTCTTCAACCTCAACTCATTTGCGGATGAGACAGTGTAGCATGAATAACGTTCCTAGGTGCGTGCTCTGCCCCAGCTTAGCTGTTTGCTACATTGTTAACTGATGTTTCAGTTACTTTCAGAATTATGAGCTTCAACTGAATATTTGGTCCCCTTATAAAACAAAGGGGATTGTTCACTGTCCACACATTTCCAAAATTTTCCTTAGTCACAGTTTTTATATACTAGGCTTGTATCCTTGTCTTGTGCTTGTTTTAATTGTGCAACTTTTGCATCTCTATTGATGTACAGTGTGATGGAAACCAGGGCAGCAACGGCCCAAACCTCCCAACACAAACACACAAAGAGTCCCGGGTGCAAATAAAGGATGGTAATACCACAAAGTAACACAAAAGCACAGGTTTCACTCTCCAATACCTAAAAAATATCTCTCCTTCCAACTGGAGTGAGGTCCCTTTTATTAAGGACCCGGGAATACTTCCGGTATAAGGACCCCTGCCCGATGGAAGTTCCTCCGGGTTATACGGAAGTCCATTACAGCAAGGAGCTTGTCTCCCTGCGGCACCCAGTGACTCTAGCAGGGCTGCTCTGCCGGACTACATTTCCCTGCATGCCCTGCTGGCTTTCCAATGGGTACCAATAGCCAGTGATAGATAGATAGATACTTTATTAATTGCCAAGGGGAAATTCACATACTCCAGCAGCAGCATACTGATACAAAAAAACAGTATTAAATTAAAGAGTAATAAAAATGTAGGTAAAAACAGACAATAACTTTGAATAATGTTAACGTTTACCCCCCCGGGTGGAATTGAAACGTCGCATAGTTTAGGGGAGGAACGATCTCCTCAGTCTGTCAGTGGAGCAGGACAGTGACAGCAGTCTGTCGCTGAAGCTGCTTCTCTGTCTGGAGATGACACTGTTTAGTGGATTCTCCATAATTGATGGGAGCCTGCTGAGCGCCCATCGCTCTGCCACGGATGTCAAACTGTCCAGCTCCTTGCCTACAATAGAGCCTGCCTTCCTCACCAGTTTGTCCAGGCATGAGGCGTCCTTCTTCTTTATGCTGCCTCCCCAGCACACCACTGCGTAGAAGAGGGCACTCGCCACAACCATCTGATAGAACATCAGCAGCAGTTTACTGCAGATGTTGAAGGATGCCAGTCTTCTAAGGAAGTATAGCAGTGCTGCTGCTATCTAGCGTGCTAGGGGAATAACAAATTCCCATCAATATATTTTCTTTTCAATGGGCTGTCCATTCATCCTTTCTGATCTTTCCTTACGGGTCTGCTCCTTCTTTCCTCCCCGTCCGGGATGCTTATCTGCCTATTAGGAGTCTCCCATCCAGATAAAGAATCATCCCCTCTCCTGGCTGGGATGCCCATCCAGCCCATGTGGCATCTACAACAGTAAGCATTGACAGTGCTCAGCAATTTTTTGGCACCTCATTCTAGAGTTGGCTCCTGCTTAGCACATTATGTTGCTGAAATAAGCTTTGGCTATGCATAGCTTTACACTTATAATAATAATAATAATAGGTTACATTTATTGAGCGTCTTTCACAAATCCAAGGTCGCTTTACATACAGAGTAAAAAAAAAAAAATTACACAGATGACAAAAGTTTGTAGAAGAGGAAAGTTTTCAGTTGCGATTTAAAAGTGCAGAAACAGGAGCAATCTTGGAGAGACTAAGGAAGAGAGTTCCAGAGTTGAGGTGCTATAGCACTGAAGGATCTGCCTCCCAAGGTGGAGAGTCTGGTGTGTGGGACAGTAAGGAGATTACTGCTCGAGGACCTGAGAGCGCGACAAGGAGTGTAAGGAGCTAGTAGCAGAGTGAGGTAGAGGGGGGCAAGGTTATATAGGGCTTTGAAGGTGAGAAGCAGAATTTTGAATATAATCCCTGATGGAACCGGTAACCAGTGAAGCTGGGAGAGAACAGGGGAGATGTGGGCAAAAAGCTTTGTGTGGGTGAGGACCCTAGCTGCGGAGTTCTGAATATACTGTAGCTTCTGTATAGATTTTGCAGGGAGCCCAATGAAGAGGCAATTGCAGTAATCAATACGAGACATTATGAAACAATGAACCAGAGTTTGAGCATCAGACAAGGACAGAAATGGATGGAAGCGGGCAATGTTACTGAGATGATAGAATGAAATTTTGAAAAGAGACCTAGGGGGTATTTTTCGTACGTCACTTAAACCATCCGAGATCAGGTGCCTCATCTTGAATGAGTTAATGCCAGTGAAACTCATCCAGATAAGTCGGTTTTTCAAACGCAGCTGTGTATTAGATTAGTGTAGCTGGATCTAAACATACGAGATGAATGCGCGCGCCCACGCTGAGTGAAAAGCCCATATATATTGAGTCTAGAAAACATGATCAGCAAGTCTTTGATAGGCTGCAACAAAATGACGAAAGAACGGGCGCATTTTTTTTTCACACACGCGGCGCAGGACCTTTTATTCGAAGGACATGAAGAATTTCAAGATTTAATATACACAAGGGGTAACACTGCAAAAGCAGCCCAGCCCAGAAAAGACGGCTGGCAAAAAGTGGTCGAAAAAATTAAACGCTAAGTAGTGTACATTGTACTTACTGAATGCAGCGTTTCATTTCCTATGTGTCAGATTAATTATTATTTAATATGTCATAATTCCAGATCAAACGTGAGCACAAGGAGAACATGGGAACAGGTTAAAGTGAAGTACAAGAATATACTTCAAACTGGTAAATATTGGTATATAACTATTTAAAGAATTGTTGACATAAAGAATCATATATAATATAAAAAACATAAATTTTAAAGCTAATAAGGAGGCAGACAAGCAAAAAACAGGTGGAGGTCCACACGGTCCAAACCTAACCCCTGCAGAAGAGTTGGCTATCCAGCAAAATGCCCATCGCCCTGTTTCTGAGGGCATTCCAGGGGGAAGCTCCTCCTCAGAACCAGTGGCAGGATGCAGTGGTTATTTCATTTCAGGTAAAGGATGGTCATTGCATATTTGTCCTCCATGTGTGCTATAGGTATGTTCCATATAGCCCTCTTTTTTGTTGGGTCAGTTGCAGGGAATGTCATATCACTTGAACCTGTGTCTGACCAACGAGATATTAACGAAGGTCAAATATTTGATGAAGACACTGTGTCTGATTATTCATCAGGAGGAGAGGTACATTTTCCAAATAATGTTTGATCAAACTCCACTCTGATCAGATCCATGTGCCCCAATCACATTTGGAAATCCTTGGTAATGAGAATGTTAGGCTGATTGTGGGATTCTTTATGGAACTGTGGGTGTTTTAGCCTGTGTATTACCTACCTGCAATGGCATGAAACGCCTCTTTTATTGTCTGCACACGCAGGTGTCCAAGAAACACAATGAAAACCTGAAGGAAATGTTTCAGAGCCAAACAGACTTTACGAATTGCCTGGCAAACTGCACTTTTCGATAGATGTTCCGCATCGCCTACAGTATATAAAAAAAGTGCCGCTTGCAAGAAACCTCAAAGCAATGCCTACTGTCTGTGTGGTTGTTAGAGCCCGACTTCGCCGAGTTTGACTTCGAATATACGGAGCTAATAAATCTTTGAGGTACAATATTCCCCCTCGGCTAAAGCTGTATCTTTCGTACAGAATTTCCTCTGGGGGCAATAAAGGATCTTGCCGATCGTGCAAAACCCTCTTTATATGAAATTCTCTTCGTATAATTTGTGCACCAGTATCAATTGGTCGCTCATTCATGAACGGCGAAGCCCTGACTGGATGACTTCCGCGCACCGTCACTGATCACGTGTGTAAACTAATCCTTGTTTACGCAGAACAAACCTGCTCCGAGCAGGTTTGCGGATTTGGATGTGTTGCTATGACAACACTTCCAGCAAGAGTTTCAAAAAACCGACAGATCCAGGATCAGGCCAAATCGTCAACAATTACATCCGGCTAAGCGAGTAATCCACGTACGAAAAATACCCCCCTAATGTGTAACTCAAAGTTAAGTGATGTATCAAACAAAACACCAAGATTTCTGACAACAGGAGCAGGTTTGACAAGTGTACCATCAACAGAAATAGAGAAATTGAATGCCTTAGAAAGTTGGGACTTTGGACCTACCAGTAACACTTCAGTTTTATTGGCATTAAGTTTGAGAAAGTTATTTTCCATCCATAGCTTAAGATCAGTGATGCATTCCGTGAGTGTGCTGGGAGGTGAATCTGTAGGGGAGTCTGTAGTAAGATATAACTGTATATCGTCTGCATAACAGTGGAAGTTAAGTCCATGTCTGCGAATAATCTGACCCAAAGGAAGGATACAAAGTAGAAAGGAGCCCAAGGACTGAACCCTGAGGAACATCATGCGACACAGGTGTGATAAGAGGATTTATATCGGCTGAGTGTGACAAACTGTTGCCTATTAGAAAGATATGATGTGAGCCATTGAAGGGCTAAGCCAGAGATGCCTACAGAAGAGAGACGTGACAGGAGGATTTCATGGTTAACAGTGTAAACTGCTGCACTTAAGTCAAGAAGGAGGAGAATATTAAGGGAACTGCAATCTGCAGACCGGAGAAGATCATTGACTACACAAAGAAGAGCTGTCTCAGTGCTGTGCTGTGTACGAAATTCAGACTGAAAAGGCTCAGGGTGTATTATCTAGAAGAAAAGCATGGAGTTGTGTAGCAACCACGCATTCCATCACCTTAGCCAAAAAAGGGAGATTATAGAGGGGCCTGTAACTGGAGAGAAAGGAAGGATCCAGGTCAGGTTTTTAAGGATTGGGGTAACTGCAACAGTTTTGAGGGCAGTAGGGACAGAACCTGAAATGAAACATGCATTTACCAATGAGGCAATAGGAATACTAGTTATGGATGAGCATTTCTTAAGCAGAGAAGTGGGGGCAGGATCAAGCAGACAGGAGGAGGCATTAGACTTATTAATAAGTTCAGAGATGGCAAGAGAGTCAACAGGCGAGAAACAAGCAAGTCTTGATGATGGAGATGGCAGATCAGAATGAGTGAGTGACTGTGGTGTGGAGGGGAAACTGTGATAGATTTGATCAATTTTGGTATTAAAGACATGTAAGCAAGCCTGACACTGTTCAGCTGTATTAGGGCATGCTAGAGGAGGGGGTTGGAGGAGTGTATTAACAGTTCTAAAAAGAGTTTTAGGCCTAGACTTAGCACCATTTATGACAGAGGAATAATAGTTGGAGCGAGCAGTGTTAAGGGCATCCCTATATTTAAGTATGTGCTCAGTGTAAAGTTGTAATCCATCACTTGGATTAAGCTGATTCAGAAAAGGAATGAATTGTACTGGTAAACCACAACCCATGTTGATTCAAGATTTTTGTTTCAGTACCTATTTATACAACAAGTCTCAGGAAGTTTACCTCATGAAAGAACATGAAATGCAAAAATGTTGGAAGACAAAGGTTAAAATAAAATTACATAGAGCAAGAGATATTAATTAGATAGATAGATATTTTATTAATCCCAAGGGGAAATTCACAATTTACAATTACATAAAAAGTATATAAATAAAAATGCTTAAACTGACTTAAGGCTTTTTTACTTGAGGAAAAATTTAAGTCTTTATTTAAACATGTTTAAACACTGTAGCTGTTTATTGCTAATTAAGAGTGAATTTCAAAGTTTAGAAGCTAAATATCAGTAGGCTCAGATGGGCATTGGCAGACTGAAGACCTCTGTTAGTTGCATACCAGTTTATCAAAATAGATAAATATGAAAGGGCTTTGTCATGTAATGCTTTAAAGGTAAAATTTATATTTTACAATTAATAAAAGGGTTATACTGGATCACAGCCTGTTATGTCAAAAGGAGAGCAGCTGAATTGTGCACCATCTGAAGATTGTGTATAGCTCAATTTGGCAGACCACAATACAAGCCATTACACTAATGAAAGCAAGAAAGCTTAAGCAGCAACAAGCTTAAGATGGGGTACACTAGTGCAGTGTGCCTTAAATGAAGTATACAGATTTACAAGTCGCGTTTATCCTAAATCTTAACACCACATCACCATTTCAGCTTTATTTGATCTGCCCTGGTTAACTGTAAGCTCTATTATTGTGAAGTGGAAGCATCTAGGAGCAACAACACCTCAGCCACGAAGCAGTAGATAACACAAACTCAGAGTGGAGCCACCAAGGGCTGAAGCACATAGCGCAAAAAAATACCTGCTGTCTGCTGCATCCCTCACCATAGATTTCCAAACTGACACATGAAAAAACATCAGCACAAGGACTGTGCTGAAGCTTCATGAAATGGATTTCCATGGCCAAGCAGCAGCACACAAGCCTAAGATCACTATGCACATTGCCAAGTGTTGACTGGAGTGATGTAAAACATGCTGCCATTGGACTCTGGAGCAGTAGGAATACTGTATGTTCTCTGGAGAAGAGCATTATCTTCCAGACTGCATGGTGCCTACTATAAAGTTTGATGGAGCAAGGGTAATGATCTGTGATGTTTTTGCAGGATTTGAACCTTGGTTCTAGTGAAGGGTACTGTTAATGCTACAGCATACAAATACATTTTAGACAATTGTGCATTTCCATCTTTTCGGCATAGTTTGGGGAAGGCCTATTTCTGTTTCACAATGACTGTGTGCTCTTGTTCACAAAGACGGGTCCATAAAGACCGGGTTTGGTGAGTTTGGTGTGGAGGAACTCGAGTGGCCTTCACAGAGGCCTGACCTCAAGCCTACTGAACACCATTTGGATGAACTGAAACCTGATTGAAAACCTTCATGCTCAAAATAAATACATGAGCTCAAAAATTCTCTTTTGGCTGAAATGGCTGAAATTCCACACCATCCAAAATCTTGTGGAAAGTCTTCTCAGAAGAAATTAAACTCATATATGTGTAGGTGTGATGGTCAGGTGTCAGCAAACTTTAGACCATGTAGTGTATGAAGCCGAGACAAAATTCTCCATGACTGCTTAAACACACTAAACTGTCATTATTTTGTTATCAGCTATGCAGGTTTTTTAAAGTACTGGTAATTTGAGACACTATCCATTTATGTCAAGTATTTGGGCATCATTTTTATTTCGCAAACCTTTTTATTTCCAACAACTTAAAGGTTTGTAAATTGAGTTTGGATGTTTAACAGGAAGCTTCTGAGTTAACAAATGATTTAGGGAAAACAACAACAACAACAAATCAGAAGTGATGCAGAATGTAGTAGGTTTTTACAGAAATAAAATATAATAAAAAAAAACACAGCTGGTTCAAGCAGACAGAGTGTAGAGTCAGCTTGATAGGTTTGTTGTGCAGGATGTCATTTACTGTGGGTGGGAACCAACCATGAAGGAATAATAGACAGGATTAAACTAAACCAGATATTTTACACCCTTACTGATGCAGAGAAAATGTAATAAAGGTGACCTAAATGTTTTTAATTATGCTTCATGTGACTAGCCACATAAGATGGAGACTGATAGTGTGACACCACATGCTGACTAAGGTAACTTAATCTGTATTACTGATACTGAAAAGTGTCTTTAAATTAGGAATATAAGTAAATTTTAATAATAAATAGAAAAACAACATTATGACAGCTATTTTTCATTTGTAAATGAGATAGTCTTAGTGTAAAACCACAATTAAACTTCTTAGGTTTAAGAGTAAATTATAACAGGAGAATATGAAGAATGATATTTTTAGTGTACCAGAGTAGTGTTTAACAAATTGTTCAGAGTACACGTGTAGGTCAAAAACCAGAACAGTGGGGCAGAAAAAATTGTCCCAAACTGTTTTGTGAATTGGTGCAGCTGTAAGTTTTACTAATAAAGATAAAAAGCCAAATATTCAAAATTACGAAAAGGCAGATTATGAAAGTGATGTGCAATAACAGATATGCAAAATACCTCGACATTGTATAACATCTGGAATTACACAATGACAGTACTTGGTGTGAGGTAAACAACAATCACATGGCAAGTTTTGCCTTTGACTAAGACCTTTTCTTTGGGTAAATTCAAATTGTGCTGTTTGATCTGACAGCCCCTTCAAATTGTGCCATTTGCTCTGACAGCCCCATTTCTGAGTTTCCACATTGTTTCTTAATTACATGTTGTAACATGCATGTAACAAAAGGTTACCTCTGCACTAATTACTAATAACCTTTACCCCACCACCTTAACTCCAAAGCATCCTTGCCCTCATCTTGCTTCCTGACACTTAGATGTCTCTGGGTTCACGGCTACTTTTCAAATGAAATTTACACACCTCACAAAAAAGTGAAAAACATAAGCCTTTATTTAACCATATTAACTTGTCTTTCATTTTACAATCTGCTTGTAAAATTTATGAAGGTGAGACCACATGGCATTACTTACTTATAATTCAGGGAACCTGGGGTAGAACTCCAGACTGAGTCTCAATCTGTATGGGTTCTTTCTCACATAGTTTGGTTTCCCCTCACATGCAAAAGATGGGCTGATTAGATTGATTGGTCACTCACAATTAGCCCATTGTATTAAGTGAGTATGTTCTGGGATGGGACCTCCCACAGTTGTTTAATGCCTAATTCCTGATTCTGCAAGGATAGGCTCTGACATCCATGACTCTTTTGTTTGTACTGTTTGACTTCAAGACAAAAAAAACTTGCTATATTACCTGCATCCTTGGGAAGTAAGGGTGGAGCAGTTTTAGCACCCCTACCTTACCCCGCCGTTTTATATAATTATTATTTATGAATATTTCTACAATTTTAAAAAGTAACACAATTGCCTTTATACTTGATTCCTACAACTGGATAACATCTCATTAAACATTTATTTTTAGTATTGTGTATTCACTTTTGGATATAAATGAATTCTTATTTGAGCTATGCTTGATTAAACATTTCATATATATACACTTACTTTTAAAGGTATTAATGAATTAGCAAACTATACTTGATAATTATTTTGTAAATGCTTACCCAGTTTTTATTTTGCTTAACAGGTAGGATGGGTCATTGTCTTTCACTATTAACTAACAGAGATCTGATTTGCAGACACTGTTACTATTTTTTTAATTAATTAAAATGTACTATTTGCTTTAAAATTATGGTTAGGTTATGTGTTGTTCATATTTCATATTTGTGTAGAACCCATTGGGTATGGCATATGTTCCAACAGAGGAGGAAAGAAGAGTGTTTAAGGAGTGCAACGATGAGAGTTTCTGGTATAGGTGTAAGTGCTATGCTTTTTCATTTGTCCCCTGCAAGTAACAACCTTGTGATTAACTTTTCAGTTTTAATGCAAAATATACATGAACTCTTTTAGTAATTTCTGTCTATTGCATATGACCAAATTGAAAACAATTAATTTTGCTTTATATCTGCCAACAATAAATTTTGAATGTGTTTTTAATTAATACAACTTTGTAATTAAGGTTGCTCCACTAAAAGCTTGACTTTTTCTTGTCAATTCAATTTGATATAGACCACTGCATATGTATTGTATTTTATATAAAAAAATTGGGGTGCATTTCTGTTTTTTTGTTTATATTTGTTAATTACAAATTGCTAACTTTTTTTTTTTTTTTTACAGCTTTGCCATTTGCTGCTGTAGGCATGTTTGTCACCCAAGGATTAATTGCCAGGGGTAAGGTGCACTCGAAAAGGTAGTATTGGAGATTATGCAGTAAAGAAGCCAGTCCTATTTTCTATTATATTGTCAATTTTTTTATTTATTTATACTGCAGCAATATTTTAACTTCCAACTCCATAAAAATAGAAGATTTTGCTATCTGAAGTTTGCTGAAATTAAACATACGCCTTAGCCTGTCAATTTTTATTGGTGCTGGTGTCTGTCTTACTTTAATAATCTCCTTATGGGTTTCCTAGAGTAACCTCTTCACCATTCATTGTTTCCTCATGAAGAAAGGCTGGAGAACAGTAATTTTCCTTGGCTCATCGTATTTGTTTTGTCTCTGGGGAACGTGGAAGTAAAACAGTACTATTGCCTCTTTAGTAAATTTTTTGGGCTGGGCTGGCTACCTGATGCCTGGTCTCCCCTCTGTCGCATGTCTTGTGTGATATACTTGCAGTCCCTTCTTTAAAACAAAGCAGAATAGGCTCTGTGACACCCTGAATTTTTAACTTTCTGTGAAGTAGTACCATCTGTTTACCAGGCATGTTTCACTTGTGGTGGCAGAGAGTTCTAATGTTTATATTTCAGATTTTAATAGATATTACTAGTTGTTTAAATTTAATGTCATAGAGCTATAAAGTTGCAAGAAAGTGTATTTTTTAATGCGTGATTGTTTTTTTATTTACATTTTAGGAATACTCACTTCCTCGGCACGATTTGGTTCAGTTCCCAAGGTTGCATGTAAGTAACCAAGATAAATAATTTTTAAATATTCTCTTTCATAAGCACATGGATTTTTCTAGAAGGTAAATCTCTTTAAATTACAGATGTATTTTAACCACTTAATGAACATTTTCAAATAATTCAGTTAAAGTTCACATTAAACCTTTTTGAAACACATGGAAAGAAATGATGATAATGCTCTTTTTTCACTCTATGCACTTGAATACCATCATACTTTAATAAGCTAAAGTAATAATAGAATACATTTCAATAGATACACTGTTAAATTGAAAAAAATTTTAATTAAAAAGTAAACACGCAGAAATACCTTTAAGTCAGTTCATCCATCCATCCATCCATTTTCCAACCCGCTGAATCCAAACAGGGTCACGGGGGTCTGCTGGAGCCAATCCCAGCCAACACAGGGCACAAGGCAGGGAACCAATCCCGGGCAGGGTGCCAACCCACCGCAGGACACACACAAACACACCCACACACCAAGCACACACTAGGGCCAATTTAGAATCGCCAATCCACCTAACCTGCATGTCTTTGGATTGTGGGAGGAAACCGGAGCGCCCGGAGGAAACCCACGCAGACACGGGGAGAACATGCAAACTCCATGCAGGGAGGACCCGGGAATCGAACCCAGGTCCCCAGGTCTCCCAACTGCGAGGCAGCAGCGCTACCCACTGCGCCACCGTGCCGCCTAAGTCAGTTCATACTATGCCCAATTATACACTAAATTTGTTTATCTTTAAAAAAAAATCACAATGTTAAATAAAAAATACTAAGAAGGTAAGAGAGCAGTAAACAATGGAAAAAGAGTAAGACAGAGGTCAGTTTTTTACACATTGCATTTAGCTACAAAGATAACACCTTTGTAGACCTCAGAAGCAATGTTAATTTTGAAAGAGACTGATAAAAGAAGGGGGGAAATTACTGTAGGTTGTAGGAGTGTTTTGTATGATCTAGACTATTTTTATATTTCTTCAATTGAGAATTACAGTGCATCCGGAAAGTATTCACAGCGCATCACTTTTTCCACATTTTGTTATGTTACAGCCTTATTCCAAAATGGATTAAATTCATTTTTTTCCTCAGAATTCTACACACAACACTCCATAATGACAACGTGAAAAAAGTTTACTTGATGTTTTTCCAAATTTATTAAAAATAAAAATACTGAGAAATCACATGTACATAAGTATTCACAGCCTTTGCTCAATACTTTGTCGATGCACCTTTGGCAGCAATTACAGCCTCAGGTCTTTTTGAATATGATGCCACAAGCTTGGCACACCTATCCTTGGCCAGTTTTGCCCATTCCTCTTTGCAGCACCTCTCAAGCTCCATCAGGTTGGATGGGAAGCGTCGGTGTACAGCCATTTTAAGATCTCTCCAGAGATGTTCAATCGGATTCAAGTCTGGGCTCTGGCTGGGCCACTCAAGGACATTCACAGAGTTGTCATGAAGCCACTCTTTTGATATCTTGGCTGTGTGCTTAGGGTCGTTGTCCTGCTGAAAGATGAACCGTCGCACCTGTCTGAGGTCAAGAGCAGGTTTTCATCCAGGATGTCTCTGTACATTGCTGCAGTCATCTTTCCCTTTATCCTGACTAGTCTCCCAGTTCCTGCCACTGAAAAACATCCCCACAGCATGATGCTGCCACCACCATGCTTCACTGTAGGGATGGTATTGGCCTGGTGATGAGCGGTGCCTGGTTTCCTCCAAACGTGACGCCTGGCATTCATACCAGAGAGTTTAATCTTTGTCTCATCAGACCAGAGAACTTTCTTTCTCGTGGTCTGAGAATCCTTAAGGTGCCTTTTGGCAAACTCCAGGCGGGCTGCCATGTGCCTTTTACTAAAGAGTGGCTTCTGTCTGGCCACTCTACCATACAGGCCTGATTGGTGGATTGCTGCAGAGATGGTTGTCCTTCTGGAAGGTTCTCCTCTCTCCACAGATGACCTCTGGAGCTCTGACCATCAGGTTCTTGGTCACCTCCCTGACTAAGGCCCTTCTCCCCCGACCGCTCAGTTTAGATGGCCGGCCAACTCTAGGAAGAGTCCTGGTGGTTTCAAACTTCTTCCACTTACGGATGATGGAGGCCACTGTGCTCATTGGGACCTTCAAAGCAGCAGAAATTTTTCTGTAACCTTCCCCAGATTTGTGCCTCGAGACCATCCTGTCTCGGAGGTCTACAGACGGTTCCTTTGACTTCATGCTTGGTTTGTGCTCTGACATGAACTGTCAACTGTGGGACCTTATATAGACAGGTGTGTGCCTTTCCAAATCATGTTCAATCAACTGAATTTACCACAGGTGGACACCAATTAAGCTGCAGAAACATCTCAAGGATGATCAGGGGAAATAGGATGCACATGAGCTCAATTATGAGCTTCATGGCAAAAGCTGTGAATACTTATGTACATGTGCTTTCTCAATTCTTTTTTATTTTTAATAAATTTGCAAAAATCTCAAGTAAACTTTATTCACGTTGTCATTATGGGGTGTTGTGTGTAGAATTCTGAGGAAAAAAATGAATTTAATCCATTTTGGAATAAGGTTGTAACATAACAAAATGTGGAAAAAGTGATGCGCTGTGAATACTTTCTGGATGCACTGTATTTATAGACAGTAATAAGACATTATTTTAAAATACAATACTCAACACTATATGTTACAAAGAAGAGAAACAGAATGTAAATTATGGTGCCAGCCGTGCTGTTGTAATTCAATTCAGTTCAAATATATTTTTATAATGAGTATTTCCTGTTAATAATGTCAGAGCACTGTATACATTTGTAAATATTTAAAATAGTTTTTTTCAATTGCTAATCTGCAATACTGAAGTCACCGTTTCAAAACTCTACACACAGTCTGCAACACCAACACACAGCTTAGCTAAACAGTTAATCTCCCCTCCAAAATTCACTACAGCCACCAAAACAATAGCACTGCATGCCCTTCTTGAAGAACATTACATCATACACAAAGCAATGGCGTACAAAACAATAACAACAGACAGCATTACATAAAATATAATATGGATCTTCATTAAAGACCATCTGTAAAGTAACTGACATTATGCATCACAAAATAAACAGAACACTTTTTCCACTCTATAAAATGTCCAGGAATGAACAAACCATGCTGCAGTATATGTCAGTGGTCTTTATTGCTGGCTGTGGTCTACTGTAATTAGAGTATTCATTTGTAATGGGGGAAAAATAAAATCAAAAAAACATATAAATGTAGGAGTCCAGTAAATATTCTAGAAACAAAATATACTGTGCATATAATATATATATATATATATATATAATGTGTATGTGTGCGTGTGTGTGTGTGTATATGTATGCATGTATTGTGGGATATGGCTGGCCGTTCATCCCGGCCAATACCCCCAGGCCGCCAGATGGAGCCCTCCCTGCAACATGGAGGTGCCCCGAATTCCAGCAGGGCCTCATGGACAGTGGAGTTTTAATGCACAGCCTTGCTGGATACCATGGGGCTGCCAGGAGTCGCTGCAGGGAGGCCCAGGGATTTATATTTTCCGTATAGCCTGGAAGTATTTCCAAGTCATGGGAATGGAAGAAATGATATACTTCCGGGCTGAAGAAAAAAAGAGAAGTTTTTACCTGACCCGGAAGTGCTGGATAATCACATGGACTGAGGGCTCAGAAGCACTTCCGTGTCAAGGACTATAAAGGACTGTGGGAAATCCCAGACGGATGAGCTGAGTTGCGAGGCAGGGTGGCTAAGTGTCTGGGAGAGTGGAGGATTGGTTATTGTTATTTGATTATTGATTTGTGTATTGGAATATTGTGGAGAGGAGGGTGCTTTGTGCACTGTATTATTATAATAAACCATTATTTGGACTTTTATCTGGTGTCTTGACGTCTGGTCTGAGGGTTCAAGGGGTCACGGGGACCCTTAAAACTGTCACAGAATGTATGTACAGTAATCCCTCGCTGTATCACGCTTCGCCTTTCGCGGCTTCACTCCATCGCGGATTTTATATGTAAGCATATTTAAATATATATCGCGGATTTTTCGCTGCTTCACGGGTTTCTGAGGACAATGGGTCTTTTAATTTCTGGTACATGCTTCCTCAGTTGGTTTGCCCAGTTGATTTCATACAAGGGACGCTATTGGCAGATGGCTGAGAAGCTACCCAACTTACTTTTCTTTCTCTCTCTCTCTCTCTTGCGCTGACTATCTGTGATCCTGACGTAGGGGGTGTGAGCAGGGGGGCTGTTCGCACACCTAGACGATACGGACGCTCGTCTAAAAATGCTGAAAGATTATCTTCACGTTGCTACCTTCTGTGTGCAGCTTTTAAGTATGCTGCACGGTGCTTCGCATACTTAAAAGCTCAAAGGGCACGTATTGATTTTTCTCTCTCTCTCTGCTCCTGACGGAGGGGCTGTGAGCTGCCGCCTTCAACAGCTTTGTGCCGCGGTGCTTCGCATACTTACAAGCCAAACAGCCCTATTGATTTGTTTCTTCCTTTGAAGAGGAAGATATGTTTGCATTCTTTTAATTGTGAGACTGAACTGTCATCGGTCTTGTCATGGAGCACAGTTTAAACTTTTGAAAGAGACAAATGTTTGTTTGCAGTGTTTGAATAACGTTCCTGTCTCTCTACAACCTCCTGTGTTTCTGCGCAAATCTGTGACCCAAGCATGACAATATAAAAATAACCATATAAACGTATGGTTTCTACTTCGCGGATTTTCTTATTTCGCGGGTGGCTCTGGGATGCAACCCCCGCGATGGAGGAGGGATTACTGTATATATACAGTATATGTATGTTATACATACATACACACACACACTCTTATAGTTGGTCCACAACTGTAAGAATACCATAGTATGTCATACTGTAATGCTATTATAATCAATCAACTCCTCTGGATTCTGATGTCCTCTCTAACAATTCATCTAGGGTAGTATCTTTTGGCATGCTTGTTCCATCCTTGACATTGCTCTTGTGTAATATCTTAGCATCCAGCAGTCATAGCATCCAGTAAGGATCATGGGGGCAGTGGTATTAAACCTTCCACATCCATGTAGAAAAGAATTCCTCAATGCGGTTCAGGAAGGGGTTGGCAGATGCAATGACATCATTGGATGTGCTGCAAAACACTCTGTGACTGCAGTGGAGTGGCAGACTGCCACATTATCCAGCACCACCACAAATATCGACACATTTGTGCTCATCCGCTCCCTCACTCTCTCACCCTCTGGTACCAGTATCCTGTAGAGTTTATTGAGGAACAAAATGAGGCACTCTGTGTTGTATGGGCCAGTGACTGGTTTGTGAGACATAGCACCATCATTGCGTATTGCCTCACAAATTCTGATGTTGTCCCCTCTCTGTCCTGGAACTTGCACAGTTGACTCTTTGCCCTACAATATTTTGTCCTCACTGCTGTTGTTTTTCCAGGTTAAACCTAGCTTCATCCACAAAGATTAACACATGGGCTATTCGCATAGCCTTCAACTCCATGATCCTCTAACAGGAAAACACAAGGTACCATATTGTAAGGATTGCATTATGGTAGCATACATTACCGTATACATAGCTCTATATGGAATGACCGTTTTGCTATATCGGAGTTCAGACATTTGTACAGAACCTGTAAGGAAGACAACCTTATTCAGAGGTGCAGACAGTTGATTAATTGGAGGCACAATCCCTCTGGAGCAACTCTAGTGTCCAAGGGTCTTATTCAGTGGCAGCTTAGTTGGGCTTAGACTGGGTTTGTACCTTGGAATACTTTCAAAGCCTTCAACCACTAAAGAATAAAACACAACAGTGTTATATTTAATAGACCACTTACCTGGACATATTGCTATCTGAGTTACTTCACACGTACACTGTTCCTCTCAAATGGGACAATGTATAAGCACATCTTGGTCAGTTTATGCTTTTGTAGTACTCTGGCAATTGCTGTCATACTAACACTTGTCATGTTGCCAGATACAATGTTGTCTGCCAGAACTCTGTCCCAGATTTCAATAGGTCGCATGGAATTGTCAGCTGTGTCCATGTCAACAATGGCAGTTTCCTGCTCATCATTAAAAATTGTGACTCTGCCCCAATTGAGAGGTAATCTTTGGATCCTAAGGGAGAAAATCAATACTCCTTGTATGCCAATGTACTGTATATAGTACATTCTGTAATGAGCAGTTCTGACACTGCTGAAGACTGCATCCTAGCTGCTGGTTTGGTGAAATATTCTCATGATTGATGCAACTGTGGCATGTTGCAGATTTGGCTGCACTTTCCCTGTCTCTCTGTAAGACAGTCCATGATTGATTACATGGTCAATGATTGTAGCCCTTATTTCATCTGTGACCACTGCCCTTGGTCTTCCTCTCCCTGCAACGATTCTTCTTTGTTGTTGTCCTGCTTGGTCCATGTTTACAATGGCAGTCATTCCAAAGGTGACCTCTTTATATATATATATATATATATATATATATATATACACACACACAGTGGGGCAAAAAAGTATTTAGTCAGCCACCAATTTTGCAAGTTCTCCCACTTTAAAAGATGAGAGAGGCCTGTAATTTTCATCATAGGTATACCTCAACTATGAGAGACAATATGAGAAAAAAAAATCCAGAAAATCACATTGTCTGATTTTAAAGAATTTATTTGCAAATTATGGTGGAAAATAAGTATTTGGTCACCTACAAACAAGCAAGATTTCTGGCTCTCACAGACCTGTAACTTCTTCTGTAAGAGGCTCCTCTGTCCTCCACTTGTTACCTGTATTAATGGCACCTGTTTGAACTCGTTATCAATATAAAAGACACCTGTCCACAACCTCAAACAGTCACACTCCAAACTCCACTATGGCCAAGACCAAAGAGCTGTCAAAGGACACCAGAAACAAAATTGTAGACCTGCACCAGGCTGGGAAGACTGAATCTGCAATAGGTAAGCAGCTTGGTGTGAAGAAATCAACTGTGGGAGCAATTATTAGAAAATGGAAGACATACAAGACCAGTGATAATCTCCCTCAGTCTGGGGCTCCACGCAAGATCTCACCCCATGGGGTCAAAATGGTCACAAGAACGGTGAGCAAAAATCCCAGAACCACACGGGGGGACCTAGTGAATGACCTGCAGAGAGCTGGGACCAAAGTAACAAAGACTACCATCATTAACACACTACGCCGTCAGGGACTCAAATCCTGCAGTGCCAGACGTCTCCCCCTGTTTAAGCCAGTACATGTGCAGGTCCATCTGAAGTTTGCTAGAGTGCATTTGGATGATCCAGAAGAGGACTGGGAGAATGTCATATGGTCAGATGAAACCAAAATAGAACTCTTCGTGTTTGGAGGAGAAAGAATGCTGAGTTGTATCCAAAGAACACCATACCTACTGTAAAGCATGGGGGTGGAAACATCATGCTTTGGGGCTGTTTTTCTGCAAAGGGACCAGGACAACTGATCCGTGTAAAGGAAATAATGAATGGGACCATGTATCATCAGATTTTGAGTGAAAACCTCCTTCCATCAGCAAGGGCATTGAAGATGAAACGTGGCTGGGTCTTTCAGCATGACAATGATCCCAAAAACACAGCCCGGGTAACGAACGAGTGGCTTCGTAAGATGCATTTCAAGGTCCTGGAGTGGCCTAGCCAGTCTCCAGATCTCGACCCCATAGAAAATCTTTGGAGGGAGTTGAAAGTCCGTGTTGCCC
The DNA here is from genome assembly GCF_900747795.2 of Erpetoichthys calabaricus. NCBI lineage: Eukaryota > Metazoa > Chordata > Cladistia > Polypteriformes > Polypteridae > Erpetoichthys > Erpetoichthys calabaricus. Next base: position 168,756,079 of record NC_041398.2, read on the forward strand.
AGCGACAGCCCCAAAACATCACTGCTCTAGAGGAGATCTGCATGGAGGAATGGGCCAAAATACCAGCAACAGTGTGTGAAAACCTTGTGAAGACTTACAGAAAACGTTTGACCTCTGTCATTGCCAACAAAGGGTATATAACAAAATATTGAGATGAACTTTTGTTATTGACCAAATACTTTTTTCCACCATAATTTGCAAATAAATTCTTCAAAAATCAGACAATGTGATTTTCTGGATTTTTTTTCTCATTTTGTCTCTCATAGTTGAGGTATACCTATGATGAAAATTACATCTTCATCTTTTTAAGTCAAAGAACTTGCACAATTGGTGGCAGACTAAATACTTTTTTGCCCCACTGTATGTGTGTGTGTGTGTGTGTGTGTATATGTATATGTATGTGTGTGTGTGTGTGTCTGTGTGTGTATGTATATATATATATATATATATATATATATATATATATATATATATATATATATATATATATATATATAATATGAGATCAGTTAACTGCAGAGCAACTAGTTAGATACTCATGGACCTGCTGTGTTTGACCTCATTTTAATTGACAACATTTATATTATGTGGACTTTACAATATGTTTTAGAATGGTCTTGATAGTGATTTAGCAAATAGTTGTCATTCAGTTCTGAATGTCTTTAACAGTTTTGGTAACTGTATGTAAACATGTGCAAAATGGCCTCTAAAAATGTAATGTTTTGATGGTGCTGGATTTTGAGTGAGAAAAGAATTGATGAATTTTGAGGGAATTAATCATTGACTACATTTTGTATGAAAGCAATGAGAACTAATTCACGTTTTAGCCCATATAAACTGATGTTGTGGCAACTCCAAAATGAAGTTTTAAGTAACCGACTTAAGTATTCCACACAGTCTCGTAGCATTTCGGGAATAAAAAAATCTGTAATACTTGTAAAATTGTTGACATTTATACATATACATTTTTGTGCCTAACCACCTTTTAATAGTTGTATAGTACAATATATAGCTGTGAAAATTCCCAAATTCTTAATTTGTATTTTTTAAATTATATAACTATTTGAATACTAGTCATTTAGCCCGTTACAATAACGGGTGCTAGAACAGTAGTGCATAAACATTAGTAGGAACAGTCTATATTAAATGGCAAGGGACTTTGACCTCATTCTTTTTGTTGGTCGTATTTTTCTTTGTCTTTCTGCCTTTCTTTTGTTGATGTTTACTTACTGAGCTGACCGTTCTTCGTGGGCTGCCGCCGTGTATTGTGTGTCTTTAATTTTCTGTGACAGTAATACTGTCTTGTATGGCTCTATTCAATAAGGGCGCGCACAAAAAGGCGAGCTTCAAAAGGGCGACCTCTGAGCGCGGCGAACAAAGGCGTTCGTAGATAATTTAGTTCAAATGGCTCTGGAATATGTGAAGAGCAACAAAGGTGCAGATCTTTATTTACGCGCACCTTTATTCGCTGCGCCCAATTGAGGTCGCCCTTTTGAGGCTCGCCTTTTTGTGCGCACCCTTATTGAAGGATACCGTCTTGTACGTCCGCTGGCTTGTACGTCCGTAATGCAGCTTTAATTTTCTCTGGCGGTAATACAGGCGTGCGCGTCGGTAATATGCCTTTAATCTCCTCTGTCAGTAATACTGGCTTGTATGTGGCTGTAATATGCATCACTGTATTGTGTACCTTTAATTTCCTCTCGCACTGGTTTGTATTTCCATAAAACACCTCTAACTTTCTCTGACAGTAATATCGCGCATTGCATCGTGCCCCACGCATGCGCACTTCATCAGAAGACACCCACACACGGACACCTGGATGCACATAGGGATTTTATATATTCTGCTGTAGTACTGTGCAAATATCTTATGTCACCCCAAAATTATTTTTAAAGCTAGTTTTCTGGCAAGTGTTTATTGAAATAAATGCAAATATTCATATATAACAAATACTAAGATATACCATTAACATAGTACAGTAAATAAATGACAAGTACAGAATGTTTTATGTTTTTAAATTAAGTTCGTATGTTGTGCGATTTTAAAAAGCAAAACTGAAATCCTTTTGTCCAGTCATTTTTTGATATACTGGTATCTTTCTAAACCAACTTCACTGTATTTCCTTCTTCCTTTTAAGGAAAGGAAATTCATGTTATGTCTTTTTTTTTATTATGTGTATTTTTCTTTGTTTTTGTTTTGTTTATGTATTTTAGCTGCCTGTGTTTATATTCCATGTTTTTTGTGAGTGCCCCCCCAAGAGATGGTCCCTTGCCCATCTCTTTCAGGAACTGCCTTTCGTCCTGTAATTCCAGAGAGTTTCCCACAATTTCTGGCCATTCATTTTGGATTTGCTTTGGTGATTAGTTTTCTAGTTTTAGTTCTGTTCTATTTTGGGATTCATTGAATGTTTGCCTGTTTTGCTCTATATTTTTAGTTTTCTTAGGAATTCTATTTTGGAATTTGTTTGCCTTGGGGTGCCCTTGCTGGCAACTTCTTTTTGCATAGTGTGGTCTTCAGCGCTTCATGTATGTACAGAGCTTTTTTTTAAATAAACCTTTTATAAAGATTTGATTCTTTCCCTTATAACCAGCCAGGGATTTATGGTGGTATCCCTTTCTACTGTGCATTATTTGAAATCATTTGGAACTTACTTGGACTTAAATGCTTTGGGACATCAAGTTCACATTTTCATTTGATGCAGATACTTTTTTGTCCTCCACTTGTCTAGTATCTTCTAATTTCTTTATAACAGCTCTGAAAAACTAGTTTGGTTGGTTGTCACTTGCAAAATAATTAACTTATTGGTAAATTCTTCTGTCTCTCAAGGTATGTTAGCATATTATAATGATAATAATAATTAATTTCTATACATACATCATTCTGTAACCCTAACCTCCATTTCTAAGCTCCCTCCAAAGGCCACTTCTGTATTTAAAGTTACAATGCAATTCACCCATTTGTTTTTTAAGTTACACAACTAGCACATCTGGTCTGGCTAATCATTACGTCTTTAATTTTAATTGTGTGTGCTTAATGGTGAAATGTAACAAATTCATTGAATTTCTGGGGTGCCTCAATTGTTCTAGCCATTTTGAAGGTTTTCGATATGCTTTTCAAAAACACAAGCAATTCTTGTTGCTTTTTATTGAAATGTTGTATTTACCAAGGGTGAAAAATTGCAATCTGCTAGGCTACCAGTTTTGCAAGCTGTTTAAAGTGTGCAGGGTTACCTGCTTGTTTCTACAGCACGTTTATTTGTAAAGTTTTTTTGTACATGAGTGCATAGCATTCTTTTACCAAAATTTAAGCACAATTGTCATCTTAGAAGAGAATATTTTAGTAAATAAAGGATTCTGTTCTGTTGATGCCTGATCTTTTTTCCAATGTGCATAAAATATGTTAGCAAAAATGAACTGCAATATTTCATTAATATTGTATTCTAAATTTTTGTTTTCATACCTAATTTAGACCCTGCCTGTTAGTTTCACTATTAAGAACATCACCATTCCTGTATGTCTTTTATACTGCCCATCACCTTTAGTTGACCACAGCCAGCGATCTGTGTAGCTGCATTAAAAATTACTGTATATATAAAAAACACAATAAGCCTACAGAATTTGATTTTCTTAATTAAAAAATAGGTAACACCTCTGGCCTATAATTTAATTATTGATGTACTATAGTTAACACTTCAATAAAGAGCATAATATTTCTCTGCCTCTGGTTAATCAGGAGCTTAAAGTAAGTTTGTTTATATATATATATATATATATATATATATATATATATATATATATATATATATATATATATATATATATTTATATATATAATAAACACATTTTTACTCTGTGGCTTTTAACCCTGTATAATATGTTGGCTATTTGTATACTTTTTATACTTTCTATTAAGAATGTCTTCAGCTCTTATGTGTTTATGTGTTGTTTTTCTTTGTACAGCACTTTGGTCAGCCTTGAGGTTGTTTTTAAAGTGCTTTATAAATAAATAAATAATACTTGTATATCCATCCATCCATTTTCCAACCCGCTGAATCCGAACACAGGGTCACGGGGGTCTGCTGGAGCCAATCCCAGCCAACACAGGGCACAAGGCAGGAACCAATCCCGGGCAGGGTGCCAACCCACCGCAGGACACACACAAACACACCCACCCACACACCAAGCATACACTAGGGCCAATTTAGAGTCGCCAATCCACCTAACCAGCATGTCTTTGGACTGTGGGAGGAAACCAGAGCACCCAGAGGAAACCCACGCAGACACGGGGAGAACATGCAAACTCCACGCAGGGAGGACCCGGGAAGCGAACCCAGGTCCCCAGGTCTCCCAACTGCGATCCAGCAGCGCTACCCACTGCGCCACCGTGCCGCCCTCTAAATAATATATATATATATATATATATATAATACACACACAGTGTATCCGGAAAGTATTCACAGCGCATCACTTTTTCCACATTTTGTTATGTTACAGCCTTATTCCAAAATGGATTAAATTCATTTTTTTCCTCAGAATTCTACACACAACACCCCATAATGACAACGTGAAAAAAAGTTTACTTCAGATTTTTGCAAATTTTTTAAAAATAAAAAAATTGAGAAAGCACATGTACATTAGTATTCACAGCCTTTGCCATGAAGCTCAAAATTGAGCTCAGGTGCATCCTGTTTCCCCTGATCATTCTTGAGATGTTTCTGCAGCTTAATTGGAGTCCACCTGTGGTAAATTCAGTTGATTGGACATGATTTGGAAAGGCACACACCTGTCTATATAAGGTCCCACAGTTGACAGTTCATGTCAGAGCACAAACCAAGCATGAAGTCAAAGGAATTGTCTGTAGACCTCCGAGACAGGATTGTCTCAAGGCACAAATCTGGGGAAGGTTACAGAAATATTTCTGCTGCTTTGAAGGTCCCAATGAGCACAGTGGCCTCCATCATCCGTAAGTGGAAGAAGTTTGAAACCACCAGGACTCTTCCTAGAGCTGGCCGGCCATCTAAACTGAGCGATCGGGGGAGAAGGGCCTTAGTCAGGGAGGTGACCAAGAACACGATGGTTACTCTGTCGGAGCTCCAGAGGTCCTCTGTGGAGAGAGGAGAACCTTCCAGAAGGACAACCATCTCTGCAGCAATCCACCAATCAGGCCTGTATGGTAGAGTGACAGGACGGAAGCCACTCCTTAGTAAAAGGCACATGGCAGCCCACCTGGAGTTTGTCAAAAGGCACCTGAAGGACTCTCAAACCATGAGAAAGAAAGTTCTCTGGTCTGATGAGATAAAGATTGAACTCTTTGGTGTGAATGCCAGGCGTCACGTTTGGAGGAAACCAGGCCAATACCATCCCTACAGTGAAGCATGGTGGTGGCAGCATCATGCTGTGGGGATGTTTTTCAGCGGCAGGAACTGGGAGACTAGTCAGGATAAAGGGAAAGATAACTGCAGCAATGTACAGAAACATCCTGGATGAAAACCTGCTCCAGAGCGCTCTTGACCGCAGACTGGGGCAACGGTTCATCTTTCAGCAGGAAAACAACCCTAAGCACACAGCCAAGATATCAAAGGAGTGGCTTCAGGACAACTCTGTGAATGTCCTTTAGTGGCCCAGCCAGAGCCCAGACTTGAATCCGATTGAGCATCTCTGGAGAGATCTTAAAATGGCTGTGCACCGATGCATCCCATCCAACCTGATGGGGCTAGAGAAGTGCTGCAAAGAGGAATGGGTGAAACTGCCAAGGATAGGTGTGCCAAGCTTGTGGCATCATATTCAAAAAGACTTGAGGCTGTAATTGCTGCCAAAGGTGCATCGACAAAGTATTGAGCAAAGGCTGTGAACACTTATGTACATGTGATTTCTCAGTTTTTTTATTTTTAATAAATTTGCAAAAACCTCAAGTAAACTTTTTTCACCTTGTCATTAGGGGGTGTTGTGTGTAGAATTCTGAGGAAAAAAATGAATTTAATCCATTTTGGAGTAAGGCTGTAACATAACAAAATGTGGAAAAAGTGATGCGCTGTGAATACTTTCCGGATACACTGTGTGTGTGTGTGTGTGTATATATGTATGTATATATGTGTATAATATATGTATGTATGCATGTATGTGTGTATATATATATATATATATATATATATATATATATATATATATATATATATATTATATACAGTATATATATATATATATTATATACAGTATATATATAATATAAAGAAATTTTTAAAAAATTGCAATTGCCCAATCTAGCAATTTGATATCAGTGATTAGTATCAGCCCTGAAAAAACCTGATCGGAACATGCCTACTTTTCATAGTATTTTAGAATTGGAAACCTTCTTAGTAATTCAGCATACCTTTTTAGTTGCAAGAATAATGAAGTCATTAAAGTAATCGTCTGTTATTTAGAGGTGTAATGAAATAATGTTAAAATCCACATAAAATTTGTAGTATCAGGAAATTGCAGTAATCAAAATGTTTATACTGTATTATGTCATTTGGTCTTTGAAACAAGCATAACAGAAAAAGTAAAAACCTTCTTTGTCTTTAGTTGCTGGTGTCTGTGGTTACCTAGCTGGAAAAATGTCATATATGAAGACTTGTCAGGAGAAGTTTAAAACCCTTGACAACTCTCCACTTGGAGAAGCCCTTCGTCGGGGCCATAGGCCATTGCCATCTCAGTAAGTATATATATTTTCCTTTTCAATTTTTTTTTGTCATCCTTCTGATATCTTTGAGATCATTTTCAGTAAGTGCTAGTTCTTCTTACTTTTTTTTTCTTCATAACTCCATCTTGCATATATCACATCTCCATCCAAAATGGGGAAAAAATAAAGACTGAAACTTGACAGAAAAAAAAAATTTGTAGTAGGACTGCCTATGACAGGTGTAGTAGTATAAATTTGCCAATGCAAATACTAGTTGTCAATTGTTTTCTCATAAAATTCTTAAAGTGCAATGAGTTTTTAAAGAAAGTCTATGCAGTAAATATTTGTTATCCACAGTGTTCAGGCATAAAAAACAAATACAATTTATCATGTTCAGTAAAACCAAGACATATTTTAATCTTAAACACATAAAGTGTATTATTTATACATTTTTATAAAAAAAATATTAAATTTATCATCCATCCATCCTCTTCCGCTTATCCGAGGTCGGGTCGCGGGGGCAGCAGCTTGAGCAGAGATGCCCAGACTTCCCTCTCCCCGGCCACTTCTTCAGGCTCTTCCGGGAGAATCCCGAGGCGTTCCCAGGTCAGCCGGGAGACACAGTCCCTCCAGCGTGTCCTGGGTCTTCCCCGGGGCCTCCTCCCGGTTGGACGTGCCCGGAGCACCTCACCAGGGAGGCGTCCAGGAGGCATCCTGATCAGATGCCCGAGCCACCTCATCTGACTCCTCTCGATGCGGAGGAGCAGCGGCTCTACTCAGAGCCCCTCCCGGATGACTGAGCTTCTCACCCTATCTATAAGGGAGAGCCCAGACACCCTGTGAAGGAAACTCATTTCAGCCGCTTGTATTCGCGATCTCGTTCTTTCTGTCACTACCCATAGCTCATGACCATAGGTGAGGGTAGGAACACAGATCGACTGGTAAATTGAGAGCTTTGCCTTACAGCTCAGCTCCTTTTTCACCATGACAGACCGATGCAGAGCCCGCATCACTGCGGACGCCGGACTGATCCGCCTGTCGATCTCACGCTCCATTCTTCCCTCACTCGTGAGCAAGACCCTGAGATACTTGAACTCCTCCACTTGAGGCAGGATCTCGCTCCCAACCCTGAGAGGGCACTCCACCCTTTTCCGGCTGAGGACCATGGTCTCGGATTTGGAGGTGCTGATTCCCATCCCAGCCGCTTCACACTCAGCTGCGAGCCGATCCAGAGCTAGCTGAAGATCACAGCCTGATGAAGCAAACAGGACAACATCATCTGCAAAAAGCATTGACCCAATCCTGAGTCCACCAAACCGGACCCCCTCAACACCCTGGCTGCGCCTAGAAATTCTGTCCATAAAAGTTATGAACAGAATCGGTGACAAGGGGCAGCCCTGGCGGAGTCCAACTCTCACTGGAAACGGGTTCGACTTACTGCCAGCAATGCGGACCAAGCTCCGACACCGGTTGTACAGGGATCGAACAGCCCTTATCAGGTGGTCCAGTACCCCATACTCCAGGAGCACCCCCCACAGGATTCCCCGAGGGACACGGTCAAACGCCTTTTCCAAGTCCACAAAACACATGTAGGCTGGTTGGGCGAACTCCCATGCTGGGAGTAGGCTGGTCCACTGTTACGCGATCAGGACGAAAACCACACTGTTCTTCCTGAATCCGAGGTTCGACTATCCAACGGACCCTCCTCTCCAGAACCCCCAAATAGACTTTTCCAGGAAGGCTGAGGAGTGTGATCCCTCTGTAGTTGGAACACACCCTCTGGTCCAACTTCTTAAAGAGGGGGACCACCACCCCGGTCTGCCAATCCAGAGGCACTGTCCCTGATGTCCATGCGATGTTGCAGAGACGTGTCAACCAAGACAGTCCTACAACATCCAGAGCCTTGAGGAACTCCGAGCGTATCTCATCCACCCCTGGGGCCCTGTCACCAAGGAGTTTTTTGACCACCTCGGTGACCTCAGTCTCAGAGATGCGGGAGCCCACCTCTGAGTCCCCAGGCTCTGCTTCCTGATTGGAAGGCATGTTAGTGGGATTGAGGAGGTCTTCGAAGTACTCCCCCCACCGACCCACAATGTCCCGAGTCGAGGTCAGCAGCGCACCATCCCCACCATATACAATGTTGACACTGCGCTGCTTCCCCCTCCTGAGACGCCGGACGGTAGACCAGAATCTCCTCGAAGCCGTCCGAAAGTCATTCTCCATGGCCTCCCCAAACTCCTCCCATGCCCGAGTTTTTGCCTCAGCAACCACCAAAGCTGCATTCTGCTTGGCCTGTCGGTACCTATTAGCTGCCTCCAGAGTCCCACAGGACAAAAGGGACCGGTAGGACTCCTCCTTCAGCTTGATGGCATCCCTCACCGCCGGTGTCCACCAACGGGTTCGGTGATTGCCGCCACAACAGGCACCGACCACCTTACGGCCACAGCTCCGGTCAGCCGCCTCAACAATAGAGGCACGGAACATGGCCCATTCGGACTCAATGTCCCTCACCTCCCTCGGGACGTGGTCGAAGTTCTGCCGAAGGTGGGAGTTGAAGCTATTTCTGACAGGGGGCTCTGTCAGACGTTCCCAGCAGACGCTCACAACACGTTTGGGCCTACCAGGCCTGACCGGCATCCTCCCCCACCATCGAAGCCAACTCACCACCAGGTGATCAGTTGACAGCTCCGCCCCTCTCTTCACCCAAGTGTCCAAGACATGTGGCCGCAAGTCTGATGACACAACCACAAAGTCGATCATCGAACTGAGGCCTAGGGTGTCCTGGTGCCAAGTGCACATATGAACACCCCTATGCTTGAACATGGTGTTTGCCCTTCCAGGTCTCACTGTCATTGCCCACGTGAGCACTGAAGTCTCCCAGCAGTACGAGGGAGTCCCCAGAAGGTATGCCCTCTAGCACTCCCTCCAGGAACTCCAAATAGTGTGGGTACTCCAATCTGCTGTTCGGTGCATACGCACAAACAACAGTTAGGACCTGTCCCCCCACCAGAAGGTGGAGGGAGGCTACCCTCTCGTCCACCAGGGTAAACCCCAATGTACAGGCTCCAAGTCGGGGGGGCAATAAGTATGCACACACCCGCTAGGCGCCTCTCACCGGGGGCAACTCCAGAGTGGTAGAGAGTCCAGCCCCTCTCAAGGAGATTGGTTCCAGAGTCCAAGCTGTGCGTCGAGGTGAGCCCAACTATATCTAGCCGGAATCTCTCAACCTTGCGCACAGGTTCAGGCTCCTTCCCCTTCAGAGAGGTGACATTCCACGTCCCAAGAGCCAGCTTCTGTAGCCGAGGATCGGACCGCTAAGGTTCCCACCTTTGGCCACCACCCAACTCACACTGCACCCGACCTCCTTGGCCCCTCCCATAGGTGGTGACCCCATGGGAAGATTACATTTACCAACAACAGCAAATGCTATTTATCTCTGACAATAATCTGAAAAGAGACAAATGAAAAAATTGTATAAACATTGGTTTCTTTTAAGTAATAAAATAGACTTAATTAGCTACTGACTCAGAATATTAATAGTTTAAAAGGGTGAATTTAACAAAAATGTATTCAGTTACATTCATTCATACATCTATGAAGTGAAATGTCTGTGTTCCTATGCAAGTAAATTATCAGGTATGGTTCCATAGCATTTAGTGCAAAATTCTGTTATCAAAGAGTAGCATTTCGGTTTCATTATCAGTAAGTTGGCCATTTTTATAAAACCTGACATGAGGTGTTTGTTCTGTAAGGACCTTTTGTTAACAGTGCCACTGCAAGGTACAGAGACAAGAGCTCACTGCATTAATAGCCAGTGAAACTCTGTTGTGATTTCTCAAAAATGAAGATTTTTGGTGTCTCACTTTGGATGTGGTCCAAGGGAATTGGAGTTCCACAGGTATGGACAAGAACAACCATCACGTAATCCCCGTAAACAAGTTCCAGGATTTCTTTTATTTTTTAGCTGACTGTCTTGCTTTTTGTAGGAAACATCCCTGCCTCGTTGGTTGGCTTTTGTTTTTAATATTGAGTTGGCAATTGTCAAATTGTGTATTTTTAATGTCTATAAGAAGAGACTGGTTTGTATTCAGGCTGTTTTTGATATTTTTTTGTTTTACACTAAATTATAAAAAAAGATATATATATCTCTATATAAAAACTTGCGACGAGATGTGATCTTTTAAAGAGAGACAGATTAGAACAGAGAAACAGAGACATACTTTCATGTCCCGCAACACCGTCAAGTCACATCATACTGACATCCTTTAGAAGCATTTCACGCCGTACTTACAAACATTTTCAAACAAGAACATGGACATCTAACTGCTCAGTTACATTATTAATGCATATGTAAATGTCTGAAGCTAATCGTCTCTTCTTTATTAAGTTTTTTTTTTTTTCAAGCAAAACCTAGAACGGAACATATGCAAGGTCCCATTGATCACGTTCAAAATTCAAATCTCAACAGTTCAGACAAATTTAAAATACAGTGGAACCTCGGTTCACGACCATAATTCGTTCCAAAACTCTGGTCGTGAACCGAAGCAATTTCCCCCCATAGGATTGTATGTAAATACAATTAATCCGTTCCAGACCATACGAACTATATGTAAATATATTTTTTTTAAGTTTTTAAGCACAAATATAGTTACTTAAACCATAGAATGCACAGCGTAATAGTAAACTAAATGTAAAAACATTAAATAACATTGCGAAAACCTTGAACAACAGAGAAAACTAACACTGCAATAGTTCGTGCTATAGCACTACCAACCGCTGGCTAAAAACACTTATTTTTTTAATGAGTTTTAAGCATAGGGATAAAAATGAACATTTGAAAAAATCCGTAATTTAATAAACCACCAAGAAAGTAACAATGCACACTACGAACCGATAGCTGTAAACAGAAGTGAAAACAAAATCAAGCCCAGTGCATTCTTTAACTGCCTTCCTATCTTATGCGTCCAGCTCTCTCTCTCGCGCTGCATGTGTGTGTGCGTCTCTCTCTCTCTCTCGCGCTGCCTGTGTGTGTGCGTCTCTCTCTCTCTGTGCGCTGCCTGTGTGTGTGCGCGTCTCTCTCTCTCTCTCTCGCGCACGCGTGCTGCCTGTGTGTGTGCGCGGGCGCGTGTGTCTCTGTCGCACTGCCTGTGTGTGTGTGCGTCACTCTCTCGCGCTGCCTGTGTGTGTGCGTGTCACTCTGTCTCTCGTGCTGCCTGTGTGTGTGCGTCACTCTGTCTCTCGTGCTGCCTGTGTGTGTGCGTCTGTCTCTCTCTTACGCTGCCTGTGTGTGTGCGTCTGTCTCTCTCTTACGCTGCCTGTGTGTGTGTGTCTCTCTCTCTCTCTCTCTCTCTCGCTGCACAGGAAATGCACAGGGAGAGACTGAACATGTACAAACCGAAAGGGAAACTGGCTTGTTCGTATACCGAGTGTGTGGTCGTGAACCGAGGCAAAAGTTTGGCGAACTTTTTGGTCGTAAACCGATTTGTACGTGTACCGAGACGTTCGTGAACCGAGGTTCCACTGTAGGTAAAGCAGTAATATTACTATCATCATATCAAGGTAGTCCAAGAGCATTGCAACAGTTATATCATGATATACCAAACTATCGGTCGGCCAGATTTATTTATTACAATGACGTGCAATCCACAATGGCCAGAAATCTGCAGATTCTTGAGAACAATCCCACCGGCTACATCGGCTCTGGATTCCCATTTTCGTAAGTAGTTGTTTTTATCAGAAAGTCTTATTTTTATTGAATGAACTCGAAACGGTGTTCGGTCAAATCGAAGCATACATTTACACAATCGAATTTCAAAAACAGGGTTTGCCTCACATGCATTTATTGGTTACTTTGCAAAATAAATTATTAACTGCTGATGATGTAGATCGCTTTGTCTGTGCTGAGATTCCAAACAGAGAAACCTATCCTGAATTATGGTACAAAGTCATTAAACACATGTCTCACGGACCTCATTTAAAAGATTCAGTATGTTGGAACTCAAAAAGAAAAAAAAAGTATTTAAGGAAATTTTCCAAAAGCGTTCGTTCAAACAACAGTTATGATTAAGGCTGGCTTTCCTGATTATCACCAAAGAGATAATCGTCACAAGCAACACACTTAGCACGGAAAGAAAGATGGTAAAATTGGGATGCTCGATAATTCAAAGATTGTACCATATAACCTGTATTTGCTCAAACGAATCGATTGTCATATTGATGTCGAGTAGTGTGCATCGGTTATGAGTATTAACTACATCTACAAGTACATTCATAAAGGGCACGATAGAGTATGTGTAACTTTATCAAAAAACAGTCTCAGGGCAAAGTTCAAGAATATTTAGATACTCAGTACGTCAGTACAATGGAAAGCGGGCAGCATTTAATGGAATTGCCAATACACAATCAAAGTCATTCGGTTAAATTATTACAGGTTCATTTACCAGGTCAGAATATGATTCAATTTAAAGGGCGAAGAAGCAGAAGCTTTAAAGGTATCGAAAAATAGAAATACAAATTGATTGGCTTATTTTGAATTTAATAAAACAGACGTAAATGCAAAAACATATATGTATGGACAAATTCCTCAACATTACACATGGCAGAAACAAAAGTGGCATCCTATAAAAATTAATTGCAAAAGTGTTGCTCGATTAAATATTGTATCACCAATAGATATTGAACGGTTTCATTTAAAATTGTTATGTGAATTGAAAGGAGCAAAGTCATATAAAGATGTTCTAACTATAGCTGGAACTAAGTAAGGTACCTTTCAAGAAGAGGCACAAGCAGCTGGGTTATGTAAATCAGACGACTATATGTTTTAAATGATGTCTGATGCCACTTCTGTAATGATGCCTGACACATTAAGACACTTCTTTGTGTACTTAATTATGACGGGTGAAGTTGATGCTTTACATCATCAAAGAAATATTAGAAGCAGAAGATTTAACAATGCAGCAATTTGGACTTCCAGAAGAAATAGAATCAGAGGTAAAGAAAGAGATAACAGAAGACGAAAATTTAACAGTGGAAGACCATAAAAAATTACATCAGAAAAGTTAATTCCAAATATGGTTTTTACTGAAGTTTTCAAGTAAAAGTGAACATAATGCATATGTAACAATTATCATGAAAAAAAATCTCTTTAAATTGTATTTTAAATTGTATTTCCGGAAAAACAAACCCGGGGGGTTGTTTTTTGTAATAAAATAAATTATTTTATTTTATTTTGATTCCAAATATCATTGTGCTGGCAAAAAAAATTCTGAAGCGATACAAATTATTTCTAAAGCAAAAACTACTGTGCAATAAAAAAAAAATCAGGAAGAATAAAAATTTAAATTTTAAAAATACAATATAGTACTGTTAAAGTATAAAATATATGCTAGTTCCAGTAAAGGAGTACCACAAATAACAACACATTTTTAGGCTTATAAGGGCACCTAAGCCAAGGATAGATTGTTTCTTAACACTAGAATCCCTGAAGCCTACGAAAAAACTTAATCCGAGCCACCTTAAATTCCTTCTCACCCTTCCATTAACATCTTTTGTTTTGCAAATGTGTCGATCAGCACAAGCAGCAAGCAACCTGCTGTCCCATCCCCCCACTACTGTAGCTCAACTCGGGCAAAAAGTTCTCCCAGTTCAAGTCTGTTTATCTGGGTGTGAGGTGCCTGGAGTTGTATACGGGTAAATAATATATCATTATTTTTCAACACATGCATTTCATGTGTGTTCCGTTTCTACAACAATCTATGTAAATGTAGGATGACGGGAAATGTGAGGCAAGAAATATTGAACACATACCTTAAAAAAAAAAAAAACACTTTTTTTCAAGTTATAGTACTAATGACAAAATTTTGACATGAAGTGTATGTGTCGAGACTGAAGTTTAAATATCAAATAAACACTTTCACAAAAGGTACACGTATAACAAAACGAGAATATAACCAAAGTAAAAGACATCGGGTTGGGGTACGACACTGACGAAACCGTTTAGGTGGTACAGCGGTAGAGGAGAGGTGCAAAAGAATTTAAGGTGGCCAGGGATTACGAGTTTTTTTGTAGGCTTCAGGGATTCTAGTGTTAAATGTTTGTGTGAAATTTACCCTTAAGTTTCCAACTGTGTCCCTGTGCTGTTCAGGAACTTATTTTAAAATAAATATTGATCTACTGTAGTAATTCCCTTCATAATTTTAAACACTTTAATCATATGTTCTCTTAAATTTCTTTTGCTTAAACTAAAAAGGCTCAGCTCTTTTAATCTTTCCTCAAAATTCATCCCATGTAGCTCTGTTATCAGCCTAGCTGCCCTCCAGCACCGCTATGTCCTTTTTTAGCCTGGAGACGAAACCTGTACACAGTACTCCACTCCAGTACTTGCCTGTGTGTTACAATGCTTCAGTATAACCACCTTGGACTTGTATTCTATACATCGTGGTATATAACCTAACATTCTGTTTGCCTTCTTAATAGCTTCTGAACACTGACTGGCAGTTCATAGTGTCGAGTCCATTATGATTCTTAAATCCTTCTCATAAGGTGTGCTTTTGATTTTCAGACCTCCCATTGTACAGTATATTCAGAGCTAACATTTTTCCTTCATAAAAGTAATACTTTACATTTACTTACATTATATTTCATCTGACACAAATCTTCCCCAGCCTGTATTCTGTCTGGGGCCTCATGTATAAATGGTGCGTACGCACAGAAATGTTGCGTACAAACGTTTTCACGCTCAAATATGTATAAAACCTAAACTTGGCGTAAAGCCACGCACATTTCCACGGTAACTCATACCTTGGCGTACGGAATTTCTCCGCTCGGTTTTGCAGACTGGCGGCACCCAGCGACAAAGCAGTGCTACTGTTCCTGTGTGGTCACCCTTTCTTTCTTAGCTCCACATTCCTGACGCGGCTTTATAAATACACTGAAACTAACTGCATATTGTTTATTAGTGTAATGCATCTGATTGTAATTAACCTGCAGCAATATAATGGTCCAGGAAATAGCCATAGTATTCCAAATACCATAACTGCTTTAGCGTTGTAACTCTCACTGCATCTTCTTCTTCTTTCAGCTGCTCCCGTTAGGTGTTGCCACAGCAGATCATCTTTTTCCATATTACTCTCACTGCACCACTCGGATTATTTATATCACTGTATCTGAGTGGGGAATCACAGCAGCAGCTGATCAGAAAGAGAATTATCGGTACACAGCATGAAGCAGATGCTGCCTGAGCCAAGGCAAAATGCTTCAGAGACTTCCCTGTACGGACTTCGCGGTTTAGAAAAAGTTTCATCCCAAGAACTATAAACGCACTCAATCAGTCCATCAAGTGCTCCTTGTAGAACTGTTTACTTAGAAGTACAATTACCTCACTGTAAACTTGCACTACAGTTATAATATTGCACAACCTGCGCCACTTTATGAAGCGCGTATTTACATATGATGACGATATCATTTTTAAGATGAAATGCAGCAAAATATGTTGATTATATTATACAGATAAAACTTTAACTTCATTTAAATTATCTTTATTGTTAATAATTAAACATGTAAGGACACTGTGCCGCAGCGCTAGCTAGTTCAGGGATTGTTCCTGCATTGCGTTGTATTCTTGCTGGTGCTGACGCGACACTGGAAGGACAGACGGATAGAATAATTAAACATGTACTACGAAGATATTTCAGTGTTCCTTAAAAGTTTTGAAGAATCAGCGTTTTAAGCTTACAGATGGCTTCACGGCTATATAGCTGATTGTGTGGCGATTGGGTTTTTGGAGAAAGAAAAGTAAGGACAGGAATTGAAAGAGACAGTACTTCTGTAATAAATAATTTCATCGAAGGTCGCCCATGGCGCCGCAAGCCTCTTGCGTGAGACATGAACAAGCACTGCGCCAACGTGTTCCCATGTTTAATAACATGCTTTCATTCCTATCATCATGAAAAAGATATCATGTATACACATCTCAGTATTTTAATTATTCAGAGAGCTGTAATATCACGAATGTAATGGATTATGTGTCCTGTCGGAGAAAGAGAAAGCCCGTTTAAGAAGCAGGTAGTGATTCACACATGTAGAGCACATAGAAGATCAAATACAGAACAAAGCATTTAATGTGCCACTTTTGTTACAATGGGATTTGAGAAACTAGTAAATTAAACGATTTTAAGATGAAGTTTATGATGTTCTACTTTAATGGCAAAATAAACTACGTGATTAAAGTGGAAATTTCGAGATTAAAGTTGACATTTCATGCTTTTTTCCCATTGTGTGCCTGTTTTTTTTGTCTGTACCCTAATAAGCTTTCATATGACACTCAGATGGTGGGCTACGACTCGCCTTTTCACGGCGACTTTGATATGTGATTTCTTTTTTATTTCGGGCACTGTGCGACTTTGTGAACTTGAGCCTTCGAGTTTCTCCAACACTCTGTCACTCGATCAACTTCCTTTTGTTGATTATACCACTGTTTAAACCAACAAATAGTACGTTTTTCCTTTGCCTCCACTTGGTATTCGCTGAAATTCTTATATTTCCCCCGTGCTTTTCCCATTGTCTTTTCACAGAAGGCTATTTATATTGATTTGCATATTCAAAGAGGCGTAATTCTGGGAGGAGTTGGGGCGGGACAGAAGGCGCGTGCACGTACGTTACTTTTCACGCTGATCGGGATTTATGTAGTGGAAGAACGTGAAAGTTTGCGTACGTATAGATTCCTGCATCTGGATTTTTCTGTGCGTATGCACATTCCTGCTTTTGTGCTTACGCCATGTTATAGTGTGAGTTCTACGCACGGCGTTATACATGAGGCCCCAAGTCTCTCAGTAATGATTCAACAGATTCTAGATTATTTGCCAATCCACCTTTCTTGGCATTATCTGCAAGCTTAACCAGCTAGTTAGTTCTGCTTCCTGTAACTTTGCACCCATCTACAGACACTGTGAACTCCCACTTCTTTTAATTTGATGCCCAACCTCTCATGTGGCACTTCTATCAAATGCTTTCTGACAGTAGAGGTAAATAATATATGCTCCACTTTGATCATATCATTTAGTTGCTTCTTTATAGAACTCCAACATGGTGATAAAACATGACCTCCCTCTTCTGAACCCATGTTGACTGTTTAGTAAAACTCCTGTTCTTGCAATGTGTTGCTCAATCTTACTTTACTACTTCCTTCCATTAATTTACCTGTGATGCACATTTGGCTTACTTGCCTATAGTTGCTTGGATCTGCCCGGTCTCCCTTTTTATATAATGGGATAATTTTCCAGTCCTTCAGAAATTCCCCAGTGCATAGTGATTTTCTAACAAATATGCGTCAAGGGTTTATTTATATATATATATATATATATATATATATATATATATATATATATATATATACATACACTCACTAACCTACTTAAGAACTCGAGGTGTAATAAGGTGCTATATAGCGCCCGACCTGGCACAGACTCACTCAGAGGCACGTATAAAATCCAAACAAGATTTTTATTTTTCTTCAGTTGGAGGGCACGTCTTCCCCATGAACCCCCACAGCCACAACACAGTCCCAAAAGCACTTAACTGCAAAAACACACAACTGTCCACCTTGGTACCACCACTCCTCCCAGGCAACCTCGTCCTCTTCCTCCCGATTCTGGCTTCTGAGTGGTGGATGCTGGCCCTTTTTATTGTCCACCCAGAAGTGCTCCAGGTGCTTGATCACCTGTTGCTAATTGCACTTCCGGCCGGGGCTGTAAAGGTGTCCACAAAGGCTCCGGGATCCATGCAGCACCCCCTGGTGGCCACCCCAGATCCCCACAGGGTTGTGGGGAACTCCATCTCCCATGGAGCCCTGCAGGAAACTGAGGCACCAACGTCACCTAGGGAGGCTGCCACCAAGCGTCCCGGGGGAGGCACTGAGGAGCCCAAGGCTGCTCCCCCCGGAATATATGCAGCAGGGGCGTCCCGGCCGGGCATAGGACCTGGCCACCCACTACACTGGGTAAATATTAGCTGGTCCTGGTAATTTCTTTGATTTCAGCCTATTTAATCTAAGCAGTACTTCTCCCTCTACAATTTCCAAATCACTCAGTACTTACTTAGTAATCCCTTTTATGGCTGAGCAGTTATCTACTTCCTCACATGTGAACACCTCAGAAAAATGTGAGTCTAGAGCAACTACTATTTCACTGTCAGTATTTTTTAATTCCCCTTACTATTCATGATGCACTCCATCTCCTCCTTGACTGTTGTTTTACTTTTAAAATACTGAAAGAAACTGTTTGGGTCATCTTTTGCCTTATTTGCTATATTCCTCTCTAACTGCCTTTTAGCCTCCGTAGTATCCTTCTTAATGGTTGCCCTTATGTTTTCACGCACCCTGTGATTCACATTGGATTTATTAATCTTATAAACCTCATACAATTGTTTTTTCCTTTGCAGCTTCTTTTTCAACTCTTTATTAACCCACAGTTTACCACTAATTCCAAATTTAGGTATGTACCTGTCCTACATTATATTTAAAATGTTTTTAAACCTGTTCTACTGCTCCTTCACTGTCACCATGCTTAGAATCTTATTTCAGTCTAACTAACTACTTACACGTTGCCACATCTACTCAAAATTTGCCCTATCAAACTTAAACTTAACAGTTTTAGTCTTTGCATTCCACACTCTGCCAAAACCCTGAGAACTGTATTATATTATGGTCCCTTGACCCTAATGGTTCAATCACCTCAACACCCTCAATTCTATCCTGATCATTACAAAATACTAAATCCAGACAGGCTTCCCCCAGGTTAGTGCTTTAATATACTGTGTTAAAAAAAAAAAATCAGATTACTTCTAAAAACTTCTGCTCTTGTGTACCACTACTTCCAAGATGACCCCCTAATGCTTTTCAGATAAACCTAGATGTCCTCACTAAGATAGTGCTCATTGTCCAATTGAAAAAAAGTTTAAATTTTGTTTTACATAAACAGCAAATCCACCTCCTTTTCAGTTCTGCCTGTCCTTCCTAAAAAATATGTATCCTTCTATGTTATACTCATTCCCATCTTTTTTTAAATTTAGCCAGGTTTCCAGCCCCACTATACCCCAGTTTAAACAATCCCGACAATCCTACTCATGCCTCCCCAACATATTGGTGCACCTTTAGTTCAGATGTAACCCGTAACAGCGTAACAGATCCCGTCTGTTCCAAAAGGAGTCCCAATGCTCTTCAAACCTATTCCTTTCTACTATGCATCAAGATTTGAGCCATGCATTAGCCTTCTGATCTCAATCGTGCCTGGACTGGCGTGTGGCACAGGCAGAATTTTAGGAGAAGGCTACTTTAGCAGTTCTGCTCCTCAGCCTGGCACCTAACTCTTTAAATTTGGATCACAGAACTGATAGACAACCCTTATGTATGTCATTTTTTCCAACATGGACAATGACAACTGGATCCATCCCTGCTCTGGCCAAGAGCCTATCAACCCTTCCAGGGAAGTTTCCCACTTGTGCACCCAAATGGCAATACACCACACAAGACTTTGTTTCTGGAGCAAGCCTGCACTTCATTCCCCTTAATGATTGAGTCCCCAACTATCACTACCTCTCTGTTTCTGTGAACTGGTTTTGAGATGGCTCTTTGAGGTTTCTCATTCCTGCCTAGCACCTCAAAATCTTCAGAGACATCGTCTAGCTCCATATGGACCTGAAAATGGTTGGACACTTCCAATTCTGAGGTTGATGTCACCAGACAGTGTGTACCCTTTACCTTGTGACTGCAACGTACCTATCTCTACCTATCTGGTCTGGAGTCTTCTCCCACGCTACCTTAGGGGTACACACAATATCTCTCCAAAGGATACCTTGGCAAGGTGTGCCAGTTCTCAACTACAATGCAAACCAGCCAGCTCTCTTCCAGTTTGGTGACCCTGAGCTTGAGGTGCTGGATCAGCTGGCATATCCTGCAGAAGCAGTTCTCGGCTCATCCAAGCCGTCCTCTAAAAAGTCTTGTATTCAACAAGACTTGCATTGCATTAGCCTCAATATTAAAATTTTACTTTGGATTACTAAAACTTCTCAACTTTTTTTTTAATTCGAATTAAAGGATTTAACTTAAATGTTAAAACTAAAAAAAATAACCAAAAATGTAGATTAAAGAACTGGTACAGTCTTCTATACCTTCTGATCCCTTAAGCTCCTGTAATATCCTCCCAATTGACTGCCTGCTCTTTGTCATACTATTAGGTTAACTTTTCTTTGTCTGTTCTCCTAACCTTGCTCTCTTCTTTTTCCTTACTTCTAAGCTCTCCACTAAAACTATCTGTATTCCTCCGTATTAATGAACTTAACTGCTCTGCTTTCCTGACCACTAAGAATCATTCAATCTAGAAAAACTCGCTTACTGAATGTCTGCTGCTAGTTTTATTTTTTAACTGCCTTGTCTGCTGGTACAGCCACTTGCGCCCGAGTGGCACCCTAGTGCTAGTTGCTTGTCTATATACCATGAAGCCCTTCTCTTTACCACTTTGACGTCAGCTGCTGCCTTTTTTTTAAGGAATCATTGTTTCTGTTACTTATAACTATTTGTTGTTATGACACTAGTTATTTGTCTAAAGAGATGCCAGTGTCAGCTACTGCTCCTTACTGCAGTGCAGATTACTGGGTAAGCTGGTTTTCCTCTTGTTTCAGAGTTTTCCGTGTTAAATGTTATTGTTAAATTGTCAATAATTATGAAGACCAGAGAACAAAGCATGGCATACAGAATCAATTCAGCAGATGGTGGGCAGACTGGTGTGTCGCTGTGCTGATTCTCAAGTTTTTGAGTTCTTTCCTCAGCTCAATGTTAGATTTGACATCACCAATTGACTGTGTGTTGGTAACTTATACAAAAAACGGCAGCACCATTTCATTTTTCAGTTCCCACATGAAAGAGTAGTTTTCATTATTAAGTGATAGAAAATGTGACTCTTCTCCTTTAATAGATATGGGAGTGCTCTGTAAAAAAAAAAAAAAAAAACCGTTTGAAAAGGGTATTAATTTTAGCTACAGTATATCAATTCCTTCTCCTGGAGAGAATTGGCCACCTATTAACATCTAGTTTAATGCTTTCCATCAAACGGCAGAAAAACTGTTTTTAAAAAGATCTCTTAAGTTTATTGGTTTCTCTAATTCCCAAATGCAGTGATCCCTCGCTATATCGCGCTTCGCCTTTCGCGGCTTCACTCCATCGTGGATTTTATATGTAAGCATATTTAAATATATATCGCGGATTTTTCGCTGCATCGCGGGTTTCTGCGGACAATGGGTCTTTTAATTTCTGGTACATGCTTCCTCAGTTGGTTTGCCCAGTTGATTTCATACAAGGGACGCTATTGTCAGATGGCTGAGAAGCTAGATTGCTTACTTTTCTCTCTCTCTTGCGCTGACTGTCTGTGATCCTGACGTATGGGGATTGAGCAGGGGGGCTGTTCGCACACCTAGACGATACGGACGCTCGTCTAAAAATGCTGAAAGATTATCTTCACATTGCTATCTTTTGTGCAGCTGCTTCCTGAAACGACATTCTGCACAGTGCTTCACATACTTAAAAGCTCGAAGGGCACGTATTGATTTTTGACTGAAAAACAAACTCTCTCTCACTCTCTCTCTCTCTCTCTCTCTCTCTCTCTCTGTCTCCCCCTTCCTGCTCCTGACGGAGGGGGGGTGTGAGCTGCCGCCTTCAACAGCTTTGTGCCGCGGTGCTTCGCATACTTAAAAGCCAAACAGCCCTATTGATTTGTTTGCTAGAGATTGTTTTCTCTATCTATGTGACATTCTGTGCTCCTGACACACACTCCTTTGAAGAGGAAGATATGTTTGCATTCTTTTAATTGTGAGACAGAACTGTCATCTCTGTCTTGTCATGGAGCACAGTTTAAACTTTTGAAAAAGAGACAAATGTTTGTTTGCAGTGTTTGAATAACGTTCCTGTCTCTCTACAACCTCCTGTGTTTCTGCGCAAATCTGTGACCCAAGCATGACAATATAAAAATAACCATATAAACATATGGTTTCTACTTCGCGGATTTTCTTATTTTGCGGGTGGCTCTGGAACGCAACCCCCGCGATGGAGGAGGGATTACTGTAATATAACTTTTCTGAGAAATTCAACAAAAAGCATTCAGATATAGTGAGGCAATTGCATGCTAATGAAAAAATGTATCTGAAGAAATTTTAAACCCAGAGATTGTGAAAAAGTCTCATAGTAAGTGTTTAAATGCGAAGTATACTATTATATTTATGTAGCTTATACATTCTCACTTAGTTGATTTGGATTTTGTTTGGGTTCTCCACTTTCTTCTCGCATTCCAAAGATGTGCACATTAAGTTTGAAAATCTAATTAAGTCCTGTATCAGTGAGTGTGGCTTGCAGTAAACTAGCATCAGACAAATATTTGCTTCCTAATAATAGATAGCTGTGACTCTGCTATACCTAACCCTGCATTTAAATAAATGGACACAGAGAATGGGTTAATTGATTTGTTTTCTTTTTTTGTGTTTTATATTAAGCTATTTCTGTTTGTTTAGGAGCTTGAGCATTTACGGGTATCACACCATATCACTATAAAACTTCCATGGCAGAATTCTATAGCTTTTAAGTGAATTTGTAATTAAATATCTTTTTATTGCTTTAAGACAGTGATCATATGTATATTTGACAATAGCAGAATCTTTGAAGTATCAAATAATCCTTTAAATGTCTAAAAAAAATAACAGCATGGTTAACAGAAAAATATTTCAAATAAGCACGTAAAATGTAAAAAGTATGTTAGTTAAAAGGATGAGGACCCTTGAAGAAATGTGAGAAAGTATTTTATTACAAAGCAGGGGAGGATGGGTGTAACAGCCTTCCTGAAAGTCTTTTGGCATTTATACAGTGAGAGAGGTCAAGAAGGTCCATAACATTCAGAAGACAATTGGTTAGGGAGATAGGACGTGGGGTGGAGCAATCCCTTGATTAAATAAAATGGGAAGTTATCGCACCACAATATGTAGTTGGCATGTTGTTTCCTTCGGGGGTGGGGTGGGGTTATTGTGGACTACAAACTTCAGAACATACTCTTCCATTCACTTTCCCAGAGGAAATTCCTTTTACGCCCACAAGTTCTATACTGTAGTTTTTTTCCTCTTTTTCTGTGATCATCAAGCTCTTATTATTCTTTTTACATTTAAAATAAAAAAGCATAAAAAACCCAATTGATTTAGTTAAGTAAGAAAGTCAGCTGGTGATGTTTTCTCATCATGTGTTACTGTCTGACCACATGCAGGTTAAAGACTTTTCTTACACATTTACTTTTAAACCTATATTGGAGATTGGAGTAGTGTTTCTAATGGTTTCAAGAACAAGTAATTAATAAGTATGTGACCTTGTGTGTAGAACCCATCAAAAATTGACATTATTTCATTTGTTATAGAGATATTAGAAAACTGACTTCTTGAGGAATATGTAAAATACATATCCAGACAAGTTAGAAAATGTACACCTGATGTAACTTTCAGTATTTCGGCAAAGAAATATTTGTAACACTGGGAAACTTTATTAGATGGGGCATTTTGACATTCTTCAGTTATTTATCAGGATACATAGCCTGAAATTGGGACTGCCATTTTCACTGGTACATCTTGTCTGTTCAGGGTTCTTCTTATTATGGAGTTCAATCACAGATCTAGAGGCAGTTGGGAAGGCCCATAGATCTCTGAATATTATTTTAGGATTAGGTTACTCCTCTTGCATTATTCTCCTTGTGGCCATGGGTGAAATTTTAAGGGAACGTCTACCTCTTGGCAATGTTGCCATTTTTCTAAATGTTCCCCAGCTATATGCTATTTTCGTAACAGTGATTTATGAATTCAGATTTCTTGCTGTTGGCATTTAAAAGAACTGTCTGCAGAGAGTTTCCCTGTTTATGCGCTACTTTAATTCCTGACCTGGAGAGGATGAGCGCTGTGGTTTCTGATACACCACAGTAATATGAAAGATTACCCGTTAGAATGGAAGCTTGGGTTGGTGTCAATTGTTTGCTGAGGTCTGGGATGTCTCCTATGTAGGCCTTATTTGATAAATGTTTTGGAGTAACCGTTTGATGTAAACAGATGGAACAGATAATGTCCTTCATTCTTTTTAGTTTTCTTTGTTTTACAGTGTGTGTATATTCTTTAGAACAATATCTTAAAGCAACTCCATTTATGCGATAACGGGTGATTGCTACCAAAGTATATATTTTATCTGCATAACATTCCTTGCGATACACACTTGTAATCAGAGTGGCATTGTCCAGGAAGCTAATACGTCTGTTCTTTTCTCTTTTAATTGTGAACTGAATTGCAGGAAATACTGAGTCGACGTGGCTGTGGAATTCATTTAGCTGGTCGCTTCTTAATATAATAGATGTTTTGTCGACATAGTGTATCCAAAATTTAGGTCTGAACTGAGTTAGAGACAAGGTTTCAAATTGCTGCATAACCAGTTTGGCTAGGAGTCCTAATAACGGAGATCCCACTTGCATGCCTTCTTTCTGTTGGTAATATTTTCTATTAAAATGGAATTGAGTTTTGTGGCAATGTGATGTTAAAAGCATTATGTCCTTCATTGTCAGCTTCGTTCATGCTGCTATGGTAGGGTCATTATTTAGTTTTGAGAATTAAGCCTTTGTAGGCAGATGAATTGGAATCATGGTGTATAGAGACACAACATCAAATGAAATTATGATTTCATAATCATCGATGGATATATTCTTCAAGTGCTGCAGTTCCATCTCAGCACTATTAACTGAATAATCTGAATTGTATGTTAAATGTTTGAGCATTTGAAAAAGTCTCTTGGATAAGTTATATGTTGGCCCACTTATTAGGCTGACCACAGGTCTGAATTTCAAAGTGGTTTTATGGATAATTATAAGGCTGTAGAATTCCAAATAGTTCACATCATTGGATTTCATTTTATAATAATCATGTATTTTTTTAAAACATTTTATTGAATTTATTAAAAGCAAGTAACATTCTATACAAGCAAGTCAAACTTGACAAAGCTAAGTTCAAATCAAGCCCCACCCATGAGAAAGTGGGCTTAGGCCAACAGACAGAGTAAAACTTTTAAAAGTAGGAAAAAAATGATAATAATCCTTTATGTTTAAAAGGTTGTTATTACAGAGCTTATTCAGAGTGGTGTTAATTCTATTCAAGTTGGCTTTTGTTGCGTCACTGGCTAGTTGTTCTTAAACAGTTATGTCAGAGAACATTTCTTCAATTGTAGTTACAGATTGCTCTTTGTCCACTATGACTGTCACACCTTCTTTGTCGACTGGTGTAATAACAATAGTTCTATCATTTCGTAGCGATCTCAATGCCTTTCATTCTTTTTTTTGAGATACGTACATATCATTGGATGTCTTGTATGTAACTGGCCGGCCACTGCATATCTTATTTCCTGTGAGTTATCTGCCAGTATCTCTTCAGTTTGTATAACATGTGCCAGGGTGCCTAGGAAGTTCACAACGGAGGTGTCTTTATGATTTGAATTTCAAACCTCTGGTGAGAACGCTTTGTTCTGTGGTGGAAAGCTGTCTTTGGGATAAGTATTATGGATTGTGGTTCATTAGTAGGTATATTTCCTGTGAGTTTGTTGCATTTTTTGTTGAGTGTCGCACTTAGATTTATGGCTTTTGGAAGCGGTGTTCTGGATGCATTTGTTCCATTCATTTGTAACAGTCAGTCCATATGTTTCAAGAAACCAAGATAGTTGCCTAATTTCTGATTTGTACGTGGTTAGTTTGCAGTGTGTTTTGGTAATAAGTTCATATAGAATGCCTCTAGTGTATTGTTGAATGATAAATGCCAACTTTGGAATGTTCATTAGTGGTTTACATCGCAGGCACTTTGGAGTTGCAACATGTCTGATGTAATTGTGAAAGAAGAACAGTTTTTCATAACTGTGAGCCTGTTAGCCAGATTCCCAACATCTAATACATTGAAGGGCTTCTTGCCTAAAGCTCATAGCAAAGGTCTGTGATATAGTTTGCACATTTATAGATGGAAATCCACAAAGGGAGGTAATGAATCACATATATTAAAATAGTCTTTTTATTCCAGAGCTTTTGACATCTGTCAGGTATCATCATCAGAGGAAAATGACTAGACATACAGGAGTCAAAGGCAATATATAGCAAATGAGGATGGGGGTGTAAGAGGGGAACAATTTCCAGTCCACTCAAAGGTTTCATGTTCATCTGTACAAACAATAATACGCAAGGATAAACAACGTCTAAGCGCGCCTTGCTACAATGGCGGCGCGCTTAGACGTTGCGGCTGTGTGCGCTCCGACTCAGATTGTGTTATTTCCACCCTGCCTGGATAAATACACGTATAGCCGGCAGGATATTTTATCTATCGGTTTACGGAGCGAGAGTTGCTCGACCTCCGAGTTTCTCCACGTCCACAACATTCCGGACGACATCGCACGAACACCGGGCTCTCCGTGGATTACAATCCCAGCTTCGAGGAGCCGGCGGCGGCGCAAAGAACGTAAACAAAAGAGGGGGTGCCGAGGCGGCGTGCTAGTGAGGCTAAGGAAGCAGCCACACAAACCACCGCTTCCAAGCATTTTCTCCTCAAATGTGAGGTCGCTGGCAAACAAACTGGACGAGTGGCAGCTGCAGATTGCAACGGAAAAGATCATCAGGGACTGCTGCATATTGCTGATCACGGAGACGTGGCTTAATCCACTCATACCGGACACGGCAATCGAGATAGCAGGCCACACAGCACACAGGCAAGACAGGACAGAGCAATCCGGTAAGAAGAGAGGAGGGGGGCTGTGCATTTATGTGAACAATAGCTGGTGCACAAATTCCACCATAGTCACCAGACACTGCTCTCCAGACGTGGAGTTTATGACAATTAAATGCAGACCCATATACCTCCCCCGTGAATTCAATGCTATACTGCTAACTGCTGTGTACATAGCACCAGATGCTAATGCTAACTCGGCTCTGGGGCTTTTGCATGACACCATCAGCAGTAAACAGAGCAAGTATCCTGAGGCTGTTCACATCATTTCTGGGGACTTTAATCATGCAGATCTGAAAGCAGTTCTCCCTCAATTCCATCAACACATAAAGTGTGCAACCAGGGGAGTAAAAACACTGGACAAGTTGTACACAAACATCAGACAGGCCTATAGGGCTAAACCCCTAGCACACCTTGGCCAGTCTGATCATACATCTCTGCTTCTAATCCCTGCATATACTCCCCTCAGGAAACAAGCTCCCATTATGACCAGGACTGTTACCATATGGCCGAGGAGGCCTCCCAACAGTTGCAGGACTGCTTCCAGAGAACCGATTGGGAGGTTTTCTATCACCAAGACTTGGAGTACCACACTACGACAGTCCTGGATTACATCAGGTTCTGCACGGACAACGTCACCAGGGACAGACGCATAAGGATTTATCCTAACAGGAAGCCCTGGATGACGAGGGATGTCCAGAGTCTGCTGAAAGCTAGGAATACTGCTTTCAGGTCTGGGGATGGGGCTCTTTACAGTGTAGCCAGAGCGAACCTGAAGAGAGGCATCCGAGAGGCCAAGGCAGCATACAGAAGGAGGATAGAAGGTCATCTGAGGAGTAACAACACCAGGCAGGTGTGGCAGGGTGTCCAGCACATCACCGGCTACAAATCCAGCAATTCATTGGCCGCTGAGGGAGACGCTTCTCTGGCAGAGGAGCTGAACATCTTCTTTGCCCGCTTTGAGGCGACACCAACAGCAGCTCCATCACAACAGCAATATACTCACAGTGGAAGAGTGTGAGGTGAGGCGGGTGATGAGGAAAGTGAACCCGAGGAAGGCTGCAGGACCCGACGGTGTGGCTGGACGGGTGCTGAAAGACTGTGCAGATCAACTGGCCGGAATCTTCACCAGGATTTTCAACCAGTCCCTGTCCCAGGCCACTGTCCCATCCTGCCTCAAGTCCTCAATCATTGTTCCGCTGCCGAAAAAATCCAACACAAACAGTCTGAATGATTTCTGCCCAGTGGCACTCACATCTGTCATCATGAAGTGCTTTGTGAAACTGGTGCGGAGTCATATCATTGCCTGCCTGCCAGCAGACCTGGACCCATTTCAATTTGCTTACAAAGCAAAGAGATCCACGGAGGATGCTGTGGCCACAGCCCTTCATGCTGCCCTGACCCACCTGGAGCAGTAGGGGAGTTACGCCAGACTGCTCTCTGTAGACTTCAGCTCGGCGTTTAACACCATCCTCCCACAACGACTGGTGTCCAAACTGGCAGATCTGGGACCTTCATCACTCACCTGCAGTTGGATACTGGACTTCCTGTCGGGTCGCTCCCAGAGGGTCAGGCTGGGTCTCCACACATCCACTGCTCTCAGCCTCAATACTGGGACGCCGCAGGGTTGTGTGCTCAGCCCGCTCCTCTACACCCTCTACACATATGACTGTGTCCCCACTCACCATAGCAACAAGATTGTAAAGTTTGCGGATGACACGACGGTGGTCGGACTCATCTCGGGCAAGGAGGGTGAGCTAGCATACAGGGACGAGGTGGAGCGACTGTCAGAGTGGTGTACAGTCAATAACCTGCTCCTCAACAACAAAAAAACAAAGGAGCTTGTTATTGACTTTAGGAAAAACAAAACTGACATCCAGCCACTCATCATTGGTGGGGCATGTGTGGAGAGGGTCCCGGTGTTCAGGTTTCTGGGTATGGAGCTGGAGGATGACCTGACCTGGAGTGCCAACACCAAGGAGCTGCTAAAGAAGGCGCAGCAGAGACTGTATTTTCTGAGAATTCTCAGAAAGAACCACCTCCCAAAAAATCTGCTCCTTGCTTTTTATCATTGTTCCATTGAGAGTGTGCTCACGTACGGACTGTGTGTGTGGTACGGCAGCTGCACTTCCTCAGAAAAGAAAGCGCTACACAGGGTCGTCAGGATAGCGGAGAGAACAATTGGTTGTACCCTCCCCACTCTGGAACAAATCTACACATCCCGAAGCCGCAAAAAAGCAATAGACATTTTACAGGACTCATCACATCCCGGTCATTGTCTCTTCCAGCTTTTGCCATCGGGCAAGAGATACAGAGCTATGAAAACTAGGACAAACCGCCTTAAAAACAGCTTTTATCCGAAAGCAATCATGGCCCTGAACCAATGTGCAATATAGACCGTAAGTCAACAAGTGCAATTTGTATATTTATTACTATTCGGTTTGTTATTATATTCAGTCTTTTTGTCTTTTTGTCATTTTAACTCTTATTCCTCACACTGAGTCGATTGCACCTTCAATTTCGTTGTTCCTTTGTAAAAGTGACAATGACAATACAGATCTATCTATCTATCTATCTATCTAACATGGGGTCAAAAATCCATCATGCTGCTCACATCTGTGGACACACACAAATGATGAAAAATACACTTTCCTGTAAAACTGTGTTTTTAATGGCCATCAACTTAAGCTAAGTCAACAGGAAAAGTAGGAATTGATCTATCGCAGAAATCTATCTCATGGACAAATGTATATAGCATGTTCCAAGAATAAGCAGTTCCAGTGACATAGTAATACTATTACTTATTTTTGACTGATCCCTTTATCCAAGGTGACTTACAACATTTGAGATACAATTGGATAGAATATGTTTATTTCTTCAGTTGGAGCACAGGCAGGTCAAGTGACTTACTCATGTTAACAAAATATCAGTAACAGAATTTGAACCCACATCCTCAGGGTTTGAAGCCCTATGTTTAAAGCCTTAGCCACTACATCACACTACCTGCCAGTAATATTATCCCTTGGTTTAAAAAAAAAAAAAAACATGAAAAGTGCTCTGCTACACCCGATTAATTGACTACATTTTAACTGAGGCCCATTGTCTTAAATGAAAATGCCCAGGCAAAGTTAAGTAATTGAACTAATTATAGAATATAAACAAAATAAATGCATACTCTCAGAAAAGATTAATTTTATTAAAAAGACAGAAACTTCAGTTTCATAACAGCACAGAATTTTGTATTTCTTGTATCTAGAAAATGTAAACAAATTGGGGTGTTGATTAGGTAATCATGAATTCTATAAAGAAGGATTCAATATATCATGCGTGCTTTGAATAAGTGGAGTTCTTACATTTCTTGCCTTTGACAAATCTGGACTTTTACTTACTGATATGGTTTAAGAATGGTAAAGTGGCTACTTTTATGGTTTGGAATATTAAAATGATTACAAAATGGGAGTTTCATTTGCCCTTTGCAGTAAAAATAGGTTCTCAGTGTTCTCAGAAAGTGTTGTCATTTTAATACTGTGTGCTATTAATAAATTAATACAGTCCTATTAAATAAAAAGTACATGAAATTAGCTAACTTTTTTTTAACAAAAAAAAACGAAAACTAAAAGATTTCTTCCAATTTTTTTTTTTATTTTTTTTTTGGGTAAACCAGTATTACTAAAATATTTTTCCTTTAACTGTAGGTTCAAAAGATATTTTGTTTTCCCAAGAAAAAATTGACTCCCAGTAACCTAGAACATAAAAAACGTAGTTTAAAACTGTAATAAATAAATTAAGTGCAATCTGTTGTATAGCCTGACTGCTTCCAGTGTAAAAGATTCCTACTACCACCTCTAAGCACACTGGAATGAGACAGTGGATAAACACATCATGGAGAGAGTGTGGCAGCATTAGTCATAATAGCCTCTTATTTTGCCATCATGCTCTTTTCTGCCAATGTCTTCAGTATGTCTATGAAGCTTGCCGCCCTGATAAGTTTACTGAGGCGTGTGGAATCCCCAAGGCTGTTACTACATCACAGCAGAACAATACATTGACCACTATGCAGTAGCAGAATATTTCTATCAGATTGTCACACATTATTAGATATGAGTCTGCTTGGAAAGAAGAGGCTTCTCTGGCCCTTTTGTGTAGCATGTCTACGTTCTTCATCCAATTTAACCATCAGTTCAGATATACCAGCAAGTATTTACAAATCTGCACCACCTCCACCCCTATGCTGGCCTACCTTGGGGTTTTAGTAAAAACTAATATTAATTGAAATATGAATTGAAACTGGAGCATTATTGGGCCATACAATTGTATAGAAATTGTCTCTCAGGTCCTTATTTCACTCAGATCTTGAGCTGATAGAGTAGAACATTTTACATTTTCTTTGTGTATAGTGATGTTCTTTAATGAATTTATATTGTTTATTTGCTGACTCACTGATATACTCACAATTAAAATATTTTTTGCAATTTTTGTAATGGTCCACTTAATTTGAAGTTTGAATATTTTGAAGTTTCAGGTTAGTGGTCATAGCATTAAATTTTACATTTAGCACATTTGTACTGATAAAAAAAAATTATATTTAATAAAAATGATATTAAAGCATATATTCTTTTCTTCCTAAAATGCACACATTTTAGCACATGTTTTTATCTTGGAAAATGGTTGACTTTTGACTGTTTTTATTTAGATGAACTTTTGTTTTTTGTAGATATTCATTTAATGAGTCAGAATCTGTAAAGACAAGGAGAAATGATCAACAGTCTTCAGATTCATCGACTGATCCCAGCCCAGCTCCCCAAAACTACAGTGATGACTTCAGTTACACAGAGCGATCATTGTCAACATATGATTCCATTCCCTTTAGCACCACCCTTAGTGAGTCTGCACCTACAGGTATGAATGAGACAGATCTGCAAAGTAAGTTTTTTTTATTTATTTTTTTTCCTCCCCCTTTCTTAGTATTTCATCAAAACATACATAATACTGTATCGCAGTAACAAATAAATGTTCAACTTTAAATGTGACATAAATAACCTGAGGAAAACATTGGCTTAATTGTGAACAGATAGCTCTTGATTACAGTATGTTCCTTGTTTTTTAGAATACAGTTACTGCAGTGGAGAATGTTCACTTGTGTGTTTTTTATAAAATTTGATGGTATTCACTTATGGCAAGTACTTGCTTCATTTGGGTCTTACCTGTGTCGGTATGAAGCAGAGTTAATTGCACTTAGTGGTCAGTATTTGTATTAAACATTTTTTACACCATTGCTCTAAAATTATTTAGTCAATATCAGTCACTTGTGATTCAGTTGTGCAGTTGTTCAGGTCTTTCAAAAGATGACGGAGTAAATCAGGTATTTTCTTTACCTTTTGAGAAGTTACTGTACTACTGGAGTTGGCAGTGAGCATCTATGACCCTTTTGATAACTTTTCCAAGTGCTGGATTTAAGACAGTGTTTTAGTACATAGATAATCCATACAAATATGTAAATGTAGCATATTCTCCATCCTTTAAGGAATACTCCATTCACATTTTTTGTCTGTCCCACTGAGTTTGTAGCAGTAGTTTAACTTTTCATCTTTTCATGAAGAATTCAGAGAAAAAAATGACACATCAGAAGCCAATATAGCCAATATGTATAATGTTGTACAATGATAAACAATGTAAAGTGTTCATGGGAAAAAAAAACTCCTATTACACATGTCATATAAACCACACGTCAGTTATCCAGTCATAGCATAAAACATGCAAAATTCATATAGTGTTCTTAAATAGTTCCTTCTGGAGTTATCAGTGCACATCAGAAACGGGAAACCAAAAGCCTGATGTGAATGATTTCTGAATTGAAGACAGGACTCTTGAACAATGAATGACAGGGAAGGAAAGTCTTCAATTGCATTATTTGTTAGAGAGCATTACTCTGATATTCTAAAGTAGTTAATCAGGAATTGCAGGTTTCTTTCAGAAATGATACACATTTCTTTGTTGAAAACTAGAAGTAAAATCAAAAACCAAAAGGTAATTTTCTTCTGAACACTAAAATCTGTGTGTCTAACTAGAGAGCTCAACCATAATCATTGTCTGGTTAGAACTGCAGAAAGTCATTAATCAAAATCTTATTAATTACTGTAACTAGAGCCAAAACACTAATACAAAAACTGACTCAATATGAAAGAGCAAGCAAGGCTCAAAACTAGAATACTGAATAAGAATTTTTTTTAATAGCATTTGTTCACCATCTGAATTCATAGGTGGAACTGAAGATAAACTATCAGAAGACAAAACCTTGAAAATGCACTGTACTTGTTCACTCACCAGCCATTTTATTATGTACACCTGTTCAGCTGCTTGTTAGCGTAAATATCTAATCAGCCAATCATATGGCAGCAACTCATTGCATTTAGGCATGTGGACATTGTCAAGACAACCTGCTTAAGTTCAAACCGAGCATCAGAATGGAGAGGAAAGGTGGTCTAAGTGACTTTGAACATGGTGTGGTTGTTGGTGCCAAGCAGGCTGGTCTGAGTATTTCTGAACCCGCTGGTCTACTAGGATTTTCATGCACAAACATCTCTAGGGTTTGTAGAGAATGGTCTGAAACAGGGAAAATATCCAATGAGCAGCAGTTCTTTGGGTGAAAATGTCTTGTTGATGCCAGACGTTGGAGGCAAATGGCCAGACTGGTTTGAGCTGATTGAAAGGCAACATTAGCTCAAATAACCATCCATTACAACCAAGGTATGCAGAACACGTCAAACCTTGAAGCAGATGGGTTACAGAAGCAGGGGACCACACTGGGTGCCACTCCTGTCAGCTAAGTGCAGACAACTGAGGCTACATTGCGCACAGGCTCACCAAAATTGGACAAAGAGTAAAAAAAAAACGTTTCCAGGTCTGATGAGTCTCGATTTCTGCTGCAACATTTGGATGGTAGG
The DNA here is from genome assembly GCF_900747795.2 of Erpetoichthys calabaricus. Taxonomy (NCBI): domain Eukaryota; kingdom Metazoa; phylum Chordata; class Cladistia; order Polypteriformes; family Polypteridae; genus Erpetoichthys; species Erpetoichthys calabaricus. The sequence continues at coordinate 168,790,491 of NC_041398.2, forward strand.
GTCAGAATTTTGGTGTCAACAACATGAAAGCGTGGATCCGTTCTGCCTTGTTTCAACAGTTCAGGCTGTTGCTAGAGGTATAATGGTGTGGGGGTTATTTTCTTGGCACACTTTGGGCCCCTTAGTACCAATTGGGCATTGTTTAAATGCCACAGCCTAAGTATTGTTGCTGACCATGTCCATCCTTTTATGACCACAGTGTAACCATCTTATGATGACAGAAAACTAAAACTTTTAAATATGTGTGGAGAGCTAGTGTATATAGAAAATGTGTACAAAAATACAGAATGGATTGCATCCCTTATTGATTCAATATGGTATGCACCATTTTATGTTCCAGTGTGGAAAGATCCCGTCTTATAAGTAACACTCTGCTTTTGTACGTGGATGAAGAATATCAAGAAACAACATAGGAATCAATGAAGTACTGTTGACCCGCTACTCCTATTAATAAACTTGAATTCATTCAGCACTGCCTCATTAACAACGTATAAAGCACGGTCAAACTAACTGGATTAAATTAATGCATTTAGGGACTGTGTTAAAAAATTTAATTGCAGAAATTTTTAACACATTAATTGCGTTTAATCAATATCCGAGTTTAATAGAGTAACTGTCCTAAGCAAACTGATTATTTATTCTTCTGTCACTACTTGATAGTTTGTAAACAAGTAATGTTTCCTAGGATAGTTTATAAACAAGTAATGTTTCCTAGTTATGACTTAAAACCTATTAGTTGGGCAGATTATATTATTTTGCATCCAGCTCTGAGAAAATTTTCAACTATTGTCACACTTTCAACAAATCAATGCAAATAGGTAATGAAATTTCTGTCTCCTCTCCAACACATATTTGACCATCAAAGCTTTAAATAAATTTGCTTACAGATGTAATTCATAGTGTCACTAATAGAGAGCTACATACAGTAGAAAATAATTGGAAGAAAATAAGAGAATGAAAAACAATTGAACAGGTAAAAATAATTTTGAAAGTGCTGCGGAGCTGGTAACTTTTACATCAGTACTGTGTAACATGAACCGCCTCAAATAAATGCTAAAAGGGTTATAATTCACAGTCATACCTGTCAAACTTATTCAGGCTCTTTTGACTGGCAAAAAGGCCACAAATAATAAAATAGCAGCTGTTTAAACAGTGGTGTGTGGAAGGGCATGTATTAGACCTTGAAGTAGAAGGGCTACATCATGAGAAACCTACACTGAGTTCCACCCCTGTCAGTTAAGAGCAAGAAAACTAGGACATAGTTAGCATATGACCAGACATGCAGATAGTAATGTGCAGATTCATTAAATGAATTCATGAAATAAGTTCATAAATGACTTAAATCTTTTGATCATTCCTGTTTCAGCAGTATAGGTAGGTAATGTGGTAGAATGTCTGATTACCACATGATGGACCTTTTAATACACGATTGCATTCAAAAGGCACTAATTTAGTATTGAGGCATTGTGGTTGACCATGTTGTATCCCTTAATTACCATGGTCTACCACTTTTAAAATGTATTCTTCCAAAAAATAATGCATAATGTCACATATTATGCACAATTTCAAGCTGATTCCACATAAATGAAAGTAACTGTACTGCATTGGCCTGGACCGCCCCCAGATCTCAGTGAAATAGAACACCAGTGCTATTAAATGTGCATTGACCAAATGTTTAAAGCACTCTCTTGAATTCATGTCTCCAAGAATTATTGGTTTTCTGGAGGTAAAATTGGTCATATCAAGTGTGAGAGATGTACTTAATAAAGTGACTACTGAGTGTAATTAATATAAGCAATCAAGACATAAAAGCACTGTGGAATTTGTAGTATTGTTTGTATTTCTCTAACTTTGTGATAACTGTAGATGATACAATCCCCTGATAATAGCATGTGTGTTATCCTTTAAACCACCTAGAAGCAGAGAAAATAAGAGGTTGATGTTACAACCCTCAGATCTAAATGGGAAGATTACAGTACACCCCCAAAATTCGGGGGTTACGTTCCTAGAGCACCCGCGAATTGTGAAAAACCGTAAATTTTGGACGTGGTTAAAAAAAATGCCTATTTTTATAGTTTAAACCCTAAATATGCCCCCAAAACACTTTAATTTCAAACTCCGCTTAATACACTACCTAAAAAAAAAGAACGTAAGGGTAAATCTGTATACTGTACTGCTGTGTCTCCCGCAGTGCTAGAATGTAAAAATAGCGATGTTACCGCTATATGTACTATAATTCATGCCAGCGCATTTTCATTGCCAGAAGCCTTAGAAGGTGCAGAGCGTTTTAGCGCCATCTTGGGGCTTTAACCCTTAAACTGCCACATACTTGGGGGTTAATGCATCCCTGGACACCAAATACTCTTTTGCTGCACTTTAAGTAAATGTCACAATTCACAAAGAAAAAGTGAAATTTTAATGGAACACTTTTTTTTTTCATGCAAAGAGCATCACAATTACTGCAACACTGATCATTTTACACATGCTAATGAACTGTAAAAACTATTTAAAAAAACTACTGGAACAATATGTACAAGGTGCAACTGACGCCATGAATGAAATTCAGTAAATCACCAAGCCAAGTGCACTTGAACTGGCTGCACTCAAGCACACAGAGGTAAGCGCTGATGCTTGCAGACTAGTCTAGTGCAGCGGCTCAATCCTAGGGACAGTGAAGCTGCAGTGATGCAGGGTGTCATGCTTGGGTCACAGAATTGCACAGAAACACAGGAGATTGTAGAGACAGGAACTTTATTCAAACACTTCAAACAAACATGTCTCTTTCTTTCATAAGTAAAACGAGCTCAGTATGCAGTTAGTTCTCGAATAAAGAATAGACAAACATCATAGGGGAGCACAACGGGAGCGGGACCCCCAACAGGAGCAGAGGATGTGTCTGTGGGAGGAGAGAAAAACAAAGCAAACAGCCAAAAGGACAGGTGCTTTTCAGGCTTTTAAGTATGCGTAGCGTCGTGCAAGAAGCGTATCACGTGACAGAGCAGCCACAAGTAAGGCCAGCAAGTAAGGGAGCGATGTGAAAGTAGTCTTATCAGCATTTTTTAAGAGGGTTTTTTTGAGGAGCGTCCATGTCCATGCGTTCAGCCCCCCTGCTCACAAGGGGCTGACAGTGGTCATGAGTTGGCTGCTTAACGAATGTACGGCACTGACTGATCAGCTCCTGCGTGCTCGCAAATGGCACTGGGAAACGACTATAGCCGGTTGTGGCGGTTTACGGGTTAAGAGGAACAAAACAGAAAACACAAGAACACTCAGCTGGAGATGCATCACAGTCAATCAGCAGCAAGGAGAAATGAATAACGCTGTAGCGGTTCGGTGCCGCTAAGATTCACACCGTCGAGAAGATGGTGATTAATTATTTTTCAGGTGGAGATACCAGAGACGCACTCAGCCTTGCCCCGGCCTGCACACACTCACAAACAGGGACAAGAACAAAGCAAACCGGTAATCAAACAGCAAATAAAGAATGTAATGAAAACAAATGAAATAAATGAAAACAACGATAACATCCCTGTTCCCCTTACAGCGATTACACATTAAATACAACAAAGCACAAACAAAACACACACAGTAAATCATGAAAAATGTTCATGAAAAACGGCAACGGATGAAATGTAATGATGAAAATAGATAGGTCAGTGATCCGCATGTTGAATGGGAATGTAAAGATAGTCCTACCGCTAGTTCCTGAAATGGTCAAGACGGGTGGACGGGTTCAGGAGCGCTCCTTTCTTTGCAGGATGGCCATGAATCCACTTATAGTCCTCATGTACACACGCAGACGGCAGACAATCCAGATGCCAACTAAGAAACGATCTAGTACAAAATGAATAAGTACAGGTAACCCAACAGAAGGCAGACAGACAGGAACTTGAAACACAAATTACTAAAACTTTTTTTTTGCTTTTGGTCACCGTCCCCCTTTTAAAAAGCCGCGCTAACATCCATTGACCCCAATAGCCCCAGAACCCTCAGCAGAAGACCAATCAGAGCCACTACAGGTCTACTGTATTTCTGTATTGCACATATTCAATTCCAGTAAATTCATTCTGAGAGAAAATAATTCCAAATAAAGAATAAATTATTTAACAAAAAAAACAGCATTGAGTCTTCTCCTGTAACATTTTACAAAGTTGGAGAATACAGAGCAAGTCCATCTCAACTAAAATATAGAAGTCCTCTTTCTATACCCTGTTTCTTCTCAGACTCTCCGCATCATAGATTTGAAGGTCATCCAATTCCAATTTTAATAAGCAGCCATATGCTCCTCAAATGGTTAGGGGCTGGGTGAAAAGTAATTAATGATAAAGAAAGTATATAACCCTTTCAGCTAGGCCTCTACAACTTTTTAGTCCAGAATATTACCCAGAAGGTGCATCTGTTACCCTCTCCAAAAGATATCCAAGATACTCTTTTTTTATGTTCTTAATCTCAGGGCCTGGGTGTAGGAGCAGAGTGTTAGAGGTGGGGTAGAGTGTTGTTTTACTCAGATGTAATCATTTCACCTCTTGAATTTGTTGAACTCAATTAAAAAATTGATCATGGATTATTAAAAGTGTCAGTCATTGCTTTTTAATTTAATTATAATTTTATCTGGATTATCCTTATTCATATTACTATGTATCGCTTGTGATGTTTATAACAATTTTTAAAATTTTGGAGGTTTCAGATATCAAGCCTATAATTAACAGAATGCTAGGCTGCATGTCTGCATATGTCTTAATCTTATTTATATTTTAAAAGTCATGTTTATATTAAGTACTCTATATTGCTGCCTCTGCAGCAACCTTTACATTGGAGCAAGTTCTGACCAATGTTGTCTGTAGTCTGCTATGCAGTGTTGTTCATTCCCAGGATTACATCACTTTCATCAGACAGTTTCAGGTTATTTGAGCTCCCATTTCTCCTTGAAAGTAAATTTAAGTGAAATGAATGGTAATTTAATTAAAATTAACATTAATTTGGATTTTATGTAATGTACCAAATTGTTGAAGTGGAATGAAAATAAAATTCCTTCAGTGTATAAAAAAAAATTGAAAAGTTGTGAGTGCATATGTATTCATCCCCTTTGCTATGAAGCACCTAACTTCAGAAGTCACACGAAGTCTGTATAAATAGACCTGTTCTAAAAGGCCCCTGGCTCTACAACACCACTAAGTAAGGAACTTTAAGATAAAGGAGCACACCAAACAGGTCAGAGACAAAGTTGTTGAGAAATATAGTTCAGGGTTGGGTTATAAAAAAAATATATATATATATATATATATATATATATAATAATCATCCAAACTTTGAATATCTCAAAGATCACCATTAAATTCATTATAATAAAATAGAAAGAATATGGCACCACTGCAAATCTGAAAAGAGAAGGCCGCCCACCAAGCAACAAAGACCCCAAGGATAACACTGAAGGAGCTGCAAAAATCCATAGTTGAGATGACAATGTCTGTCTGTAGGACCCCTTTAAGCTGTACACTCCACAGAGCAAGCCTTTATGGAAGAGTGGCTAGAAAAAGCCATTGCTTAAAGTAAAAAAAAAAAAAAAAAAAAAGACATGACCCCGAGAACACCATTCACTCACTGAGGCATGGTGGTGGCAGCTTCATGCTTTGGGTATGTTTTTCATTGGCGGGGACAGGAAAACTGGTTAGGAGGTGTGGCATTCCTACAATATTATGACATAGTGAGGCTGGTGTGTTATGAGTCACAAAGTATGCAAGTCCCAAAACTACTTCCAAAAAGGCCCACGGGGTGATTTACCATCAAACCCCAGCTAGATAAAAGGACAAACACAGGATCTTTATAAAATAAAATGCTCAATTACAGTTTGAAGTTCTGAAGAGCATGAGAAGTATAAATAAGTTGCCAGCAACAAAAGGCAATCCAAGGGAAAAAAAACTCCCAATACAGAATCTAAGGTGTATTTATATTTAAAAAAAAAAAAAAAAGGTTCAAAATGTCCAAAAAAAATATCACATGCACAGAAAAATGACAACTTGCCAAACACTCCTAAGCATATTTGAAATGAACCACCAGGAACTGTGGGAGACCCTCTGGATTTATAGGGCAGAGGGCAGTTCCTTACAGTGATCAACAGGTGGCCATGCCTCTTGGTGGGACCACCCACAAAACACATGCAACAAATACATAAAATTTAAAGGATACTGCAAATCATAAACAAAACAAAAAGTAACACAAATAAAAAAATATACAACAAAGACACAAAATGAGCATTTGAACCCCAGACTAGAGTGAAACCTGGCTGAGATGTAACATGTGTGATTCACAGTTTTGCTACTGTCCATGATGAATTGTTGATAATTTTACTTGAAGTAAGATATAATGCAGTATACATTTATAGTTGAATTAGGATAAATTTGTAAAGCTGTGTAATCATTTCATACTTTTATGTCTTCTCAGAGATTTAAGTAGAATGAATGAATATTAATGCTTTTTAGTTTTTAAAATCTTTTCATATTTTTACTGTAATTTTATATTTTATTTTACATGTTTGTAAATTTATCAAACACGTCTATTAACAAAGAATCTGAGGTTATTCTTAATTTAATAAATAAAGTGAGTGTCAAAACAATTAATTCCAAAGTCTCCTTAGTAACTTACATAATCCTTTAGTTAGGTCTAGAAACTGTTAAATATATTTGATATTTATGATTTTAGTTACTTATATTTTATAATATTTGTTATAATATTATAGTTACATTTTAAAATACTTAGATATCTTTCTGCACATGTTCTGGGAATGTCTTATAGTTATGGGTATAATGTCTCAAAATATCTTACATCTCTTATTTCCAATAAAATTAATTTATCCCTAACAATTTTCCTTCTACTGGACTTTCCTGCTGTCAGTTCAATTAAGTTCAGCGTACATTTAATATCATGACAACTTAACAACGTATTTTAAGAAACTTTTTTTCTCCTTTCAAACAGAAGCTATTCTTTTTATACATAATTGCTGCAAAGTTGGGTGTAGTCTCTTGCTGAAAATCCTTTCGTCTGGTATTGTTTAATTTCTGACAAGCCACTTTTTTAAACTTATATTGTTAGAAGTATCTGTAGCACAGCTCAATCTTGCATTCAGCTCTTGTATTTCCATTTCGCAGTCCACATTGCGATTTGTCCACAGCAGCATGGAGAGGAGCTGTGATCCAGTGTCCATGTAGTAGCATTGGTGGTTTTTGGTTAGTGTTTTTTTTCCCCTTCTTTTCTCATTCTTCCCTTGCTTCCCCATGATATCATTGTGCTTTCCTTGTCTTGGCAGTCTCTTTTCATACATGGATGGGGTGGGTAGTAACTAGGGCGGAATGGTAGATGTACTGAGGTTTGGCTGTTATACTATTGAAATATGTATTTTACTGTAATGTGTTGTATTTCTGTTTGTTCATGATTTTCAATTAACTAACAAACATTTGGTAACAAAAGTCTATGGTGTATTTATATAGTATGGTGAATCCCTAGTTATCTTTTCTCATTTTTTTTTTCTGTAGATGTGCTATTGGAAGAAGAAAGAGCAGTACGGAAACCAATAACTTATGAGGAGTTAAGGAGTAAAAACAGAGAAAATTATGAAGTGACAATGACTCAGAAGACTGAAACAATGGTTAAGCCCCCACAAGAAAAAGTTCTCCAAAAAAAAGACGGTAGGGTGCTAATTGGATGTCAAGGCATATTGTGGATTGTGTTTTAATTCTGATTAGTCATTTTTCTTTGCATTCATGAGCACAATAAAAAAATTGGAATGGTTCCATCACGTTTCAGTACAAAATTGAAAAGAAATATACATTTTGAAAATTACACAGTCTTTTTATGCATACTACATTCTTCTAAATGCATTTAACGTAAACAAATTAGTCAGTCTAATATGTTGGATATATATGTAAAGACACCAGCAATGAATATTCATTGACTTGCATAACTTCTCTAGTTTTTGTCACTTGTTAAGTTTTTCCAATACTACCATGCTGCCCTAAACTTCAGAATACAAATCCAAAAAGTTAACTTTGAAATTCATGTTGCAATCCAATACCTTAAACTTAACTAATACTTCTTTTCGCAGTTTCTTTATAATTTGGTTCTTTATTATTACCGAAAAACTTAGAAATTACTACTTTGAATGTTACCTAAGCCTCTCGTTGCAGGATGTTCATCACACCATCAAGATTCTGCAGCACAAATCAGTATTGTAATATCAGGTCAGGCAAAAATTCCCTTTCAATTTAGTCTTGGACAAACCCAGAAACTTTTGGCAGAAATACTTAAAACAGGCTCCATCTTTTGATACGGCTGTGTCCGACTGCTTCATTAAACCAAACTTCTTATGAATTGGTGGTTGCAGCACTTTATCTAAATCTGCAGTGTTAGGTCTGATAATGTTTTTGATGACAAGCTCTAGCTTATTGTTCTAGTTGTAATTTCTTGACACTGGAAATGGGAATTTTGTATAACTTGACTGCTGCTATGACACATCGTGTTCACTTCCAGATATATTCTGAACTTATTATTGAATAAAATAACTTTTACTTAAAACATTTAAATTTAATACTAAAAAATATTAATTTCAAACAAATTGTCATTAAAATGAAACATTGAACTTTAATTATAGTCTGAAAACCATAAATAAAATAAAAAAACTATAACTATATTTTGTGAAAAAATGTTACATGATAGACAAAAATTTTTCATTTTTGAATTCAGCATCTAAAAATACAATAAAACTTAATAATCAAAACTAATTTTCAGTGCATTACATGTGTTACAGTTAGATGATCTGATGCTACATTAGCAGCACATAAAGTGTGAATTTCTTATATTCTCAAAAGTAGTGATGAGCAGAATTTGCTTAACCGTGAGTTCAGCAAAATCATGAAAATGTTTCAGAACTTCACCAATCTCCAAGAAATGCTTTGAAGGCAATGGGGATGGAAGAACTGAACTAGGTTTGCATGTATTATAGTGGTTCTCTGGTCTTTTAAGAAGAAGAAAAACAAAATTAACAGTAACAAAAGAACAGACTTGCATAAAATGTGTGTGTATATGTGTATATAATATATATACAGTGGGTACGGAAAGTATTCAGACCCCCTTCAATTTTTCATTTTGTCATATTGCAGCCATTTGCTAAAATCATTTAAATTAATTTTTTCCCTCATTAATGTACACGCAGCACCCCCATATTGACAGACAAAAAAAAGAATTTTTGAACTTGTTGCAGATTTATTAAAAAAGAAAAACGGAAATATCACATGGTCCTAAGTATTCAGACCCTTTGCTCAGTATTTAGTAGAAGCACCCTTTTGAGCTAATACAGCCATGAGTCTTCTTGGGAAAGATGCAACAAGTTTTTCACACCTGGATTTGGGGATCCACTGCCATTCCTCCTTGCAGATCCTCTCCAGTTCTGTCAGGTTGGATGGTAAACGTTGGTGGACAGCCATTTTTAGGTCTCTCCAGAGATGCTCAATTGGGTTTAAGTCAGGGCTCTGGCTGGGCCAATCAAGAACAGTCACAGAGTTGTTGTGAAGCCACTCCTTCGTTATTTTAGCTGTGTGCTTAGGGTCATTGTCTTGTTGGAAGGTAAACCTTCGGCCCAGTCTGAGGTCCTTAGCACTCTGGAGAAGGTTTTTGTCCAGGATATCCCTGTACTTGGCCACATTCATCTTTCCCTCAATTGCAACCAGTCGTCCTGTCCCTGCAGCTGAAAAACACCCCAACAGCATGATGCTGCCACCGCCATGCTTCACTGTGGGGACTGTATTAGACAAGTGATGAGCAGTGCCTGGTTGTCTCCACACGTACCTCAGTGCAAGACACATGACAGCCCGCATGGAGTTTGCTAAAAGACACCTGAAGGACTCTGAGATGGTGAGAAATAAGATTCTCTGGTTTGATGAGACCAAGATAGAACTTTTTGGCCTTAATTCTAAGCGGTATGTGTGGAGATATATCCATCCATCCATCCATTATCCAACCCGCTGAATCCGAACACAGGGTCACGGGGGGTCTGCTGGAGCCAATCCCAGCCAACACAGGGCACAAGGCAGGAACCAATCCCGGGCAGGGTGCCAACCCACCGCAGGACACACACAAACACACCCACACACCAAGCACACACCAGGGCCAATTTAGAATCGCCAATCCACCTACCCTGCATGTCTTTGGACTGTGGGAGGTAACCGGAGCGCCCGGAGGAAACCCACGCAGACACGGGAAGAACATGCAAACTCCACGCAGGGAGGACCCGGGAAGTGAACCTAGGTCCTCAGGTCTCCCAACTGCGAGGCAGCAGCGCTACCCACTGCGCCACCGTGCCGCCCAATAATTCATTACATTTATATAGCGCTTTTCTCAGTACTCAAAGCGCTATCCACACAGGGAGGAACCAGGAAGCGAACCCACAATCTTCCACAGTCTCCTTACTGCAAAGCAGCAGCACTACCACTGCGCCAAAAATGGATGGATGGATATACAAGTATTATTTATTTATTTATAAAGCACTTTAAAAACAACCTCAAGGCTGACCAAAGTGCTGTACAAAGAAAAACAACACATAAACACATAAGAGCTGAAGACATTCTTAATAGAAAGTATAAAAAGTATACAAATACCTGGCTGTGGTTTATAGATCTACCATGACAGTGAAGGAACTCTCCTTTTTTTGTCACATCTTCTGAATATATTGCTGTTAAAATGGTTTCCTCCACTCCTGTACTGCTGTTAGTTTATCGCCCTCCCAAATCTGCGGTGAACTTTCTGTCTGAATTTAATGAACTTCTCACGGTAATCTCATCTCTTTGCCCTCCTTTAATTTTACTTGGTGATTTTAATATTCATGTTGATATCAACTGCTCTCTTACAGCTGAATTTATCTTAACTTTGGATTGTTTTGACTTGACACAGCATGTGGATTTCCCTACTCAAACTCAGGGTCATATTCTTGACTTGCTTTGTTCAAATGGCTGGAATAATGTCTCTGTCTCAGGTTCACTCTCTGGTATTTCTGATCATAAGATTATTGAATGTAACTTTAGCATTATTACCACTACTTCTGTCAAGAAAAAGTCTATCTCCTATCGCAAGATTAGGTCTGTTAATTCTGATTTGTTTGCTGCTTCCCATCTGTCTTTGTCTTTCTGAATTGTATAGTCTTCCCCCTTCTGAAAAGATGGTTTCCCTTTAGAACAGCTGTGTTTCCCAACTGTTAGATAAGGCAGGTTCCAGCCTCCCGCTCCTGTCCCTGGTACACTGATGAGCTCAGAGCTATGAAAGCCACTAGCCGACGTCTTGAACGGCTTTATAAGAAAACAGGACTCGGTTCATTCACAGCTTTACATTGAGCACATACTTAAATATAGGGATGCACTTAACACTTCTCGCTCCAACTATTATTCCTCTCTCATAAATGGTGCTAAGACTAGGCCTAGAACTGTTTTTAGAACTGTTAATAAATTCCTCCAACCCCCTCCTCTAGCATGCCCCAGTACAGCTGAACAGTGTCAGGCTTTCTTCCATTTATTTAATACCAAAATTGATCAAATCTATCACAGTTTCCCCTCCATACCACAGTCACTCACTCATTTTGATCTGCCATCTCCATCATCAAGACTCTCTTGTTTCTCACCTGTTGACTCTCTTGCCATCTCTGAACTTATTAATAAGTCTAATGCCTCCCCTTGTCTGGTAGATCCTGCCCCCACTTCTCTGCTTAAGAAATGCTCATCCATAACTAGTTTTCCTATTTGCCTCATTGGTAAATGCATGTTTCATTTCAGGTTCTGTCCCTACTGTCCTCAAAACTGCTGCAGTTACCCCAATCCTTAAAAACCTGACCTGGATCATTCCTTTCTCTCCAGTTGCAGGCCTATCTCTAATCTCCCTTTTTTGGCTAAGGTGATGGAACGCGTGGTTGCTACACAACTCCATGCTTTTCTTCTAGATAATACACTCTGGGCCTTCTCAGTTTGGCTTTCGTACACAGCACAGCACTGAGACAGCTCTTCTCCGTGTAGTCAGTGATCTTGTCCGGGCTGCAGCTTGCAGTTCACTTAATATTCTGCTCCTTCTTGACTTAAGTGCAGCAGTTGACACTGTTAACCATGAAATGCTCCTGTCACGTCTCTCTGCTGTAGGCATCTCTGGCTTAGCCCTTCAATGGCTCACATCATATCTTTCTAATAGGCAACAGTTTGTCACACACGGCTGATATAAATCCTCCACCTCACCTGTGTCGCATGGTGTCCCTCAGGGTTCAGTCCTTGGGCCATTACTTTTTCTGCTTTATATTCTTCCTTTGGGTCAGATTATTCGCAGACATGGCCTTAACTTCCACTGTTATGCAGACGATATACAGTTATATCTTAGTTCACACTTCCCTACAGATTCACCTCCCAGCCCACTCACGGAATGCATCACTGATCTTAAGCTATGGATGGAAAATAACTTTCTCAAACATAATGCCAATAAAACGGAAGTGTTACTGGTAGGGCCAAAATCCCAACTTTCTAAGGCATCCAGTTTCTCTATTTCTGTTGATGGTACACTTGTCAAACTTGCTCCTGTTGTCAGAAATCTTGGTGTTTTGTTTGATACATCACTTAACTTTGAGTTACACATTAGGTCTCTTTTCAAAATTTCATTCTGTCATCTCAGTAACATTGCCTGCCTCCGTCCATTTCTATCCTTGTCTGATGCTCAAACTCTGATTCATTGTTTCATAATGTCTCGTATTGATTACTATAATTCCCTCTTCATTGGCCTCCCTGCAAAATCTATACAGAAGCTATAGTATATTCAGAACTCCGCAGCTAGAGTCCTCACCCACACAAAGCGTTTTGCTCACATCTCCCCTGTTCTCTCCCAGCTTCACTGGTTACCGGTTCCATCAAGGATTAAATTCAAGATTCTGCTTCTCACCTTCAAAGCCCTACATAACCTTGCCCCCTCTACCTCACTCAGCTACTAGCTCCTCACATTCCTTGTCGTTCTCTCAGGTCCTCGAGCAGTAATCTCCTTACTGTCCCACACACCAGACTCTCCACCTTGGGAGGCAGGTCCTTCAGTGCTATAGCACCTCAACTCTGGAACTCTCTTCCTTAGTCTCTCCAAGATTGCTCCTGTTTCTGCACTTTTAAATCTCAACTGAAAACTTTCCTCCTCCTACAAACTTTTTTGTCATCTGTGTAATATTTTATTTTTTTTACACTCTTGTAGTTAATTACAATTACATTGCATCTAACAATAAATTATGTAATCATAAAATAAGTGCTTAAATCATGAAGTAAATACACACTGAATCACAAAAATAATGTACAATCAACACAAAGGAATTTAAAACACTTCAATGGCGTAGCTTAAACTTAAACATTGACTTTTAACAAAATACTACTTGAGGTTGTGGGGTGGGTGAGCGAAGCGAATAGGAGGCACAGCCCCCTAGTGTGTGTGTGTGTGTGTGTGTGTGTGTGTGTGTGTGTGTGTGTGTGTGTGTGTGTGTGTGTATATACAGTGGGTACGGAAAGTATTCAGACCCCCTTCAATTTTTCACTCTTTGTCATATTGCAGCCATTTGCTAAAATCATTTAAATTAATTTTTTCCCTCATTAATGTACACACAGCACCCCATATTGACAGACAAAAAAAAGAATTTTTGAAATTGTTGCAGATTTATTAAAAAAGAAAAACTGAAATATCACATGGTCCTAAGTATTCAGACCCTTTGCTCAGTATTTAGTAGAAGCACCCTTTTGAGCTAATACAGCCATGAGTCTTCTTGGGAAAGATGCCACAAGTTTTTCACACCTGGATTTGGGGATCCTCTGCCATTCCTCCTTGCAGATCCTCTCCAGTTCTGTCAGGTTGGATGGTAAACGTTGGTGGACAGCCATTTTTAGGTCTCTCCAGAGATGCTCAATTGGGTTTAAGTCAGGGCTCTGGCTGGGCCATTCAAGAACAGTCACAGAGTTGTTGTGAAGCCACTCCTTCGTTATTTTAGCTTCGGCCCAGTCTGAGGTCCTTAGCACTCTGGAGAAGGTTTTTGTCCAGGATATCCCTGTACTTGGCCGCATTCATCTTTCCCTCGATTGCAACCAGTCGTCCTGTCCCTGCAGCTGAAAAACACCCCCACAGCATGATGCTGCCACCGCCATGCTTCACTGTGGGGACTGTATTGGACAAGTGATGAGCAGTGCCTGGTTGTCTCCACACATACCGCTTAGAATTAAGGCCAAAAAGTTCTATCTTGGTCTCATCAGACCAGAGAATCTTATTTCTCACCATCTCAGAGTCCTTCAGGTGTCTTTTAGCAAACTCCATGCGGGCTGTCATGTGTCTTGCACTGAGGTACGTGTGGAGACAACCAGGCAATTTCAAAAATTCTTTTTTTTTTGTCTGTCAATATGGGGTGCTGTGTGTACATTAATGAGGGAAAAAATTAATTTAAATGATTTTAGCAAATGGCTGCAATATGACAAAGAGTGAAAAATTGAAGGGGGTCTGAATACTTTCCGTACCCACTGTGTATATATATATATATATATATGTATGTATGTGTGTGTGTGTGTGTGTATATATGGGGTATAGAAAAGAATCACCCCCTTTGAAATAGTCCCATTTTTGGTTTACAGCCTTAAATGAAAACACACAGTAGATGGGTGTACCTGGGTCTCACTGGTTTCTGCCAGTTCTGAGCTGATGGCACTGCTGGACATCTTCCGATTTCGAAGGGTAATAAGCTTGATGTGTCTTTCATCCGCTGCACTAAGTTTCCTTGACCGACTACTGCGTCTACGATCCTCAGTGTTGCCCGTTTCTTTGTGCTTCTTCAAAAGAGCTTGAACAGCACAACTTGAAACCCCAGTCTGCTTTGAAATCTTTGTCTGGGAGAGACCTTGCTGATGCAGTATAACTACCTTGTGTCTTGTTGTGCTCAATCTTGCCATGACATGAAACTGTCTTCCACAACCTCACCTTGGTAGCAGAGTTTGGCTGTTCCTCACCCAGTTTTAAGCCTCCTACACAGCTGTTTCTGTTTCATTTAATGACCGTGTTTCAACCTACGTGTGACATTGATGATCATTAGCACCTGTTTGGTATAATTGGTTGATCATACACCTGACTATAATCCTACAAAATCCCTGACTTTGTGCAAGTGTACCTATAAGAATTGATGCTGGTTTGAAGGCAAAAGGTAGTAACACCAAATATTGATTCGATTTAGATTTTTCTTTTGTTCACTCACTTTGCATTTTGTAAATTGATAACAATAAACAATCATTATTTATATTTCTGAAAGCATTCTTTGTTTACAGCATTTTTTCACACCTGCCTAAAACTTTTGCACACTACTGTGTATATATAATATATATATATATGTTTATGTATGTGTGTATATATATATATATATATATATATATATATATATATATATATATATATATATATATATATATATATGTTTATGTATATATATATATATGTTTATGTATATGTTTATGTATATATACAGTCCTGATCAAAAGTTTAAGACCACTTGAAAAATGGCAAAAAATCATATTTTGCATGGTTGGATCTTAACAAGGTTCCAAGTAGAGCTTCAACATGCAACAAGAAGAAATGGGAGTGAGACAAAACATTTGTTGAGCATGCAATTTAATGAAAACAATGATTAAACTGAAACAGGCTGTTTTACAGCTGATCAAAATTTTAGGACCACATGCCTTTAAAAGGCCAAATCTGTGCAAAGATGTGGATTCATTGTCATTTTCTGTCAGGTAGTCACACGTTCTGATGGCAAAGGCAAAAAACTCTCCCTTTTTGAACGTGGTTGGGTTGTTGAACTGCATAAGCAGGGTTTCTCACAGCACGCCATCGCTGCTGAGGTGGGACGCAGTAAGACAGTCATTTGGAATTTCTTAAATGACCCTGAGGGTTATGGAACAAAAAAGTCAAGTGGAAGACCCAAAAAAATTTCACCAGCACTGAGCCGGAGGATCCAATTGGCTGTCCGTCAAGACACTGGACGATCCTCGACCCAAATTAAGGCTATTACTGGTGCTGACTGCAGCCCCATAACCATCAGACGGCATCTGAGACTGAAGGGCTTCAAAAACAAAAAACGTCTTCAAAGACCTCGTCTCCTTGAACGCCACAGAACTGCTCGTTTGCACTTTGCAAGAGAGCACCAAACATGGGACATTCAAAGGTGGAAGAAAGTTTTATTCTCTGATGAGAAAAAGTTTAACCTTGATGGTCCTGATGGTTTCCAACGTTACTGGCATGACAAGCAGATCCCACCTGAGATGTTTTCTACGCGCCACAGTGGAGGGGGGCGCCATAATGGTCTGGGGTGCTTTTTCCTTCAGTGGAACAATGGAGCTTCAGGAAGTGCAGGGGCGTCAAACGGCCGCTGGCTATGTCCAGATGTTGCAGAGAGCATTCCTCATGACTGAGGGCCCTCGTCTGTGTGGTAACGACTGGGTTTTTCAACAGGACAACGCTACAGTACACAGTGCCCGCAGGACAAGGGACTTCTTCCAGGAGAATAACATCATTCTTTTGGCCCATCCTGCTTTTTCAAGTGGTCTTAAACTTTTGATCAGGACTGTATAAATGATGCCCATATGCTTAGGTCTGAAATGTGTCGTTTTGAACTTTCTGCGAGTGGTTCTTACCACTTGGAGAAATGTTCCCACTCACCTCATGGAAACGCTTGCATCAAGCATGCCGCAACAAAATTTTGAAGTGATCAACAATAACGGTGGAGCTAATCAGTACTGAGTTCATGTTTGGAAGTTTGATTTCTGTTTTGGGGGTGTTTACGGGTTTTTTTGGAGGTGTGGTCTTAAACTTTTGATCAGCTGTAAAACAGCCTGTTTCAGTTTAATCGTTGTTTTCATTAAATTGCATGCTCAACAAATGTTTTGTCTCACTCCCATTTCTTCTTGTTGCCTGTTGAAGCTCTACTTGGAACCTTGTTAAGATCCAACCATGCAAAATATGATTTTTTGCCATTTTTCAAGTGGTCTTAAACTTTTGATCAGGACTGTATATATATACAGTAATCCCTCCTCCATCGCGGGGGTTGCGTTCCAGAGCCACCCGCGAAATAAGAAAATCCGCGAAGTAGAAACCATATGTTTATATGGTTATTTTTATATTGTCATGCTTGGGTCACAGATTTGCACAGAAACACAGGAGGTTGTAGAGAGACAGGAACGTTATTCAAACACTGCAAACAAACATTTGTCTCTTTTTCAAAAGTTTAAACTGTGCTTCATGACATGACAGAGATGACAGTTCTGTCTCACAATTAAAAGAATGCAAACATATCTTCCTCTTCAAAGGAAACAGAGAGTAAAGCAAACAAATCAATAGGGCTGTTTCGCTTTTAAGTATGTGAAGCACCGCCGGTACAAAGCTGTTGAAGGCGGCAGCTCACACCCCCTCCGTCAGGAGCAGGGAGAGAGAGAGAGAGAGTCAAAAATCAATACGTGCCCTTTAAGCTTTTAAGTATGCGAAGCACCGTGCAGCATACTTAAAAGCTGCACACAGAAGGTAGCAACATGAAGATAATCTTTCAGCATTTTTAGACGAGCGTCCGTATCGTCTAGGTGTGCGAACAGCCCCCCTGCTCACACCCCCTACGTCAGGATCACAGATAGTCAGCGCAAGAGAGAGAGAAAGAAAAGTAAGTTGGGTAGCTTCTCAGCCATCTGCCAATAGCGTCCCTTGTATGAAATCAACTGGGCAAATCAACTGAGGAAGCATGTACCAGAAGTAAAAAGACCCATTGTCCTCAGAAATCCGCGAACCAGCAAAAAAATCCGCGATATATATTTAAATATGCTTACATATAAAATCCGCGATGGAGTGAAGCCGCGAAAGGCGAAGCGCGATATAGCAAGGGATCACTGTATATATATATATATATATATATATATATATATATATATATATATATATATATATATATATATATATATATAATGTGTGTGTGTGTGTGTGTGTGTGTGTATATGTATATATATATATATATATATGTAAAATTCCGTTACAACGAACTTCCAGGGACCTAAAAAATAGTTAGTTGTAATGAGATTCTGTATTTGTAGCTATAGTGCTTTCTTTAACTTGCGTCCAGGCGTCTGCAATCATTTCAGTAGTTTCTTTCACGTTATCTTTAATCTTTTCCTGTCTACCAATTATGCTGACGAGAATTTTTCTCAGCATTTCCTTGTGATAATACACTTTCAGGGTGTGAATGATGCCCAAATCCAATGACTGAAGCACTGCTGTGCAATTGGGTGGTAGGAATTCAACGCGAATATTATCTAAATGCGGATGCATGTTGTGGGCAGCACAGTTACCATTCAGAAGCTGAGTCATCCTTTTCTTCTTCTTCATATTCTGAGGTTTCTGAACTCTCTTGGGATCCCCCCCACCACCCAACAGGAACGTCACGCTGAAGTGCGTCCCGAAGCATGATTGCTGTTTCTGTGGAAGATTGTTTGTCCGTTGCCGGGGCAGGACAACAGCAGACGACCCTGATCTTTTAGGATTTGCTTCTGTGGTGCATTAACTGCACTGCTGTTGTCCTGCCCCGGCAACATATAAACAGTCTTCCACAGACGCGGTGATCGCAGTTCGGGACGCTCTTTGGCATGTTGTCCAGTTGTGAGAGGTCTCAAGAGAGTTTAGAAACCTCACATTTTCTTGAATGAGTGCCGCATTAATAGGAATGTTTCTTGAACAACCATCACTTAACCACATAAAAATGGCTTTTTCGACGTCTTCAAATGCAGCAGTTTGCATACATTTGCAACCCAAGATTTTTCTTCTTTTTTTTTTTTCTTTTTTTTTTTTGCTCGGCCTTTCAAGAAAGTTGACAGTGTTGATGGCAAAATTCTGAATTCACTGGCAACGTCTTATTTCTTTTTGCCACAATCGAGAGCTGCAAAATGTAAAGTTTTTTTTTCTAATATTAACTGTTATAGTTTTTTCGTGTCTGCCATTTCTATAGTAGGGTGACAATGGAGGGGAGGGGACATGATGAAAGTGTTAAAAATCATCAAATGAATAAACACTATCAATTTACTTTAAAACGATCATGGAGATTAAAGTTGTAAGGTTACATTTCAACACAAACATTAGGAAATCTTCTTCACATATAGCATAGACACATGGAATAAGTAACCAAGTAGTGTGATGGACAGTAGAACTTTAAGAACTTTCAAAACTAGATTTGATGTTATTTTGGAGGAATTAAGTGGATATGATTGGTGAGCTTTGTTGGTCTGAATGGCCTGTTCTTTTCTAAATTGTTCTGATGTTCTAAGTAGTGCTTAAATCAGAAATCAACTTTTCAGAAAATGCATTAGGTTTTCCAGTCAGCCAGCACAGGATTAACATTTATTATTGAAGATATATTAGTAAACTTTCTAATTCCTTAACTATTCAAATCACATAATCTATACTAATAAAAGGCAAAGCCCTCACTGACTGACTGACTGACTCATCACTAATTCTCCAACTTCAGGTGGAAGGCTGAAATTTGGCAGGCTCATTCCTTACAGCTTACTTACAAAAGTTAGGCAGGTTTCATTTCGAAATTCAAAGCGTAACGGTCATAACTGGAACCTCTTTTTTGTCCATATACTGTAATGGACTGCAGCTCGCTGGCCGTGGGAGGCGGAGTTGCATATCGCGTCATCACGCCTCCCATGTAATCACGTGAACTGA
This sequence comes from Erpetoichthys calabaricus, assembly GCF_900747795.2. Lineage (NCBI taxonomy): Eukaryota > Metazoa > Chordata > Cladistia > Polypteriformes > Polypteridae > Erpetoichthys > Erpetoichthys calabaricus. The sequence goes on from NC_041398.2 coordinate 168,810,264, forward strand.
CTGTGAACGCAGTACGTACCCAAAGAGTGCTGAAGAAAACATTCATTACACAATTGAGAAGGCAGCGAAACAATAAGAAGCGAAGCATGGTGTAAACCGTAAGTTTAAATTAAGTTTATAGAAACGCTCCCGCTGCCGTTTGCAATACCATATTCGCGAGATACAAGTTTAATGAGAAGACACGAGGTATAAACGAGATTTGGATCACTTTGTAACGGAGTTTAAATTGCTGTAGCGAGAAACTTTGAAGTGCCGGGTCTTAGCTAACATTAAATAAAGCCGTGGACATCGCAAAATCACACAAGAGAGCGGCTCACGTGAACTGACTGAACGCAGCACGTCAGAAACAAAGCACCGTGTAAACATAAAGTTTAAATTAAGTTCATAGACCTACAAAAAGTTGCCATTGATTTGAGGCAAGATTGCTTTTCTCCTGTACAACTATACGTTGCATTCTCAAGAGTGTGCTTGCACAGCTTGGTCATATTACAACCGTAGTGCTGAACTGACAACGTGGTATACAAAGAGAACTATAACAATCGTAATATGTATATATATATATATATATATATATATATATATATATATATATATATATATATATATATATATATATATATATATATTTATACTAATAAAAGGCAAAGCCCTCACTGACTCACTCACTCACTGACTGACTGACTCACTCACTCACTCATCACTAATTGTCCAACTTCCCGTGTAGGTGGAAGGCTGAAATTTGGCAGGCTCATTCCTTACAGCTTACTTACAAAAGTTAGGCAGGTTTCATTTCGAAATTCTACGCGTAATGGTCATAACTGGAACCTCTTTTTTGTCCATATACTGTAATGGAGGAGGGGGAGTCACGTATCGCGTCATCACGCCTCCTACGTAATCACGTGAACTGAAAACAAGGAAGAGATTTACAGCACGACTCAAACGTGGGAACGAAGGTAAATGACGTTAATTGTTGAGTGTCTTTTAATACTGTGTAAGCATACATATTAACACATGTGCAATTAAACGTGTGCATTTACGGGGTGATTTCTCAGGCTTAAAAGCTCGCCTTTTATTAAAAAGGTAAATGCAAACTGTTTTTATTCTGAAGGGCACAAACCACGTTAGATTTCAGCCGTTAAACGCACAAAAATGTCGGTACACCAGATAAATAAGCACAACATATTATCAGTTGTATTGTATGCTTACAATACATATAGAAATGTATTAATTGTTAACTGATAGTATGGGATGGTGTTTTTCGACTTGCGCCTTGATTTAAACGATTGCATGTCTTGGTGGGTTTGCGTAGCTTATTGTCAATATCTTTACACCTCTTTTTAAGACTTATTGACTGAAACGGGCTTTCACGAAAAAAGTTAGGGCTTTGCTACAGGATACACCCTCCACAAGTTAAGGAAGTAAAAATAAAGGTATATATTTCTGTTTTTTTTAAACCTTTTAAGTTCGTATGCATAGCCCCATTTGGCTGTTTCAGTTTTTTTTTTTCTTCAGTAATATTTAATCTCCTTAAAGAAAAACAACATATGCATTTTACTTTTTTTGTATCTCTTTAGTAATATTTTAGTGTACAGTAATCCCTCGCTACTTCGCGGTTCACTTTTCGCAGATTCACGACTTCGCGGGTTTTTAAATACAAGTGATTGCCCGCCTATTGCGGAAGTTATGTTCCAGACCCATCAGCAACAGGAGAAAATCCGCGATATAGAAAGACCATATAAATAAACATTTTTATACTTTAAGCCTTAAAATACCCACCCCACATGCTTTAAACACATATAAACTTATTAAACACACTTTGTTAACACATATAATATGCGGATGTCGGGCTAAGGATATGAGTAACATCTCACTATTATAAAACATTTTAACTTCACGCAAGACAAGACAGTGAGACAGGAAAATTGGTGATGTACAGGATTTTAAATTATTGACAGGCAGAGCGACAAGCAGCACAAAGCCAGCACAAAGTCCACTTCTCCTTAGCTTTCATTAAGCTCCCCACCCCCTTGACAATGCGAACTACGCCTCCGGGGAGGGGGGCTTTGAGCGAACGTGCGTTAAGCCCTCACAAAACCACACACACACACTCCTCCTCCTTCCAAACGCACAGAGAGGCAAGCAGGCATTTTGGCAGAAGCAGCACAAAGTCCATTTCTGCTCAGCGTGAGTTCAGCTGCCTCCCTTCACAAAGCGAGTCCAGACACATTGACGTCTGATCGCTGCGTGCAGTGTGCAGTGTTGGTCCTGCGGTGTTTAAGAATGTAGAAAGTGTTTAAGAGCATAGGAAGTGTTTATAAAAGTGTGGGAAAGGTTAACAAGAGAGTGAGAAAGGTTAATAACAGTGTGGGAAGGGTTTATAAAGCCTTAAAATATGTTTAAATAATAAAATAAATATAGGTCGCTACTTCGCGGATTTTCACCTATCGCGGGGGGCTCTGGAACGTAACCCCCGCGATAGGTGAGGGATTACTGTAAAAGGATAACCAGTATTTAAACCTTTTATGTTACTTTATAAAGTTATTTTACACAATGTTGAAAAATTAATAAGAAAGCTACATATTTTGGCAGCTGCTGCTTTAATTTTCAATGAAATGAAAAAAGCTCTCCAAGAGAAAACCTCAATGAAGAAGAAACAGTTTGCACTATCTAAAAAGGAGAAACCCTCATTTATAAAGGTTTGCTGCAGATCACTTAACTGAAAATAAATGAATAGTTCCTATGTGTATAATACATATTTATCTATTTGACTTATGCGTTTATTCCAGCAACTTGCAACATCTGAGGTACAATTTGTTACATTACTTTTGTTTTTTGCAGCACAGGCAGGTGAAGTGACTTCCTCAGGGTCACACAGTGGTGTCAGTACCAGGATTTGAACTGACAAGCTCCGGGTTTGCTGAAATATTACTGAAGAAAGAAAAAAAATGAAAACGGGCAAATGGGGCTATGCATACAAATGTCCATCCATCCATTATCCAACCCGCTATATCCTAAATACAGGAGCCAATCCCTGCCAACACAGGGCACAAGGCAGGAAACAAACCCCGGGCAAGGTGCCAGCCCACCGCGGGGCGCACACACCCACACACACCCACACACCACAGACAATTTAGAATCGCCAATGCACCTAACCTGCATGTCTTTGGACTGTGGGAGGAAACCGGAGTACCCGGAGGAAACCCAGACAGACACGGGGAGAACATTCAAACTCCACGCAGGGAAGCGAACCCGGGTCTCCTACCTGGCACCTTTCACTGCGCCACCATGCCGCCCGCATACAAACTTAAAAGGTTTAAATAAAACAGAAATATATACCTTTATTTTTACTTCCTTAACTTGTGGAGGGTGTATCCTGTAGCAAAGCCCTAAGTTTTTTCATGAAAGCCCCTTTCAGTCAATAAGCCTTAAAAACAGGTGTAAAGCTAAACTTGCAGCACCGCTATTCAATTACACTTACCTAATGCCTCTCCTAAGGGGAGATACTGTGGGATCTGGGCATCCGTCAAAGCACCAATCACAGGCCCGATTAGAAAGTGGGAAGCTGTGATTTGTCGTCTCCCTCCCATGTAACAATCACAGCCCGTGTTACAATGCACTATGTATGTATGTGTATATGTATATATGTGTATGTGTGTGTGTATGTATGTGTGTATATATATATATATATATATATATATGTTGATATGTGTGTGTGTGTGTATATATATATATATATATATATATATATATATATTTATATATATATGTGGATGTGTAGATATGTGTATATGTGGATGTGTAGATATATGTATATATGTATATGTATATATATATGTTTACATAACCTCTTTAACACACTACTTCTCCGCTGCAAAGCGTGGGTATTTTGCTAGTTTAGTCAATAAACAGCTAAACATGTGGTTATTTTTATTGGCCGATTTAGTGTGGAATCATATTCAAGTACAAGTGTTACTCTTCCCTTTAAACAAACACCAGTGACCAGATAGGTACTGTGCACTATACTGTACATCATAAAAAAAAAAACACCTGTAGCATAAGTACTGTACATCCAAAAATATTAAAGGTATTTTAGGGCTAAAGTTATTTTAGAGCAAATATTAATTACACAATATTATGTCTAGGGAACTGCCTTCAGGTATGCACGTGAGGTAGATTTAATGGTTACTGTATTGTTAGATTATCAACAATATAGATACAACAGATAATAATTGCTAAATATATGTATTTTTGTCTTTTTTTGTTTTACAGAGAAGAAAAACAAGTATGGAGATACATGGGAAGAGTAACACAGCTGTTGTTAACTAGGCCTACATTTTTAAATTTGCATAGTGTTATGCAGACTTTTATCAAAGTCTTCAATATTCTTTGTACATTTGCAATGGATTGGAACAATGAGCTGAAAACTGAAGAAAATTTTTGCTGTTCAAAAATAATATGGTAACTTCAATGTTTTCAGAATACAAATGTAGTTACAATTATGGTTTTTTTATTTTTGTTTTTTTTTTTTGTTGTTTTTTTAACTTTATTTTGGCTCTTGTTATTTAGATAGAACAATGATAAATTCTTGTCTACCACTTTGGGTGGTTAGCAGAAACAAACAAATTAATCCAAAGACATTACTGTTGTACCGCAAACTAAGATTTTCAATTATTTTATTGTAATTTGTTTCAATAAAAGTGTTGCTGAAAATAAATGTATGTCTTTCAGTTAAAATTTAATTTTGGTACAACTTGTACCATGCATGCCATACTGATAACCCAAAGCATTATGACCACTTGCATAATATGTTGTTGCTCCTCCATGTGCCACTAAAACAGCTCCACATATGTTCCCACATATCCCACAGGTTCTGAATTGAATTGAGATGTGGGGAATTTGGAAGCCAGGGCAATTACCTTGAACTCTTTATGTTCTTCAAACCATTCTCAAACAGTTTGCTCAGTGTGGCAGGACACATTGTCCTGCTGAAAGAAGCCAGTTCAATCAAGGGATACTATGGAGTGGTGGTTGTCTGATTAAAGGATCTGGTTTAGTAACTTGAAGGTTGCTGGTTTGAATCCTGGCAGTGACCGAAGGAATGCTAACTCTGTTGGGCCCTTCAGCAAGTCCCTTAACCTGCAGTTCCTCCAAGAGTGCTGTACAAGTAGCTGACACTGCCCTCTGACCCCAAAACTCTCTGGAGAGTAAGTTGCTATATGTAAACAGTGACAAATTCCTAATACATATAGTAAAGGATTAAAAATCAAATTAAAGTCATTAGCATGAAGCAGTGTACATGGTCTGCAGCAATGTTTAGGTAGGTGGTACGCACCAAAACACTTGGACCCAGGATTTCACAGCAGAACACTGCCCAAAGCATTGCACTCCCTCCACTGGCTTGTCTTACAACACTGCATTCTCCCACCATCTCTTTCCTCTGTAAACAATGCACACATACATGCATGATGCAAAAGAAAATGGGATTCATTGGACCTGGCAACCACCTCCATTGATCCAAGGTCCAGTTCTGATGCTCACATGCCCATTATAGATGCTTTTAATGGTAGACATGGAAGCTCTGACTGGCCAACGGCAACACAGTCCAATACACAGCAGGGTTTGATGTACTTTGTGTTGTGAAAAATTACTTATATAATCATTAAAATTCTCTACAATTTGTGCCTAAGTAGCCATTCTGTTGATTCGTTGCAGGGCAAGATAGCCTTTGTTTACCTCTTACATCAGTGTGTCATACCTGCCCAACACCTTGCCAACAGTTTGTGGCTTTTCTCTCCTGTCAGTAGGTACTTGCCACAGCTAACCCTGAGCATCCCACAAGCATTGCCATTTCAGAAGTGGTCTGACCCAGTTGTCTGACCATAACAATTTAGCCCTTATCACCTGCCAGTATCTTCAGCATTCAACACATCAACTACAAATACTGAATGTCACTTTATCATGTGTGTGTGTCTTGCTTCATAAGAGAGTGGGTATTATGTTTTGGCTCGTCAGTGCCGATCTTATTTAATATTGTCTAAAATGTCCCCAAAGCAAGAGCCAACCTGTGATCAAAGTCATCAGGTGTCGGCATCACTTAGCCACATGTTTTAGGAATGAACTTCACTTTAACCATTTTGGGAAATATATATCCTTCAGATTTCCTTAGATTGAAGATGACATCTAATACCTTCACAGCAATATGTGAAGAAATACCAGATGGGTTAAAAATGTGTGAAAAACCAGTTGTCAAATCCTATACCACACTACTTGCACAGAGACATATTTTGCTAAACCCTAATCCACCCCATGTATCTTAAGTTAAAGAAATAAATAAAATTTTCTCTTTACAGAGATCTTTTGAAAACCTTTTCAAAACTCGGCAAATGCTTGCTAATATAATTCTGCAGGTAATCGTCCAGGCCCATGCCTAATATTTTTATTCTTTTTGCTGTTTCACTCTCTGTAAAAAAACACCATTTGGACAGGGCTGACTATTTACATTCGTCAAATGTGGGTTGAACATTGTTTTCTTTTTGTATTTTTTTCAAAGCTTATTATTGTATTGGTTATGTTACTTTCATTTTTTTTTTTTTAATTGAGCTGTGTTTTGGTGTACTTTTTTGTTACCAAATAAGGGAAGTAATAGAAAGTTTTGTTTTTAAGCGTATTTTTTGTTTTCAAACACGTTTTTGATCATTTTCTTGGTTAGGCATTTAGACATTTATTTCTTAATATGTTTATGAATTTATTTTTTATGTGACATCCTTTCACATTTGTTCTTGCAAGCTTGTACTGAATCAGTTTGGTTACATGATTGATGAATGGGTCCACAAAGACATTGAGTGCACTGGGAATCAAAATATGATCCCTCTGGTATTCAAGAACCTGCACTAGCAATTCGGGGATTATGTCATACCGTATATACCTGCAGAAGTATTGTAAGTTGCGTGAAAAAGTAAACGCATTACTGATTATTGGTTTTTCAAGCTATTTCCTTTTTTACACAATGTTTTGTATTGGCTTATGCTGTGCTGAATAATAAACAACTTATAGTCTTCGTCTAGGGTTAGATTCATCTAATTTAGGACTTGATATAGACCAGATGATCTTTTAGTTTTGTTCTAATATGTAAAACTGCTGATAGGATGATTTGAGCGCTGTGAATGAGAGAAGTACTCTTGAGGCATATCTGAACCAGGAATAATTAGTGGCAGTCCTAAATAATAACTAAAAGGAAATATATTAGAAAACATAGTTATGAAAGTTTAGTTTTATTTGACCATTCTTTTAAAAGACCATGTTTGAATTGGTACTATATATTGTAAGAAAGCTGCTATATAGGCGCCTGACCCGACACAGACTCACACCGGAGGCACGTATAAAAATAAACAGGTTTTATTTTTCTTCACCTGTGGGACACATCTTACCCGTAATCCCCACAGGCACAACACAATCCCAAAACACCACCACAAACACTCTTCTTTCTTGGCACCACCACTCCTCCTCCAAGCGTAGTCCTCCTCCTCCCGATTTTGGCCATTGAGTGATGGTTGCTGGGCCCTTTTACTGTATAGTCCACCCGGAAGTGCTGCAGTTGGTTGATGCCGAGTTCTGGCTGCACTTCCAGGTGTGGTGAATACGCTGCCCATTCGGGCTGAAGAGTCCCAGCTGCAGCACCCCCTGGCGGTTCCTGCAGGGCTGCACCCAACTCCAATTCAAACAGAGGCACTGCTCCAGCCCAGGGGGGTGGCCCACTAGCATCCAAGGGGAGGTATTGCACCATCCATAGCTGCTCACCCTGAACATATAGCGAAGGGGCTTCCCGGCTGGGCATGGACCATATACAGTACTGTGCAAAAGTTTTAGGCAGGTGTGAAAAAATGCTGTAAACAAAGAATGCTTTCAGAAATATAAATAATAATTGTTTATTGTTATCAATTTACAAAATACAAAGTGAGCAAACAAAAGAAAGATCTAAATCAAATTAATATTTGGTGTTACTACCTTTTGCCTTCAAACCAGCATCAATTCTTATAGGTACACTTGCACAAAGTCAGGGATTTTGTAGGATTATAGTCAGGTGTATGATCAACCAATTATACCAAACAGATGCTAATGATCATCAATGTCACACGTAGGTTGAAACACAGTCGTTAACTGAAACAGAAACAGCTGTGTAGGAGTCTTAAAACTGGGTGAGGAACAGCCAAACTCTGCTACCAAGGTGAGGTTGTGGAAGACATTTTCATGTCATGGCAAGATTGAGCACAGCAACAAGACACAAGGTAGTTCTACTGCATCAGCAAGGTCTCTCCCAGACAAAGATTTCAAAGCAGACTGGGGTTTCAAGATGTGCTGTTCAAGCTCTTGTGAAGAAGCACAAAGAAACGGGCAACGTTGAGGATCGTAGATGCAGTGGTCGGCCAAGGAAACTTAGTGCAGCAAATGAAAGACACATCAAGCTTATCACCCTTCGAAATCGGAAGATGTCCAGCAGTGCCATCAGCTCAGAACTGGCAGAAACCAGTGAGACCCAGGTACACCCATCTACTGTCCAGAGAAGTCTGGCCAGAAGTGGTCTTCGTGGAAGAGTTGCAGCCAAAAAGCCATACCTCTGACGTGGAAACAAGGCCAAGCGACTCAAGTATGCACGAAAACATAGGAACTGGGGTGCAGAAAAGTGGCAACAGGTGCTCTGGACTGATGAGTCAAAATTGGAAATATTTGGCTATAGCAGAAGGCAGTTTGTTCGTTGAAGGGCTGGAGAGCGGTACAATAATGAGTGTCTGCAGGCAACAGTGAAGCATGGTGGAGGTTCCTTGAACGTTTGGGGCTGCATTTCTGCAAATGGAGTTGGAGATTTGGTCAGGATTAATGGTGTTCTCAATGCTGAGAAATACAGGCAGATACTTATCCATCATGCAATACCATCAGGGAGGTGTATGATTGGCCCCAAATTTATTCTGCAGCAGGACAACGACCCCAAACATACAGCCAAAGTCATTAAGAACTATCTTCAGCGTAAAGAAGAACAAGAAGTCCTGGAAGTGATGGTATGACCCCCACAGAGCCCTGATCTCAACATCATCGAGTGTGTCTGGGATTACATGAAGAGACAGAAGGATGTGAGGAAGCTTATATCTACAGAAGATCTGTTGTTAGTTCTCCGGCGAGGGACACGTGACCCAACCCGAACAACCTACCAGCCGAGTTCCTTCAACAACTGTGTGCAAGTGTACCTAGAAGAATTGATGCAAAGGGTGGTCACACCAAATATTGATTTGATTTAGATTTCTCTTTTGTTCATTCACTGCATTTTGTTGATTGATGAAAATAAATGATTAACACTTCCATTTTTGAAAGCATTCTTTGTTTACAGCATTTTTTCACACCTGCCTAAAACTTTTGCACAGTACTGTGTATATAATAGAGAGAGAGAGAAAGTCATGAATAACACTATCAAAACAAAACTTGACAGATCCATTGAACGCCAATTGAACAGTTCAAAGGAAAGTTTGTTTTTTTTTTTTAGTAAGTGTCCAAAATCTTGTAACATGGGTCACACTAAAATAAATCCTTTGCAAAATAATCTTTAATATTTACTTAAGCAGAAGATTAGACTTAAATCCCACGATATCTTTTTTTGGTGTGATTACAATTTATCATTTCAAATGTCCAACTCAACTGCCACTTCTCTGGTCCAACTCTATACTGTATTAACACTATCTTCCCATGGTATTGCCCACTAGTGCAGTGGTCAGCATTACTTTCTCAAAAGTCGTGTATCCCGGGTTCATGGCCAATACCAAGTTGTTATGTATGTGGAATCTGACCATTCTCCCCATGTCTGCATATTTCTTCTTTTCCGGGTGCTTCAATTTTTCTCCCATGTCTCAAAGATACAGAGGGTATAGAAAAGAATCACCCGCTTCGAAATATTCTTTTTTTTTTTTTTTTTTTTTTTTTGCTTAACAACCTTAAATGAAAACACACACAAAAATATTTCTTCCCAGCTTTACTTACTCAATGCAACCTATAACATCCAAGTGAAAGATATCACAGCTACAGTTTAGAAAAATTTAAAAAAAAAAAAAAAAAACAAGACATTCAGAGATTAATAAAGGATCAGCCCCCAATGTCAATATTTTGTTGAACCACCTTTTGCTTTAATGACAGCCTTGAGTCTGTTGGGATACTTCTCTATCAGCTTTGCACATCTAGACTGAGTGATATTTGCCCACTCTTCTTTACAGAACTGTTCAAGTTTGGTCAGATTGGATGGTGAGCGTTGGTGGACTGCTGTCTTCAAATCTTTCCACAGATTTTCAATGGGATTTAAGTCTGGGCTCTGACTGGGCCACACAAGGACATTCACTTTTTTTCTCCTTCATCCACTGTTTGGTCAATTTTGCTGTGTGCTTCAGGGCGTTGTCATGTTGAAAGGTGAACATTCTGCCCATCTTCAACTTTCTGGCAGAGGGTAGCAGGTTTTCCTCAACAATTTGATAGTATTTTGCCCCATCCATTTTTCCTTCTACCCTAACGAAACCCCCAGGCCCTGCAGCAAAGAAACACCCCCACAACAGGATACTGCCATCTCCATGCTTTACTGTAAGGTATGGTGTGTTATGGATGGTGAGCTTCATTGGATTTCCGCCAGGTGTACTGTTTGGTATTGAGGTCAAACAGTTCGATTTTGGTCTCATCTGACCATAAGACCTTTTTCCACTTGACATCACAATCTTCAAGGTGCATTCTGGCAAAGCTGAAAGGAGCCTTAATGTGGCCTTTCTTGAGATGTGGCTTTTTCCTTGCGACCCTCCCGAACAAGGCCCAATTGTGGAGCACTTGTGAAATTGTTGTCACATGCACACAATGACCACTCTTTGCCATAAAATCCTGTAACTCCTTCAAAGTGGTCATTGGTAGCCTGTCTTACCAGTTTCCTCCTTGCTCTTCCATCCAGTTTGGAGGGACGGCCAGATCCAGGGATGGTCCTAGTAGTGCCAAACACTTGCCACTTCATTATTATGGACTTTACTGTGCTCCTTGGCATTAATAAAGCCTTTGAGAATTTTTTTGTATCCATCTCCTGCCTTATGTCTGTCTACAACTCTATCCCTGAGATCTTTTGAAAGTGGCTTGCCACCCATAGTCGGTTGTTTGCTGTCAGTTGCACTATCAAGCAATGGAATGCTCCAGGAACAGCTGTTTTTATGCTTCACTAATCACACTGATTACAATTGATCACAGGTGGAAGCGAGTATCCATGATCTGCAATGGAAATGGTAGTTATTTACACCTGATTGAGTTTACAAATATTGTTTGGTGGGGGTGGGGGTGATCCTTTATTCATCTCAGTATTGTTTTTTATTTTTTAAAATTCTTCTGAACTGTAGCTGTGATATCTTTCACTTGTTATAGATTGCATTGAGTAAGTAAACCTGGAAAAAATATTGGTTTTTTTGTTTTCATTTAAGGCTGTAAAGCAAAAAAAAATGGAATATTTTGAAGGGGATGATTCTTTACTATACCCATGGCATGTTAAGTTAAAGGACCCTGCACAAGTGTCAGATTAAGTATGGCCTATTATGAATTGAAAGACCCTCCAGTGCTGAATCCTGCCTTTCCCTCAGTGAGGTAGGAAAAGACTCCAGTACACCATAACCATAATTTCAATTAAACAGGTCAGATAATATTAATTTGTTGTATGAGGGACGTTCAAAAAGTTTCTGCACTTTTATATTGTTGTTGGAAACTGTGAAGGTGGGAGGAGGAGTAATTGGGCATTAAAAAGTTGGTACGACGCTGTGAAAATTGCATCGCAAACAAAGGTGACTATATAGAAAAGTGATGTAATTTATTTTTGAAGTTCTTAATAAATAGAGTTAAAAAAAGTGTGGAAACTTTTTGAATGTACCTCACTGAGTTTGGTCCTGGTTAGCCTGTACCGGGGGATCAAGATGCATTTCTTTGACCTGTTTTGACTGTCTCACTGTACCACTAAGAAACCTGCACTCCACTTACACATAGTGATGTCCTGCAAAATCCTGGGGCTACCTCCAGTATATTTGTACCAATCCCAAATCAAAAGCCTAGTAACAGAGGACTGACAGCTCCAGCTATTGCTCATAGGCAACAGGGCCCAAGTGGCTCAATGCACAGTTCCTTCATTGTCAGTTAAATGTATGGTGGACAAAGCTTGGTCTGCAATGGAACTAAGGCAATTGCCCATTAGCTGCTTCTCCTTGCCCTTTACTGGGCACTTCTTTAGTTATTTCTCTGGCAATTATTTGCCAGCTGGGTAACACGTCACAGCACATTTGTATGTTAGATGATCTAACATCTGGAGAAAGAGCAGTATTAATATTAAGAGACATCTGGCAGTCCTGCAGGGCTACAGAGGAACGGAAGCAGCTCCAAAGCTCTGGACTTGAATCCCAGGTTAGTCACTGCATGATTATATGTCCAGGGTTTGTTTCAGTCTTACTTAACGAGGCTAGGCTTCAACCCGGAATTAGACTAAACTAGCTCATTAATGGATAGAGGAATGGATTTACATTGAGAAATGTTCATCACAGGTTACCTGCCTTTTACCAATTAAATTATCAGTTAAAAATGAGCAGAACTAATTTTGATATTTTGCAGAAAGCCAAAATTCACCTTGCTGGATTCTTCTAAAGTATTAATATATACAGTAAAAATAGGCCAGATGGGTTACATCAATAATTAGAAAATTCTGCTGTTTGACAAACTGGCTTAACAAAACTTTGCAGTCATTTAGGATTCATTTTTCACACTCCTGGACTAGATTAATAAAATAAGCCAAAGACTGCTCTGAATTATAGTTTCCTAGCCACATTACCCATCAAAAAGAGGTAACGCAATGCCTTTAAAATGGTTACTATCTTCTGCCCTATGTGTACCTTCTTCACCTTTCTGCATATATTTTTCATCATCTGTTTCTGCATATATCTGAACCTCTCATAACCGGCATTCCCCATCAAGCATGTTCCTGTAAAGACTGCTTCTTGGACTCTGTCATTTAGAGCATCACCTGTCTGCTTTTATTCTTCATGCCTATGAAGGAAACTATTGGCATGCCTCCTATGCCTTTACTCCTCCTTATGCGTCTCACATTTGTACTTCCTCTTTCAATCGCATCATCAAAACCAAGTTGACCAATCAGATTGGTCAGCGGAACCAGACGCACACATACACAGACCTCAGCGTTTTATAATAGGGAAGCACAACTTGCAATTGACCACCTTAAATACCTTTTCTCATGATTGGAGACACCTGTCTATGAAGTTCAAGGCTTAACGAGCTAATCCAACCAATTTGGTGTTGCAAGTAATCAGTATTGAGCAGTGACATGTATTCAAATCAGCAAAATTACATGGGTATCCAAATTTTTGCACAGCCAGTTTTTCACATTTGATTTAATTTCATACAACTAAATACTGCTTTACTAAAAATCTTTGTTCGGAAAACACCCCAGTACTCAGATGTTCCTAGGAAATGAAAGACATACCAACTGTTATCTTTTTTGTTGAAAGTAAATTATTATGCAGACTGAGAAGGGTTCCCAAAATTTTTCATATGACTGTACTTGCTGTCATTGAAGGTGATACTCCGCATGTCTCTCATGCTGTTTCTCCTCCTCATGTGACTCACACTTGCACTTCCTCTTTCATCGTGCCACCAAAGTGAAACTGACCAATCCGATTGCTTTAGAGGGGCTGGACACACAGACTTTAGTGTTTTATTATATAGTAGATAGACATACTATCCCAGTATGTATTACATTTGCTTGAAAAATAAAATACTTTTTAAATAGAAGTGAATTACAACTCTTTAAACTATTGACTTCTTTTCTCCCTGAAATTTTTAAATATGTTGGTAAAAAAAATCTGCTTTATTATGAGTGTGCCCTGGTGTCCTAATATTTTAATTTGCTGTTGGTTGAGAAGAAATTACCAGTCAAGAATTTTAAATTGTTAAAAACAAAAATATTGAAACTGAATTAGTTCATGCATTGAAGGTTATTGTAGCAGTATGTTAATTTTAAAGAGAAGTAAAAGCTGCAGTAGTATTCATTTCTTAGACTGCAGACAGACTGTTGGGACATGGCATGTAATTAAACAGGACTTACAATGAACAAACAAGATTGATGTTACCCTAACAAATTGATTGGATTGAAGGATTGGAGCTACTATAGTTTTTCAGACTCACTGGTGGCCAACTCTAAACAAATTGTCTAATTTCATTTCTGTGTTGGCTTTTATTGAACCACACCACCCACTTGTCAATACATGACAGCAGCAGTCCAGTTGTTTCTAACCTTGGATTACTAAGATTTTGAAAATCTTAGTCCTCCCAACTTGAATCCAACATTTAATATATACAGTGATCCCTCGATATATCGCGCTTCGCCTTTCGCGGCTTCACTCCATCGCGGATTTTATATGTAAGCATATTTAAATATATATCGCGGATTTTTCGCTGCTTCGCGGGTTTCTGCGGACAATAGGTCTTTTAATTTCTGGTACATGCTTCCTCAGTTGGTTTGCCCAGTTGATTTCATTGGCAGATGGCTGAGAAGCTATCCAGCTTACTTTCTCTCTTCCTCTCTCTCTCTCTCTCTCTCTTGCGCTGACGTAGGGGGGTGTGAGCAGGGGGGCTGTGTGCAGCTGCTTCCTGAAGGACAGGCTGCACGGAGCTTCGCATACTTAAAAGCTCAAAGGGCACGTATTGATTTTTTTTATCTGTCTCTCGCTATCTCTCTCTCTCTCTCTCTCTCTTCCTGCTCCTGACAGAGAGGGTGTGAGCTGCCGCCTTCAACAGCTTTGTGCCGCGGTGCTTCGCATACTTAAAAGCAAACAGCCCTATTGATTTATTTGCTCCTTTGAAGAGGAAGATATGTTTGCATTCTTTTAATTGTGAGACTGAACTGTCATCTCTGTCTTGTCATGGAGCACAGTTTAAACTTTTGAAAAAGAGACAAATGTTTGTTTGCAATGTTTGAATAACGTTCCTGTCTCTCTACAACCTCCTGTGTTTCTGTGCAAATCTGTGACCCAAGCATGACATTCTAAAAATAACCATATAAACATATGGTTTCTACTTCGCGGATTTTCCTACTTCGCGGGTGGCTCTGGAACGCAACCCCCGCGATGGAGGAGGGATTACTGTATTACTAAACGAAGGTTGTATATAAAGTATGCACGGATGCCAGAGGCCAGAAGCACTGAACGCGAACGCGCACTGCGCCTCAGTGCCCCAGAGTCAAACCCAGCGGCTTCCCAGAGTCAGTAGGTGGCGCCCAAACAACACGACACAACCTGTAAACTAAACTTCAGGTCACAATACAACCGCCGCCCGAACACAAACGCGCACACCACCGCATATACAACCTTCATTTAGTAATGTTTGTATATATGCAAGGATTGCAGCGGCCAGAAGCAAGCCGTGCACAATACAACCGCCGCCCGAACGCGAACACCTTTTCGCGTCAGCTACAACCGGTGTAGCAGCTAATTTGTTGATAAATGGTCGGACATGGCACCCTGCCCAGGATTGGTTCCTGCCTTGTGCCCTCCCAGATAGCAAATTTCATCTGGCCCAAATCTGGTCCACTTCTGCTAGGACTTTCTGGCCCACTTACCACATGGATTGATGGCAAGAGAGTGGACCACATCCGGATGCCGCATCCCAGCCAAAACAAAATTAAAACTCAGCCAAAACTGCCGAAGTCTGCCCAGCACTGAACCAGATGAAAATTAACTGGGCCTCATGTGGGCCACAGGTCAGATTTTCACTTTGCTCATTTAAATATAATTAAAATAATTTAAATATATAATTAATATAATTGTATATAATTTATAAATTATAAATATAATTTATAATTTAAATATAATTATACACCCTAGTAATATAATTATAAGTAGTAGTAAATATGGAGTAAATAATATTATAACTATATACTATACTATACTATACTATATAGTTCTATACTACAGTAATCCCTCCTCCATCGCGGGGGTTGCGTTCCAGAGCCACCCGCGAAATAGGAAAATCCGCGAAGTAGAAACCATATGTTTATATGGTTATTTTTAGAATGTCATGCTTGGGTCACAGATTTGCGCAGAAACACAGGAGGTTGTAGAGAGACAGGAACGTTATTCAAACACTGCAAACAAACATTTGTCTCTTTTTCAAAAGTTTAAACTGTGCTCCATGACAAGACAGAGATGACAGTTCTGTCTCACAATTAAAAGAATGCAAACATATCTTCCTTTTCAAAGGAGTGCAAAGCAAGCAGTCAAAAAAAAAAAATCAATAGGGCTTTTAAGTATGCGAAGCACCACCGGTACAAAGCTGTTGAAGGCGGCAGCTCACACCCCCTCTGTCAGGAGCAGGAAGAGACAGAGAAAGAGCCACAGAAAAACAAAGTCAAAAATCAATACGTGCCCTTTGAGCTTTTAAGTATGCGAAGCACTGTGCAGCATGTCATTTCAGGAAGCAGCTGCACACAGCCCCCCTGCTCACACCCCCCTACGTCAGCGCAAGAGAGAGAGAGAGAGAGAAAGTAAGTTGGGTAGCTTCTCAGCCATCTGCCAATAGCGTCCCTTGTATGAAATCAACTGGGCAAACCAACTGAGGAAGCATGTACCAGAAATTAAAAGACCCATTGTCCGCAGAAACCCGTGAAGCAGCGAAAAATCCGCGATATATATTTAAATATGCTTACATATAAAATCCGCGATGGAGTGAAGCCGCGAAAGGCGAAGCGCGATATAGCGAGGGATCACTGTATTCTATATTCTATATGACTATAGTATTACATAGTATAATAGTATATAGTATTTTAAGTTACACTATTACTTATTTAAATACCAATTATTTACTCTTACTTTCCATATATGCTATCCGACTATTATCTACTGCATATCTTTAATATGAACAAACAAACCCAAATACGCATATTTAAACTTATTACATTTTATTGTCATATACAGTGTAATGCATTTCAACAAACAGAACAATCCTGAATCTGCATTAGTATTAGTAATTTTGTTACTGATTATGTAAAGTTTGTAGATGTGACAATAATAAAAGTAAATGTTTTATTTATATAGAAAACAAACAAAACAAAGTTCCTTGCGTTTCTGACATATCCAAATAAATAAACCACCATGACAAAATAGTCTATAATACATTTACAATTTATACAGTTTTACATTACCATTTTCTTATGAATCATGTGAGCATACACATGGAAAAATAACAAATAAGCCTGTATGTGCCTAAAAAACATCACATAGGTGAGATACACATATTATAAAATAGATTTTTACTTTACATATTGAACTTAATTTTAACTGTTGTCTTGCACAATGAATTATTTAAATAAACAAACAGGGAAAGGTTTCCTAAATGTAAGTCTTTAAAACAAGCACAAAACAAGAATGTATCAAACAGTGATGGTAAAAATTTCAGTCAACAAAATGTACAAACATTAATTTTATAAAGTCCGTGATTGGATACCCACTATTACACACAGTTCCAGATGGTGCCTGATGTTAGAACTCAGAAAGCATTGAATGAGCACTAATCTCTTTGGGAAGGTTGTGGCAGATCAAGGTATCACATTTGTCCAGCTTGTCCTCAGCAAAGGTTTAGAAGGCTGGTCTTAATGATGACTTGAAAGAACATGCATTTCACCTGCAGCCAAGAAATCAACAGTTGATCAGTTACTTGAAATTATACAATTTCCTAATTAACTTCTTACTAGACGTGTTTGAGGGTTGATAGTGCTCACCTGATTCTTGATAGCTGTTCTTTCTCTGACGCTCCATTCTTGCTCGTCTCCCTCCATCCCTATCTGCAGCCAGATGAAGCCGTCTCTTAATCCACACTTCTATTTCCTGAGTTGTGGCTCTTGATGTTACAGAGTTTCTTCGTACTGCATCTAAAGAACAGTCATTATACAGTCTGAGTCAATCAGCAGTTGATACTTGGTTATTTGTCAGACATGAGCATTGACTGCATCCAACCATAATGGTAAAGAAACAGGCTGCAAGTGCAGGCTATGTCTTTGTTGTTTATTTTCAGTAAACAAAGCGACTATATAAAATGTAGTTGTATTCTGACAAGAAACAATATTTACAACTAGAGATATTTGTACAATACAGTATTTGCATTCGTTACTGCCTAAATGACTGGCTTTAAATACTTCCCTGTAGTTAGTTCACAAACATGACCAATTGCTTATCACTAATGTTTAACCCGATTACAGGTTAGCATCACTGCTGGCTGAAGACTTTAAGACCCAAAGTAGAATTTTATTCTGTACAAATAGATTGCACTCTGATGCAAAAGCTTCTTTCCCTCTCTCTGTGTCTCTGGAGAACAAGCTGGGGTATGCAAAAAATGACAAATTCCTAATGTAAGAACTTGTATATGGAAAATAAAGTAAAGTAGTTATCATACATGGCTATAATTTCCCTTTATTTTTTAACACCATTTAGTATTTTGCCTGATATATTTCATTTAATGTTGAATGTTAAATATTAGATCTTTCCCCCCCCCCCCATTCAACTGGGGTTTCCTTGGTGGCCGGAGGGCCCTGAGCAGCCACTTAGTTTGTTTACATCTTGACCTGGCTATTAAAAAAGTGTTTGTGTGTTAAGGTTTTTTCAAACAGTAGTTTCTGACAAGGAAAGTGACATTTAATAAGGAACAATTGTCCATGTCAATGTGAAACTTAAGATGGTTAATGCAGAGAACATGTACACTTTTTATCTGGTCATAATGCATATAGTTTACCTTTAATAGCTTGATTTATTGTAAACAAACAACAAAAAGATACTCATCTCACAGAAATTTTCAGTCACAGGTTACTTCATTTTAAATGGCAGTGTATGCATATTGAAATCATTATAAATACTCACCAATCACAATATCCTTAATGAAAACATGTTTTTCCATTTATTCCCCTCCAGTTAAGTTGTTTGGCCAATGAATTGGTGAAAGTTTGCCTCATGATTCTCCACACCGTGTCTCTCACATCAATGCCTCCTTGAATCCCAAGCAATGTAATCTGCCAAAGGTTTACAGAAAGAAAAAAAAATAATTCACTGGAGTTCATAACTTCTTAAAATGCTCGATGCAATAGAAACATTAGGAGGAATCGGAACAAGCAACAAAGTAAAATATACTAGAAGTTCAAGCACCTATGTTTTTAGGTAGCTTTCCAATAAAGCTAATATAGGTGGAGCTATATAATAAAATGTACATGCTGAATCTTTGGGGTAAACTTGGACATGGGACTCCAAGCACCATTTGATATGATATGCCAGCAGTGTCAAATAAAAAAAAGCTTTTGACAGTCCTTTAGCATATTGTCATGCCCAATACTGACGGCCTTTACAGATGTTATCTGTGGTCAGACATGTCAAGTTATGAGCACTTCATTTAATTTTCAACAAAGATTTGACTACAGTAGCAGTCTTCAATACTCCCAAAAACTGACAACCATGCTCGGATAGGAATTTTTTCAGTCCTTTTAAAAATGTAATGTTGTAGACTGTTAAAAGCTTTTCTGACTTAAATAATTAACAATATATTTATTTTTTAACTATGCCTACGATTTTGACTACACATCACAGCTTGTGCATATCTGATGAGCACCATTTGGGCATTTAAGACAATACAACTTGAAGCTGTCGTTGTTTGAAGGTATATGTTTCAGTTGTTATTAAAAAAGTTCTTCCTTACTAGTTTTTTTTTTAAATCTCCACCAACCGCTAGGTCACTTTCAAGCTGTTGCATGGATGTGAGATCTTGAAGTGGAAGAATGTCTTTTTCCAGCACTGGATCTGAACCACTGTCACTACAGCATTTCTCATGTAGGTCTTGTACGGTTTTTAAAATCACTTTGACTTGCTCCATCATCATTTCCTGCTTAACCTGAATGTTTCGAAGAATGGCTAAAACAATGTACAAACACCACAAAATTAATATCAAACAAAATAAGATCATAATTGTCACAGACATTTACCAAAGGGGATGAAATGTAAACTAAAAATTGGCATGATGAAAAGTGGAAAAATAAAGGAAACAGATGAAAAGAGAATCCATCCATTCTCTTCCGCTTATCTGAGGTCGGGTCACGGGGGCAGCAGCTTGAGCAGATATGCCCAGACTTCCTTCTCCCCGGCCACTTCTTCTAGCTCTTCCGGGGGAATCCCAAGGCGTTCCCAGGCCAGCCGAGAGACATAGTCCCTACAGCGTGTCCTGGGTCTTACCCTGGGCTTCCTCCCGGTTAGACGTGCCCGGAACACCTCACCAGGGAGGTGTCCAGGAGGCATCCTGATCAGATACCCGAGCCACCTCATCTGACTCCTCTCGATGTGGAGGAGCAGCGGCTCTACTCTGAAAACCTTCTATGATGAATGAAAACTTGGGACGGCGTTTTCTCTTGCCTGGACGTGGGTCACCGGAGCCCCCCTCTAGAGCCAGGCCTGGAGGTGGGGCTCGAAGGCGAGCACCTGGTGGCCAGGCCTGCACCCATGGGGCTCGGCCGGGCACAGCCCGAAGAGGCAACGTGAGTCCCCCTTCCCATGGGCTCACCACCTATGGGAGCGGCCAAGGAGGTCGGGTGCAGTGTGAGTTGGGTGGTGGCTGAAGGCGGGGACCTTAGCGGTCCGATCCTCGGCTACAGAAGCTGGCTCTTGGGACGTGGAATGAAAAGAGAAGGTAAAATCAATTTAGCTGTATTAATGAATAAAGGTAATGAAAAGTGGGTCCTGTGAGAAACATTAAATACACACACAAAGTTGCACAGATTCATAATTCTTTTACTCAAAATGTAAAACATTCAGGGTAATTATTTTCGTGCTTCACAGTTGAGTCTGGTTATCAGGGCTTTATTTAAAGTGACAAACACAGAGGCAGCTATATTAAAGAGAAACTGAGATAAAACACTTACGGCCATAAATGTCTTGATTTGGTCCATCATTTTGTTGTGAGGTAGACCAGTGTCTAAATGCAGTATTTGCAATTTCCACACACTCTGGGGTTAGGTGCTCTTCCACTGTAGATGCACTTTGACTTTTGTAATCATTTCTCAGGCTTTTCATTTCTTGAGTGCATCTTCCACATTCAGTGTACCTACATTCAGAATGTAGCTGAACACTGTCAGGTTGATGCATCCTGCACATTGATTTTGCATTTCGTCCAAGTTCTCCAAGGTCAGCAGATATCTTGGTGGTTGATTTTGAAAATTTTTGAGGAGGGGTTATCTTGGGTGGTGGAGGTAGATGGCTTTTGGGTTTGCTACAGACATCACCGTCGCTATCACTATCAAATCTTGTGTTTGCTCTTTGGGAAAAGATTAAGAAATTATTGACAAAATACACAGTTATACAACATACAACTGTACAATTATGAGAAAAAATGCTTTACCAATTTAGACAAATTTTCATGAATTAGCCTTGTGGTAGTTATACTAAATTAAATTACAGTATATAGATAAAATGAGATAACTGGATCATTAAACTTAGTGTTTTCTCTTTAAAAGATCAAGTATTACAGCTTGAAAATTCACTGTATTAACACAAGCAACAGTCGGCAGGTGATGCTACAGTTCAAGCATATTAACTATTTCAGGCTTACATTTTCCTTCTTTTTGTCCTTTTTGGAATTTCATCATCTTCTTCATCTTCTGCTGTCTGCAAATCTGAGTGTCTTTCGGCAACTGGAAGCTTCAGTCTTGCAGTTCTGTAATTATCTGTTAAATTCCAGATGTAAGAGCATTTAGTCTATAATATGGATATACAGTACTCAGGAATACAATTATACCAGGGTGGCACAGTGGTAGCACTGCTGCCTCGCAGTAAGGAGACCTGGGTTCCTGTCCTGGGTCTTCCCTGTGTGGAGTTTGCATGTTCTCCCCGTGTCTGCATGGGTTTCCTCCGGGTGCTCCGGTTTCCTCCCAAAGACATGCAGGTTAGGTGATTTGGAGATCCTAAATTGGCCTTAGTGTGTGTATGCGTGTGCACCCTGCGATGGACTGGAGCCCTGTCTAGGGTTTGTTCCTGCCTTGCACCCTGCTGGGATGGGCTCCAGCAGACCCCCGTGACCCTTTTCTGGATATAGTGGGCTGGAAGATGACATGATATGATATGACAATTATACCAAATATTATAAATACAAACCTGTCGTGTACATAACTTCAACCTTAAATGATTTTCAGTTTTCTTTCGGCTGCTCTTTATTTATTATAGCCTTATGGATATCTCCAGTTTTATATGGTGGCCAAGCACACACTCCATTGGATACCCAATTGGATGGCACCAACTCAACTTCATTGCATTCCGAAAAATTCACAATGTGATACATAGCCTACAAAAATTACTAAAAACAAAGATTTTTTTAAAACATTTATAAAAGTCCTTGATAAATGCACTTACAACATGCATGCATGCTTACAATTACTAATCAAATATAAGTAACAATAATAATACATATGATTAATATATACAGTAAATTATATTAGTTAAACATGATTTCATTTGTACAGTTGAAATAATCAAATTTGCTTACCTAGCAACTTCACACACCACCATAAATCAGTCCAGAATATAAAGAATGCAAGTGGTGGGGTGATGAGAGTTTAAAAAACTAATTAGAAAAAGCACTTATGAACTCTGTAACACAACAGGAAGGAAGAAACAAACAAAAAAAAAATACTGTACCAATTAATCTGTATTTACTGTATATGAAGTAGGGGGATTACAAGATATTTGTCATCTAGTGGCAAACGGACATATTTCAGCATGCCAGAACCAATAGGTAAACACTGAAGATTTGAGGAAAGCTTGGACACAACAAAAATCCCCAGGTATGAAGAATCAATTGGATATTCAAAAAATATGGCCTTGTGTTGGTATTCCTGACAGACAACATATTCCCTGTCTTCATGCACAATTATATTTTGAACTATGACAATTTTATTATCAATTTTAATACAGGAATCCCCTGTAGAAACTTTGATGACAAATCCATTAAACTCCACCTCTTTAAACTGGAGTACTACCTCAAAGTGTAATGGAACTGGACCATCTGAATGTTGCATTTTAAACCTCTTTTGAGGGTGTATGCTAAAATCAGAATTTAAATGCAAGAAGTCAAGCTCTGAAATCCTACGTATAACCTGTGTTAAAGGACAGTGAGGTCGTCTAACCATTTTCTTTAGCTTTCTTAGATAATTTTCAAATGGAAAACCTGATATAACATCCAAACTACCATGGACTTTAACATCTTGACTTAAATGAGTTAGCCCATGTACATTATAGCTGACAAACTCAGGACCATATAACTCACTAAAATGCTTGACAAATGCCACTAGCAAAGAGTTAGCAAAATCATTCATAGTTGAACAGTACTCAGGACTTGCTAAAATGTATATACCCACAGAGAGCAGCATGAAATTTTGATACACCTCAGAGTGAAATATCTCTCTCAAAACAACTGGACCCGTGTACAATAAGAATTGTCTCAACTCAGTTGCTTTCCACCGTATCTTTCAAAAAGTGAACGGGGCTTCCTTGCAAACTCGTTAAGTTGGTAGTGTTACGTGGTTTCATTCCTATCAGAAATTAACGACACTTGACTGGCTGAAACACGGCACTGTAGTGGGCCATTGCTTCCTATTCACAAATCCAAGAGACGTCTCATTACTCCTAAGCATACAAGGTGCATGTAATCATGCGGGAATCCCTTAATCATATCTATGATTTCTGAGAGAGGTGAAGATTCTACATGGTGTGCATCATCATCTAATGTTTTAAATGATTCACCTGTTCGAAGACTTGCAGTGGTTTCTGGAAATGTCATACGGTGGTTTACATATACTCCTTTTTGTACACACTTATCACAACTGTGATATCCAGTGTGTGATTTTATGCCCTTAATAAAGGCTCTAGCAGGTGCATCGCAAACAACTGAAGATAAAGTGATGAAAAATGTTTTTCCTTTCACAGGAAATCCTTTTCCAATTGTTTTTAACTCATTAACTAGAGCACTCAAGTATTCAGAAAGTGAGTTTGGTTTTGAACATCCACAGAACAATGCAATCAAAACTGGAATCTTGATATAATTCTTAACAATTCCAAGAACTGGCCAAAACTGAAGTGAAGAACTCTTAAAAATAGGAAGCCCATCAAAATTAAGTTGCAAATTAAAAGTGTGTCCACTTGGAACAGTTGACCATACCTTTTCAAAGAAAGCTCTCAGAGAATGTTTAATGCCAAAGTAATGAAATGAACCACCACCAAGCATTTCAACTGTATAAGCAGTCTTAGTTTTCAGTAAGGACCTTGCATCTTTTGGCAAAAAAGCATGATTAATTCTGCGTATAGTTAGTAATGCAGATAAGGCAATTAAAGGGATACTGAACTGAACAGCCCAATTTCTCAAACTTGCCTGGAGGGTGTCCTGGTAATCGTTCTGCCCACAATCAAAGTTATCATCACTGTCACTCTCTGACTGACTGGATTCCAAATCATCACAAGAACAACCAAACTGAGAAGTTTGAATCTCATCCACATGTATTTCACTGTGAGTGATTTCAATCCCACCACTAACCTGCCTTTCATTCTCCAATGAATCTATCAACTTATTCACCCTCTTTATAGCCCTTTTTCTCAGATTAATGCGTTTTACATTCCATTTTGCCCTGTCCATATTACCATGAAATACCAAAATATACCTGTCAATGCCCAACTACTGTTCAATGCTGCAAAAGAAAAGAAAGGGACAAGAAAATATTATTTATATAACGTATACATAGTGCTACGATTCAAGGCTTATACAGTGACAAACTACATTATGAGATAAACGTTGCCTCCGTTCTGATTGGAACATTGTAAAAAGCTCCAATTGAGCACTCATTATTTGTCAAGACATACCTTAACAAAGTTTAAGTCTGATGCCACCTCCACCATTGTGCGTCTTTCACTCTATAAAAATAAACTCACATTCGCGGGTTTTTACGTTTGCACTTCCGCTCATGCTAACTAAACGCACTAACAGCGAAAAATCTCGGTGTTTCTAAGCGGTTAAAAACTTAATATATCACGTGCTAAAATAAATACCGAATTTTAACGTTACTTGCTTGCCTTCGTCACCGCTTATTATATTTAATATCTGGATATCATAAGTATTTAAGTAAAAAAAAAAAAGCCCGCCGAATAATTTAAAATGGCTTATATAACAGTTTAAGCACGTTACAGCACCTTGCATACTATGCAATTAATTGGTTACGTTTTTCATAATATAAACATTTTAACATGAACGATAATAACCAACACATAATATATTAAATAATCGAATATTAACTTACCGTTTCACCATCAGTCAACTACAAACTTTAGTGTCTGACTGAACGGGCAACTGTTCGTCACTCAAGGTGTTCCCTCATTGGCTAACGTGAACGTCAGAAGGCAGTCTGATAATTATCTCAATGGCTGGCCACAATGTCAATCAAAGAAATTACCTTTTTTTTTTAAGCACAGATTGAGAAAATTCGAATCCACAAAAAGGCTGAAAGCAGTCATGGCAGATGCTGGATACTTGTTGAAAATTCTGCCCGCCGTTTATAGTGTTTAAAATTTGGAGAAAGTTTGTAAAGTTCACGATATTTCATCCTTGAGATGTGTTTTTGTTTGTACTTGTCACAAAGAAACGAGATTTCTCAAATAAATAAATAAAAAAACTCCGTGGTCAGTCTGATATTTACATGCATTTTGTAGCCGGCTCTTAACCACACCATCTTCGATTTTGAAATGAAAAAAAAATATATATTGACATATGCTAACTGTAAATATTGCATTTTATTTTAAAGACACCTCACCATGACCCGTCACTGCCCTATTCTGAGTCATGCATCCAATCGCAGAACTATGCTAATGGCCCAGTACTGGCCCACATATGCCGTACCGGAAGCTGATTTGGCGGATTCATAAACTGTGCGCCACATGTGGCCCATATCCATCATGCCGCTGCCAGAAGTGAACCAGAGGTGCCAGTTTTAAACCAGATGTGGCCCACTTGCGGCTGCTATCTGGGCTGTGTTGGCTGGGATTGGCTCCGGCAGACCCCCGTGACCCTGTGTTCGGATTCAGCGGGTTAGAAAATGGATGGTCGGACATGTCACTCTTTATTCAAGCTTCCAGTTTCAATCACGGAAACATCGGTTTCAACTATGAAAATGCAAAGTGACAGTGCAAATGAGATCCGTCTGGCAAAACTGTTGATTTTAGTCGAATGTACAATGCCATCCAGTCATTTACTCAATACCAGTGATAAACTTCTCAGAGTGTTAATGGATAATAATATTCCGTTTGGAGGGAAAGTACTTTTATTATGAGGAGATTTTTGACAGTGCTTGGCTGTTGTTCCGCACGGCATGCGTTCAGCTATTGTTCAGTCCAGTTTGAAATAGGCCTATGCAGAAAATTGGCATTACTTTGAGAAACTACGCTTGGTACAGAACATGCGGTGTACAGATCCAGAATATACCAATTGGTTGTTGCAACTAGGAAATGGAAACCTTACCAATGTGTTTGAACTTCACTCAGATATTATTCAAATCCCTCACGCCTTTATTTGCGACGACTTGGTAACAGAGGTTTTTGGTGATGCAATATCATTAGACCAGATACCACTTTTGACGTACCGGGCTATATTATGTCCAAAGAATATTGACGTTGACCAGATAAATAACCAAGTGATTGCATTGCTTCCTGGAGAAAGCCGCGTCTTTCTAAATACTGACAGTGTTGATTCTGAAGACGAAACTGAGCATCTTCATTTCCCATTAGAATATTTAAACACTATTAACCCGGCCGGATTACCACAACACAATCTTAACCTTAAAGTAGGGACAATAGTCATGCTATTAAGAAACCTTAATACTAAACAAGGTTTATGCAACGGTACACGGTTGGTCGTGAACAGCATGAGAATAAATGTTATTGACACACAAGTGCTTATGGGATCCCATACTAGCAATACTATTTTGATTCCTAGAATTCATCTTATAAGTTCTGACCTGGAATTACCTTTTAAACGTAAACGACGCCAAATTCCCATTCACGCTGCATTTGCCATGACAATCAACAAATCCCAAGCACAAACCGTGGACAACGTAGGCATTTACCTGTCTGAGCCTGTATTTAGTCATGGACAACTTTATGTTGCCTTTTCAAGAGTTCGGCGTTCGTGTGACATTAAAGTGAAGGTTTTAACTACTCCATACCAGGGAGAGCTAATTCAAGGGCAGGAAACCATCTTTACCAAAAATGTTGTTTATAAAGAAATTTGTGATTAACTATTATGAATTTTACCATTTTATGAATTTCTTGTTTCCAATTTACTTCATTTAAACCTTTGCACTCCGATATTTTTTTTACTTATAAGTACAGCAACTCAAAGACATTTTGGACTTAAATGTTATAACAATTACATTTCAATTTTACTTTTAATAAGTTGGTTAATTTTAGTACAAATATATTTATTTAATTAAATGAAAACTTTCCCAGGACGCTCCCACCCTCCATCATTTTTCATCCCCTCAAAGATCGGAGGGAACAGAAAGTGATTGCCATTCTTGGATTCGCGATTCTTTAGAGAATCGGGGGTTTACCGGTAATATCAGAATACATCCTTGTTTCCAAGTAATGACACCAGTGAAGGATGGGGGCAAGTGCTCAGTAGTGGCTGAAGACCCAACACTGTATGGCATATACTGGGCATATCACACTTGTTAGCTTTTATACAATGTGCCACATTTGTGCACTTGCTAGAAGCAATGGCAAAACTTGGCACTGTGCTATGAAATTTAATATTGCACAGTAAAGTACAATTACATGAATTCAAATGTTAAAACCTCTGAAGATTAATTAATGTCTTACATATTTTGAGTAAACACTTCTGGTCTATGATTTTGTTTATACAGCATAATTACATTAATGCTGTATGATAATTAATATACAACATTACCATGTCAGGTCTGCATCATGGTACAATATATCAGCCTTCCTGTTCCAGGAACCAAGGTCTGAGTAATATATGTGTTCTAAAGCACTTCTTGTATTCACATAGATAGATAGATAGATAGATAGATAGATAGATAGATAGATAGATAGATAGATAGATAGATAGATAGATAGATAGATAGATAGTGTGATCGATGGCCGGCAGCTAATCCCTGCAGCATGGAGGTGCCCCAGATTCCCGCAGGGCACCATGGAAGATGGAGTTCGGCTTCACAGCCCTGCTGGGTGCCGTGGTTACCATCATGGGACGCTGCAGGGAGACGCTGGGATTTCTATTTTCCCAGAAGCCTGGAAGTACTCCCCAGTCACGAGGATGGAGAAATAGAAGTACTTCCAGGCTAAAGAAAAACACAAGTCTTCGTCTGACCTGGAAGTGCTATGGAATCACATGGACAGAAGAACAGGAGCACTTCCGGGTCAAGGACTATTTAAAGGACTGGTTGAAACCCAGCAAGCTGAGCCGGAGTTGGGAGGAAGTGTGACAGAGCTGCTGGGTGGAAAGGAGGAATTGATTATTGTGGATTATTGATTTATTATTGTGTATAGTGGAGGTGGAGGTGCTCTGTGCACAATATTATATTAATAAATTCATTATTGGGACTTTTTACCTGGTGTTTTGGCGTATTGTCTGTGGGGTTGGAGGTGCGACAGCGCCCCCTACTGTCACAATAGATAGATACTTTATTAATCCCAAGGAGAAATTCACATACTTTTTGTGTGCATACTCTTGATTCCTTCAATATACCAATAATGTTATATAAATAAAATGTATTATTATAATTATTATGTTCATTGGGTTGATTCATCTATCCAGCTATCCATTAATTTTGTGACCTGAATAATTATCCATAGGATTGCAAGGTGCTTGAGTCTTCCTCAACAGCACTGGACATAGGGCAGAAACCTGCTACCAGTCCAGTCCATTATAGGGCACACTCACTCATACCATACTCATCTTGACTCTAAATGGGCTCCACCTGAATGAATTTTGGAGTGTGGTTCTTGTGCTCTACAGTGGATTGGTTTCATCCTTCAGTGACCCTGTGTTGAACTAATTATATCAGAAAGTAAATGAACAAGGAAATGAATACATTCAAGAGAGAGTTTGCTAATAGGTGCTGCTTAGTGTGAGAAAATGTACAAATAACTCAAAAAAGTTATCACACTTTATAATCCTTAATGGCAGTATTCCTTTGGTCCTTTGCACTACCAATAACTTGTGTTATGCACAGGGTGCCTCAAAAAGAAATTCAGCAGAGTGTTTTCATATGTCTTTCAAGATTGTTTTATCCTAACACTCTGCATGCAGCAACACATGAAAATAAATTCCATTTATGAAAAATAGCAGAGTTTACCAGTTTATAGGTTCAGTATTTGTTACATGTGCAGAATACAGTGAAATTCTTATTGCATGTGCTAATCAATATGCAATATGTCACCATTCTCTGGCACCATGATCATTGAATGTAACTAACTTACCTTAAAACATTTGTCTTTCTTATCTTGAATAACCAACTTACCTCAAAACTTTTGTCTTACAACATCATCACCAGACAGAAGAATGAATCTGTGGACCTGTGGTGTTTTCCTTTTATCCTGGTATTACCATCAGCACGGATTCACAAGAACTGCTACTGCATGGGTGCCACAACTGCCTTTACTAGGCTGCTGCTCCTGTGCATCAAGAAAAAGTTTGAAAAAGTTGAGAATTTTTAGCATCAATAGATACAGAGACAGCATCAGATCATAATATGTTCATGCCGCATGAAAGCATGACTATGAGGAGAGTAAAAAGCTGTCTGATATTGGTTAATCGGATTTTGCCTTTATCAAAGCACTCTGAGCAGTTCCCACAGAAGACACTCTAAAAAAATTAATTGAATATGAAAACAGGCAAAAAGCATGATTACAAAAAATGCAGGACATTAATTAAATCAAATTGTATTAGGGTCAGCACACAGCAGTAAAATGTTTCTTTCTTTTATAAAGAACTAGCAAAATACCCATGCTTCGCAGTGGAGAAGTAGTGTGTTAAAGAAGTTATAAAAAAGAAAAGTAAACATTTTAAAAAGAACGTAACATGATTGTCAATGTAATTGTTGTAGGCTTATTTCAGCATTGAGAGTGAATTTGATGATCGTAAAGAGTTTAATTTATGATTGTAAATGTTGTGTATGAGAAATGCACATTTTTAGGATGTAAGGATCTCTTTGTAAACGACGTTTGCAATTCTGCCCACAGACTTTAAAATGACCAAGCTGTCTGCTAAGCTTACTCTTGAGCATGCAACATACAATTGGCCATGTGAGAAGCAATCTTGTGTCAAGTCAATGCCGACCATTTTTAGAGTCTGGCCCTGTGACTTATTTATTGTCATAGCGAAGTAGACCCTTACTGGAAATTGGAGGTGTTTGAATTGGAATGGGAGGTCAGAGGGTATAAGAGGGATGCAAGGAATAAATACAGTCTCCCCTGAGCCAGTTCCAGTGAAGACAGTTGCCTCAATGAGGTTCCTGTGCAGAGATTTGATCTGAAGCCTGGTGCCGTTACAAAGTTTTGGTGGTTGTAAGTTTCGTAGTAGCATAATTGGTGTGCCAGCCTTCAAAACTAGAGTATGTGAAGGCATGCCAGGAGGATTAAGAGTGTGAAGAAACTAAGTAAAAAGGCAGGAGTCACCAGCAGGAAGACATGAAGCAAGGCGAACAATAACAGGCTTGAAGCAGTGGAGTAAAGAAGAAGGGAGCAGTGAGTACGACAAACAGCTGAGGAAAAT
Source organism: Erpetoichthys calabaricus (assembly GCF_900747795.2). Lineage (NCBI taxonomy): Eukaryota > Metazoa > Chordata > Cladistia > Polypteriformes > Polypteridae > Erpetoichthys > Erpetoichthys calabaricus. The sequence continues at coordinate 168,841,164 of NC_041398.2, forward strand.
AAGAAAGCGAGTGAGGAGGCACATGAGTGCAGGATGTTGTTAATGTATATAGGCAGGGAGCCAACCACATGGCAGGTGCGCGGACAGCGGCCATGCAGAAAAAGGAAGGGGGACCGGGGGTAGCCCTTGTGCATCTCTGCCGTGAAATAAATCCTCTGTTAACAGAGATAAGGAATGAAACTGCCAAAAGGAGAGGTCAGTTTCGAAAATTCCTTATGGCAGAATGGTGAGAACAGCCAAAAAGAAGACATTATTTTCGAAAGTTCATTATGGGGCACGGTACAAAATGAAACATACTTAACGTTTGTAAGTACAATGTATAGGATGAGCATGGAAAATTTGCTCTTCTTAAGTATATTGGAAGTCACAGAAATAGTGAGGAGATTAGGAATGAAACCACCAAAAGGAGAGGTCAGTTCCGAATATTCCTTATGGCAGAATGGTGAGAACAGCCAAAAAGAAGACATTATTTTCGAAAGTTCATTACAGGGCACGGCACGAAATGAAACATACTTAACGTTTGTAAATACAGTGTAAAGGATGGGCATGGAAAATTTGGTCTTCTTATGTATATTGGAAGTCGCAGAAATAGTGAGGAAGGGTTTCCCCTATCTATATATACAGTTTAGGGGGTACAGTACACCAGTTTCCCCCCATTGGGTGTTGCAATAGGACATGAAACATGCCTAACTTTTGTAAGTACACTGCAAGGAATCAGCACGTGGAATTTCAGCTTCCCACCTATATGGAAACTGGGAGAATTAGTGATGAGTCAGTGAGGGTTTTGCCTTTTATATGCATAGATCAACCTTAATAAAATGTTTTTGTGTATGTTTATCCATCTAGTTTCTATGTCTCTGTCATTCTAACAGATGATGCATCACAAATATCTATAGTAATAAAATGCATTGTATTTGTCATTCCAACAAATGGTGCATCACAAACACTAATGCTGCTTTTATAAATCCCATCAATTATATACCTCTGTGGCCTGATACAGTCCAAACTCACGATGTGGGACTGTATTCCTGTAGGCCCACCACCTGCAGGAAGAATAACGGCGGAATGTGATGTGATCTGGGTGGTAGTTGAAGGCAGAGGGTTTGGTGGACTTTACCCCAGACACGTGACTCTTGGGATGTGGAATTTCACCTCTTTAATATAAAAACTGGTGATGATAATTTTACACTTAGTGAACAATCTGAACAGAAATGCATAAATAAGTACTGTATAGGCATTTATAGTAACTATGAAAGATTCCTCAACTACTACTAACATCAGCACATGTCTAGAGGAGTTGTGTATTTCAAAAGAGGCAGTGAACTTAACCACATTTAAAATAAATACATGACATAAAACAAGGAATGGGAATGCCAGCTATTGGCTAAATACTCAATGAAAAATAGAAGTTCTTAAAGAATTGTGGGTCACATATATTCATCTATCCATTCATCCACTTTCCAATCCGCTTATCCGCTTTAGGTTCTTGGAGTGGAGATGCCTACCTCGACAGGACTGGGCGTAAGGCTGGAACGGACCCTCGGCGTCGGCCAGTTTATAACATTTATAACTACAACGTGATTATACAGAAAGGAGAAAGCTGAGCGTGACATGTTGGGTCTATAGGGCAATTCTTCCGTTTGTGAAGACAGTCGTGAAACAACTTAGGAAACGGCGGGCTACAGAAAAATCTCGACATGTACTGAGGTGTTTGAAAATAACTCTATTTTGAGTGTTATGCATGTTTTCCATTACAGACAACATAATTGGCACACAAACACTGAAGACTACGGAAAAAAAACACATTGAAAAAAACTGGAAGACAATTTAATTCAGTGTCTAAGACGTTAAGTCGTACCGAGAACCATTTTGAAAAGGCAGAGTCAGAGGCAGAATCGCCTGCAATCAATGCAACAGTACAATAATCGAAGAAACAATCCCAATTTATTTATCTCACTGCATGGGCAGTAGAATACACGAACAAAAACATGTTTTTTTAAACTGAGCTTTTTTCGTGGTTACAGTTCCTCAACACTGTCACCTGTCGTAAAACCCTTCAGAAAATTGCACTTTATTTCAAGTTTCAAGCGCCTCCCGCAGCCAAGAAAATCCGTCACGCCTCACAATAAACAATTTAACAGCGGGGACCTATCGTTTTGCGGTGTGCAAGTCTTTAAATGATAGAAAGAAAGCCTGTCCAATAATAAAACAAGGTCTATGGCTCGCGTCGGTTAATGTTAGCCAATCAAGTTTCGTCGTGGGCCGGAGTTTTAGTTTGCACGAGGAATTCTTGGTGACGTGAGTGTGCGGCGAACCTCCTAGACCAATTGTCAACAAGAAGAGGAGGAGTTTTGTTGTATCTTTGACCTGTCACGTTCTTCAAAGGGAGGAGAGATTTTTACTGTTAAGAGAGACGTCTAAATTCACCAATCAAGTGGCAGGAGGGGCCTCACTCTACCGGCACGTCAACCATCCAAATTGGTGGAGGGCGTGTCATCGAGTGACATGTCCCACCCCCAGGCCGGTCCGCAGATTTGCACAGGAGAGCTTTCAGTGTGTGTTTGATAAAAATGCACTCAGATGCAGCCAGTAAGTACTTAGTGGTGTTCTGTCTTTACTAATATTTCATATAATGAAGTTGTGTATACGAATAAATGTACCCAACGGGAGAGAAGTCTTTTTTACTAGCATAAAGTGAGTGAGAAATTATAGCTGATGAAATATCAATAACAACTACAGTAATCTGTTACATCTCATTTTGCTTGATATCTCTTTACTATAAGAAATAATATCAGTATGCTGCCTTTGAGTACTCAGTAACAAAAGACTATAGCAGAGACTATAATTAATTTGCAGTATTTAAGGAAAAATCAAGAAAATATTTGTCTATTTGCATCAGACAGTGAAAGCAGAGACTTCAGCATAAACGACTTTTAAAACGATAAAATACTTGTATAGGCTAACTTGTCTGCAAGGAAGGGGATTTTGCATGACATTTTTTATAGGCAAAGGCAAGATCGATCGGAAACGTTACCCCTTTTTGTGGGGAAAATTGTGACGCAGTTGTCTTGAGGCTTTCATATGTTTTTGTGATGGTCTTTTGATATGCTTCTAGTTCATAAGCAAGGGAAGCATAATCTGTTGTTTATCCTACATTTGACATTTGGTAACTATATCATTTCTTCTGCAATTTTAAAATGTATACGTTAGTTATGGGTTAGCTTGAGGAGATGGGGGTGTTGAATTGAAGGGTTTGCAATGGCATCATGGGAAACGTAGTTCCAGACGCTACAGTTGTATACGAAATGTTCTAGAGTCGTGTGTAATAAAAGACTACAAATTCCATGTCGCAATCGAGCACCTCACCTCCCCAACATACTTTGTAAAACTCGGCGCAACTTGACTATATCATTTGCCGTTTGGAGGTTTGGCCTGGGTATAGACGGGGGGTGGTTAAGAAATAGGAGAACATAAACGTTTTAAATGCAATTGGCATTTTTTTTTATTCGAGTTGAATTTATTTCTGTTGGCTTAAAACATATTTGCATCTGTAGTTTTTATTCAGAGCTTTTCTGTTAATGGGATATACATAAAGGTGACGTTCAGACGATTGTTATAACAGAGAACGTCGGGGGGTGGGTGAAGAGGGGTGAACTGAAATTTGTAATCGAAAGGGTTGCTTATACGGCAGGGGACGTTGTGTTGAAGTCTATGCAGCTTTTGTGGGGATGTGATTCAGGCGGTTGTTACAGTTGGATGCTGACCTAGTTTTCTAGAAATCTCACAAGCTCGTTTTAGCAGGAGTGGGTATGATGCGCAATAAATAGACCACTGTCAGACACACGAGGACCTTTATATGTGTGAAGTTTGTACCTGTTAAGGACGAAGAAGCCGCTACATTGTTTTCGTTTAAGAGTTAATGTTGACACCCGTATTGACCTTGAGCGAGAGAGGGGTACAGTGTATCAAAGAGAGACGAGTGAAAGAGCGAGCTAACCTAGTGCCATTTGGTTATCAGTTGTGGCCTCAGGTTCACAGCTTTGGGTCTACAAAAAACAGAATTAATCCCACATCCCGACATCATGACAAAACATACAACGGGCACTGAGTGGGGAAGCTAGGCTAGTCCACCAGAAATATCTACCATCAGCAAAAAACATCTGTATCCTTGAGGCGTTATTTAGTAGGTGGGTCAAAGGCGAGTTCACCTATCAAAATTTCTTATCTTGTGCAGCACAGGTCCATACTTTTGGGTTTAAAATAAAATAATGTAAATGGCAAGAACAACTATTAATTGTAACCATAATAAACAAAAGAAACTCTTAATACCTCAAAATTAGAGAACAGATCAGACATTGTATTGCATTGACATGTGTAATGTTTTCTTTCCATTTCTTCTCTTTTGTAGATTTTCAGTTGAACTCTCATCTCTCCACTCTGGCAAATATTCACAAGATTTACCACACACTCAACAGGCTGGTAATTAAATGCTTGGGGTTATTTACTTACTGTATTTTGTTGTTATGACAGATAATAGGTAAGTTAACTGAAGGTAAAGAAGAGGATCAGTTCACTTTTTCCTTGTAAGATTCACATCAGCAAGTGGGCAGTTTAACTTTGTGTCTAAAGAAGTGAACTTGAAGACAAGCCAGAATCAATGAAACTTTTCTCTGCTCCATTTGGAGAATTTCATCTGTTGAACTGTTTTCATGCAGGGTACTTTGGGAGGTTGATCACTGTGAAAAATGCCATATCATTGGTGGCTTGTAGTGAGCCAAGCAGATGAGGCTACCCAAAATACCATGGAGGTAACAAGATGCTTACTGTATTCAGAAATTAAGTTGGCGTGAAACTTAATAAAACAGCCTTTGGCACTTCAGTCTAACAGTCAATTGAAATATTAAGAAAGTAATTTTTGAAACAATTGTTAAAGCAAAGCACTTCTTCAAATTTCATTAAACATTCTCAGTAATGAGTAGCAGAGTTTTGCTAAATCATGCATTTTAGACTCTTTAATGTACAGAAAGTGACTTCCTTTGGGACTTTCATTAAGAGAAAACCAATTCAAATGTATCCTGAATCCTAGTTTAATTACTAAACATAGCCATGAGAAAAAAATGTTGATGGTTAAACTTCAACTTTCTTATTCATTCATCAGTACAATAACTACTTTTACATTTGTAGGCTTGAGGAACCTTAACATCATAAGTTGGTTTTATGTGTACCACAACATATTAATAAAAGTGCAGTAAATTGTTTTTGTTTAAAGTGGACTAATGTATGAGAGTTTATATTTTGCTGTTTATCACTTTTTGCCCTGTCACCTAAACTGAGCTGTTAAAAATGTGAAAATATAATAATAACTGGAGCAAGACCTTTGCACGTAAAGTTACATTAACATTCCCTACTGGCACCCAGTAGAGAGAGCTTTTAAATATAAATACTATGGTCATCAACTTCTCACTATTATGGTCACCATATGTCACGTCTGTAGTTGTGAAAACAGTCCATAGTCACAGTCTGGAAAGAGTTAGATATCTAAAAGTTTATGAAAACGAGTTCTTTAAGCATTGAAATCAATAAATAAACTATAAGGTTTCCTTACTGTCAAAGAAAGAAAGTAAAAACTCTGAGTACATACTATTTGAGAATGGAACCAAACAAGCCTTAAACAAGTGTGTTTATCCATATACAGCATTAACAACAACATTTATTTATATAGCACATTTTCATACAAAAAGTAGCTCAAAGTGCTTTACATAATGAAGAAAAGAAAAATAAAAGACAAAATAAGAAATTAAAATAAGACAACAGTTGTTAGAAACAACATTTATTTCTGTAGTAAGATTTTATACAAATACTGTAGCTCAATGTGCCAAAGATGTACTTACATGCAAAGAAAAACAAATTTAAATTAGATAACAATAATTGTGCATAAATAGTATACAAAAATAAATGTTGTACAGTACACAGAAGTTTAAAATTCTGGGACTGAATGGCAAAACACCTGTCCCTTTGCCCTTTAGTTTTAAGTTTTAATTCCTAGAAAGTGTGCTTTCTTAATTACATTTCCTGGAATCTGTTTCCATAGCCTATCCTGACAGTGTCAAGGGCAAGGCAGAAATTGAGTGCCAGTTCATTTTAGGGCCAACTTACACTTGCATAGGGCACTATAGAATTGCCAATTGAAATACATGGCACTGAGATGTAGGAGGGAGAAACAAAATAGACGTGGGGAAAACATGCAAACTACACATATGCATCATCAGAATGTGGGGTTTAAAGTAAGAACACTGGATCCATGATCTACCCACACTCTCCACTGTTCATGTGTACCATTCATTACCTAAAAACTAGCTTCAGTTAATTCCTTACTTTTATTTATGAACAAACTAGCCAAATAAGCATACATTTGTTTTCAATGTGGCATATCGTGTATTGTGGGTGGCGCAGTGGGTAGCGCTGCTGCTTCGCAGTTGGGAGACCTGGGGACCTGGGTTCACTTCCCGGGTCCTCCCTGTGTGGAGTTTGCATGTTCTCCCTGTGTCTGCGTGGGTTTCCTCCGGGCGCTTCGGTTTCCTCCCACAGCCCAAAGACATGCAGGTTAGGTGGATTGGCGATTCTAAACTGGCCCTAGTGTGTGCTTGGTGTGTGGGTGTGTTTGTGTGTTTCCTGCGATGGGTCTGCTTATATTCTGTTATAGATTTCCCATGTAAGCTAAGGTCCTAGCATGGCCTGTAACCTGAGGCAAACTGTTCAACCCTACAGCGTTCATTTGGGTTCGTTGATGTGTGCTGGTTTTGTGTTTTACTGTGGTGTTGTTGTTTGAACTGTAACACTTTTGCAAATAAATACAATGCCCTGGGTTTTAAGCATAGACTACCTTAGCAAAATCATATTTGAATTAATGAGTCAGGTGTTCATGCTTTAAACAAAATATAGAGAAAAATTCCTGGTTTGTAATAAAATGCTTTGTCATATATGCACATTCAGTTTCTAGAACTGAATGCAATGAAAACTTGGTGTTGAATTGTATGGCCTTGCTTTAACGAATCAAAGAAAACAGTTGCCTTGTGGAGTGCATTTTCTAATTTTTTAGTCAAGTTCTGTAATTATTTAAGATTCTATTTGGTAATGCTTTATATCTGGGAGAAATTCACACATTCTTCTAACAAGCAGTTGTAACACATCCCTAAATTTTTCAGGCTCTTGGAGACTTTCTTTGTTAGTATTTCTTCTGGAAACTTAGCTAATAGTATTCAGAATTCTTTCAGATAAATTGCCTTGTGAGTGTGGCCATGGCAACAAGGTTAAAACTCATGCTAAAAAACAGCTAACAGTAACATAGAGTAAGATCTAAATAATGTCAACATTTTCTTTAGGCTGAGAAGATTTTTAAAATGTTTTTACTTTTCTGGGGTATTTAGAATAATTTTAGACACAAAGAGGAAGTGTTGGATATGAAAGGAATTTACTGTTGGGATTTATTTTCTTGACAGGCATTCTGTCAAAAATTGGACCTGTAAAGTCCTTGGTGGCAATTCCATCGAGGTGAATACTATATTAAGATTGAAGTAATGCTGCCTGATGTGCTTCATACATTTTCTAATTTTATTTAAATTTTTCCTGAACATATGAAGTGTTTAAATGCCCCCCACTTCATAGTTTTTTGTTTTTAAAATAATATAAGTGAATGCTAAACCTCCTTCAAGATATGTTACTTCAGTAAATTATAGCCTTTAGTCCTAAATTTAAAACTGCTTTGAAAGAGAACCTTATACTACAACTTTGTATAGCAATGTCTAAAGAAAAAAAATTGGGGATCAAAATATTTAATAACTCCCTTGGTTGCTCGGTGTCAGCTGGAAACACCACTTCCCTCTCAAAAAAATATGTAACAACTAATTCTTGTGAGTGACCTTTTGCTACTTAGCATCAAAAATTATCCCAGAAGACACTACCCTTCTGGCTAAATGATTTCAGTGCAATTTAATAATCCACAGTATAATGCCATTCTCTGAAGACAAACTTTTGGTTTTACAGATTTATAAAGCCATGTCAGATATACATACTCTACATACACACACACATTTTTTTATTTATACAGTAAAAAAGTAATTAAACACTTCCTCATATTTTGTTTTATCCCCTTTCAAATGATAACAGAATTTCATATGTGGTAACATGTTTCAATGTTAAATGCTGTACTGCTCAAGCTGTCATCCTGGGAAAAATGAAACCACTTGCAAACACCAGTGCTAGTCATACCTGTTGTAACAGCTTCTCCTTCTGATCTTCGCTGTTTTTTTCATGCTCAGAAACTGCAAGGCTACAGAGTCCATGTAGACACTTAGAGACTTGAGATTTTGTGGATTTTAATTAACATTCAGTAGAAGTTTTGAAAGATTAAATAAAAGTGGCGAACAATATGATATTGGCTTTTGCATATTGATTTTTTTTTATTACATATCTATCCAAAGTTCAATATATTGCCCATCCCTAATAATCAACAGTCTTTGATTGGCAGACACACACAATTCCAAACAGGATTAAAATATTTATTACTTTTACAAAAACAGGTTTTAATTTCATCTTGGAAAAATAAAATCCTGCAGTATAGGATTATACTTAATGTCTTGATGTTTTTTTTTGCTAGTACAATATAAGCATACACATTCTAGTTATGTACAGTACTAATTGGCGAAACCCTGAAATCTGATAGTTTGACATGTAACTTTTTTGTGATCAGTAGATGACAGATGTCTTGAGAGTGCATGTGTATTTGAATTGCTTCATTTAACATAGTCCTGCCTGTTGTTTAAATCTGCAAGGAAACAATCAGAATGGTAGCAAGCAAAGATAGTGCCGCCCTTCTAATTATATAGTTCTTGCAGGTAATCAGCACTTCAGAGATAAACAAGCCTGATTGCATTTAAAAGGCAAAATGTTGATTGGTCTTTTTCATTGGACAAAATCTAGTGAAAGATGGAAGATGATGGAAGCAATTTGTGATAAAATAGTGGTAGTTAGTCCTTGACAGTGCTTTGTCAATACTAGTAATTAAGGCAGTGATTTAAAAATCCAGTTTGTAATATCTCTTTTTAATGGTGGAAATCTCTACTTTAATAGAAACTTGTGAATAGTATACAATTATTTTGCATGTCTTAAAAATATCTTGCATACATTTATCTACAGGGTTTCCAGAATTGTCATTATTCATTTCTGAGCACAGAGTGTTTGGATGAACCGTACAATGGTTAAGGCTATCTGTTAGGTTGCTAGAGACACTAATTAAATATCTAGTAAATAAAAAAGAGACTGAGACAAGCTCACTAAAAGTTGTTGCCATTTTCACTGGACCTTTCTACCACTGAACCTCAAAATCTCCAGAACACAGCATGGTATTGATATTATTTTACTTCAAAAGAATTATAATTGATTGTGTAACAAAATAAAAGCAGCATCAGATGTTTATTTTAAGCACGATAATTACTGATAATTTTTAAACACTTAAGCACATTGAAAAACAACAGAATTTTTATGTTTGCTACTCAATAACTCTTAAATGGTTGATGCATATCAAAAATCTATTTCTCATTTTCTGAATGCTCATTTTATGACAAACAAAAGAGGTCTCATCCAGTTTTTGTCTAGGGCAAATGATAATAAACCAAATGATCTATTTGTGACTAGATCTGTGACTATGACTAGATCTGATCCTTCCTGTGGAAGGAATTATTAAGAATAAGATTGAGGAGCACATGGCAAGTACAAGAGTTTTTCTGAACAGTCAGCATGGGTTCAGAAGAGGGAGGTCATGTTTTACTAACATGCTGGAATTCTATGAGGAGGAAACAAAGGGATATGATCAAAGTGGACCATATGATATTATTTATTTGGACTTTCAGAAAGCACTTCATATGGTGTCACATGAGAGGTTGGGCATCAAACTAAAAGAAGTGGGAGTTCAGGGTGTTGTTTGTAGATGGTTGCAGAATTGATTCAGACACAGGAAACAGAGTGTGATGGTGCGAGGAACATTATCAAAATTGGCTGATATTAAGAGTGGTGTTCCACAGGGGTCAATGCTAGGTCCGCTGCTCTTTTTAATACATATAATTGATTTCGATAGGAGTATAAGTAACAAGGTGGTTAAGTTTGCAGATGATACTAAGATAGGTGGATTGGCAGATAATTTGGAATCCGTCAAATCATTACAGAAGGAATTGGACAGCATACAGGTTTGGGCACATTTGTGGCAGGTGAAATTTAAAACCAGTAAATGTAAAGTATTACACACAGGAAGTAAAAAGGTTAGGTTTGAATACACAATTGGAGGTCTGAAAATCAAGAGTACATCTTACGAGAAGGATTTAGGAGTCATAGTGGACTCTATTCTGTTAACTTCCAGTGTTCTGAAGCCATTAAGAAGGCAAATAGAATGTTAGGTTATATGGCATGATGTGTAGAGTGCAGGTCCTAAGTGGTTATTCTCAAGCTTTATAATGTAGTGGTAAGGCCTCTTCTGGAGTACTGTGTGCAGTTTTGGTCTCCAGGCCTCATATGGTACATAGCAATACTAGAAAATGTCCAGAGAAGAGCAACTGGGTTCATTCCAGGGTTACAGGGGATGAGTTATGAAGAAAGATTAAAAGAGCGGAGTCTTTTCAATTTAAGCAAAAGAAGATGAAGATGTGACATGATTGAAGTGTTTAAAATGATGAAGGGAATTAGTACAGTGGATTGAGACTTATTTTAAAATGAGTTTATCAAGAACAAGGGGACACAATTGGAAACTTGTTAAGGGTAAATTTTGCACAAATATTAGGAAGTTTTTCTTTACACAGAGAACCATAGACACTTGGAGTAAGCTACCAAGTAGTGTGGTAGACAATAAGACTTTAGGAACTTTGGAAACTAGACTTGACTTTTTTTTAAAAGAATTAAGTGAATAGGATTGGCCAGCTTTATTTTGGCTGAATTGCCTGTTCTCCTCTAGATTGTTCTAATGTTCTAACGAGCTACAGTAAGAAATCTTCTTTTGAGATGGTGGTAGTGAGAGGGTCAGATACTTCATGGGGATCCACCAAGAGTGCTACTCGGGTTAGAGGAGAACACGTGTGCCACTTCACCCTTGTTTGTCTCAGAGATCAAGTTGAACATTACGACTGTGGTGCATTCTACATGCTAAATAGCATTTCAATATTATTACTGAACTATTGTGATAATTATTATTAATGTTCCATAAATTATTTGTTGTCAGATTACTTCTATTTTCAGATCTGCTTTTTTTATTTTACACACGCAAGATACATTTTGTGGGCATAGCAGGTAGAACAACAATATATTGTTTGCTTATTTGACAGGGTGTAGATCAGAGTATTACATGCATAGAATCTGATATTTGGGTGGTTACCTATCAGGTAATGTGTATGTGTGGTTGGTTGGCCAGCCAACAGACATCTGCCACATCCTGTCAATTGCGAGAAGCAGATCATAGACATGTCATATAGTACCTGCCAAATAATACAAAGAGTACGCAACACATGTTTTGCCCTATTTGGGGCTCATCAGGTGTACGCACATTTTCTTCCCCTTGTGGGGATCAAACCTCGGATGTCTTATTTGTGTGTATGTGTGTGTATGTATATATATATATATATATATATATATATATATATATATATATATATATATATACTGTATATATATATACTGTATATAACAATAATAATTCATTACATTTATATAGTGCTTTTCTCGGTACTCAAAGCGCTATCCACACATGGAGGAACCGGGAAGCGAAACCACAATATATATGTGTGTGTGTATGTATATATTAGGTTAGATGAACTTTATTACTCCCTTGAAGAAATTCAGATGCATACAGCAGCAGAATCATAAAAAAGGATACTTATTCAAAGGACAAATAATACAATCAATCAATTGATTAGTAAATAAATAAATAAATGTATATTGTGCAGGTATTTCAAAATTAACTTAACAAGTACCCCGGGAGGAAGCACTAGAGTGCCTGATAGCAGTGGGCAGTAAAGAACCCCAAAGGCACTTCTTAGCACACTGTGCTGGAATGAGTCTGTGGCTAAAAGTGCTCCAAGAGAGAGCCTCCTGGAGGAGATGGAGGGAATTTTTCACAATGGCATCGAATTTTGCTACCATCCTCTTTTCTACAGCAGCTTCAAGTGTGCCCAGGATTTGCCCAGTGATGCAGAAGACTTTCCTGATAAGTTTGTTCAGACATTGTGCTTCTTTTGAGCTCAAGTTGCTTGCCCAGGAGACTGTGGCAGAGAACAACACACTGGCTATTGTGAACTGATAGAACATTTCCAGCAGCTTGCTGCACACATCAAAAGATCTGAGCCTTCTTAGCAAGTACAGACAGCTCTGACCCTTCTTGTAGAGCACCACTATTGTCAGACAAGTCCAGTTTGTTGTTTAAATGGAGCCTTAGGTACCTGTAGCTCCAGCCTCCCCAGGATGGTGTCTGGTCTCAGAGACTCCTTGACACACCTGAAGTCCACCACCAGCTCTTTCTTCTTGCTGATGTTGAGTTGCAAATTGTTATCCCTGCACCACAAGACAAAGTCCTCTACAATCTTCCTAACATATATAGACATAAAGGAATCTAAGGCAATGTATTGCAAATGAGGGGTTGGGGGTGTGGAGATGGTAGATCAATAAGGTGGGGTTTGGAGGATGTTTAAGTCTGCATATGTTGGGTTCATGTTCAAATGTCTGTTCATGGCGTTTTGATAGCCACAAATCAGCCAGCTTTCTGACATTTTTAGTATTAGCCCTGAATTTTACTTACACCATGTCCCAGTTAAACATGTGTCCGATTGAACTTGTATGTGTCTGTATCAGAGATCATGGGTGACATCATTGCAGTGTTTTTGTATGTGTGTTGCAAGTGTATAGATTTGTCCCATGTATATAGCTGGGCATGCACTGCATGGTATACTGTATACTGCAGATTTCTTGCTTTTGGCATTAAAAAGAACTGGCCTTCAGGTTTTTTTTTTTTGACATTTTGTTATGATGCATCCCTATGCTAAAATCATTTAAATGAATTGTTTCCCTTATTAAACAACACTACCCCAGAACAACAAAGCAAAAACAAGAATTTAGGAATTTTTTGGAAATGAATTAAAAATAAAAAGCTGAAATATCATATTGGCACAAGTATTCACACCCTTTGTTATGACATTTGAAATCTCGCTTCAGTACAATTAATTCTATTGAGCATCATTGAGATGTTTCCACACCTTGTTTGGAGTCCACCTGTGGGAAATTGAACATATGAACATGATTTGAAAACGCACACATTTGTCTGTGTAAGTTCCCACTGTTGGCAGTGGGTGTGTTTGCATGTACACACACAACCAGAGTAATGTAAGTAACCAGGTTAAGGAAAGTACACTTCTGGAGTTCTTTGGAAAAATGCTCCAATCATTGAACTGTACAAGAAAAGAGCTGAATGTCATCATTAGCTGCTGTAAATTCAAACACAAGCATGAAGCTGGAGATATTTTTTTGTGTTTAATAAATTCCTTAAGTCCTTCATTTGCTGTGAAGATTACAGTAGATTCTATAATTCTTCAATAGAATAAGACTGGAACAACCATAACCCTTGTTAGAGCTGGATGCTTGGCCAACTGAGCAATCTGGAGAGATGGACCTTTTTAAGAGAGATAATTAAGAACCTGATGGTCACTCTGGCTGATTCCAGAGAATCTGTCTGGAGATGAGACAAACTTCAAGAAGCTCAAAAACAACTGCATCATTCAGTTAATCTGGTGTTTATGGTAGAGTGGCTAGGTGACACATGAAAGCCCACTTAGAGTTTGCAAAAAGGCACCCAAATGACTGTCGGACAAGGAGAAACAAGATTATGTTGTTGACCTCCGTTCTACGGAACATATCTGGAGGAAGCCAAGCAACATTCATCTCCTGCACAATACCATTCCAGCCGTGAATTGTGTTGGTTGCAGCATCATGCTGTGTAGTTGTTTTTCAGTTTCCTTGGCTGGGAGACTAGTCAGGATTGAGGGAAAGTTGAATAGAGAAAGGGACTGGTATCCTTAATGAAATCCTGCTCCAGAGCTGTTCTTCTTTCAGGACCATGAAACTAAACATAAAGCAAATACAGCCAGAGACCAATCAAACACTTATACAATACAAAGTCCTGAAAATAGTTGTATACTGACAGCCTCCATCAAACCTGACAGGACTTGGGGGATCTGAGAAGAAGAATGGCAAAATATCCCCAAATCCAGATGTCAGGAGCAACCTGAAAATCCTCTGGCTACCTCAAAAGAGTATTCCAACATCTCTTAACCCCTTTCTTAATTAAAGACCCATGATCCCTTTGTATGTCCCAGACTGCCTATCCGACGAGACAGAAATCATGGTTCTACCTGATCCATGTAGATGTCAGGAGCAGCCTGAAAATCATCTGGGGCCTCATGTATAAATGGTGCGTACACACAAAAATGCTGCATAAGCCCGTTCCCGGGTGGTTTCCCTTTCTTTTTTACATCCACAATACCGGCTTTATCAAATACACTGAAATTAACTGCGTATTGTTCATTAGTTTAAGGCATCTGATTGTAATTAACCTGTAACCATATAATGGTCCACGGAATGGCCAAACTATTCCAAATACCATAGCTGCTTTAGCATTGTTACTCTCACTGCACCTTCTTCTACTTTCAGCTGTTCCCGTTAGGGGTTGTCACAGTGGATCATCTTTTTCCATATTACTCTCACTGCACCAGGAGAATTAATTACCAGTATACAGAATCAAGCACATGCTGCCTCAGCCATTCGCTATTTGAACTGCTCTCATCCTACAAACGCTTCAGAGCCTTTCCTATACGGACCTCGCGGTTCAGAAACAGTTTCATCCCAAGAATTATAAACGCAATCAATCAAGTGCTCATTATAGAACTGTTTGTACTTATAAGTACAATTACTTCACTGTAAACTTGTGATACAGTTATAATACAGTAATGCACAACCTGCGCCACTTTATAAAGCGCGTATTTGCATATGATGATGATATAATTTTTAAGATGAAATGCGCAAAATACAGTATGTTTATTACATTGTACAGATAACATGTTAATGTCATTTAAATATTCTATATTGTTAATAATTAAACATGTGAGGACACAGTGGAGCAGCGCTAGCTAGTTCAGTGATTGTTCCTGCCTCGCGCTGTATTCTTGCTGGGGCTGGCGCGACACTGGAAAGATAGATGGATAGGATAATTAAACATGTACTACGAAGATATTTCAATGTTCCTTAAAAGTTTTGAAGAATCTGCATTCTAAGCATACAGATGGCTTAACATCTATTACAGAGATGATTCTGTGGCGATTGGTTACTTGGAGAAAGAAAAGGAAGGACAGGAATTGGGGGTTAGTACGTTTGAAAGAGACAGTACTGCTGCAATAAATTATTTCATTGAAGGTCACGCACGGCGCAACAAGCATCTTGTGGGAGGCAGGAACAATCTGTGGACAAGGCGCCTGCTCGTCACCATCACTGCACCACCGTGTTCCCATGTTTAATAACATGCTTTAATTCCTTTCATCATGAAAATGATATCAAGTATACATCTCAGTATTTTAATTATTTAGATAGCTGTAATATCATGAATATAATGGATTCTGTGTCCTGTCTGAGGAAGAGAAAGTCCGTTTAAGAACTACGTAGTGATTCACACATAGAGCACATAGAAGAAAACATACAAAACAAAGCATTTAACGTGCTACTTTAGTTACGATGGTATTTGAGAAACTAGTAAATTAAACGATTTAAAGATGCCGTTTATGATGTTCTACTTTAATGACAAAATAAACTACATGATTGAAGTGGAAATTTCAAGATTAAAGTTGGCATTTGGAGCTTTTTTCTCACTGTGTCCCTATTTTTTTCTTTTCTCTGTACCCTAATAAGCTTTCATATGACACTCAGACGGTGGGCTGATGACTCGCCTTTTCACGGCAACTTTGATATCTGACAGCATCTTTTTCATTTCGGGCACTGTGCATCTTTGTGAAGTTGAGCTTTCGAGTTTCTCCGACACTCTGTCACTCGATCATCTTCCTTTTGTTGATTATGTCATTGTTTAAACCAACAAATCAAATAGTAAGTTTTTTCTTGCCTCCACTTGGTATTTGCTGAAATTCTTCTATTTTCCTCCATGCTTTTGCCATTGTCTTTTCACAGAAGGCTGAGCTTAAGGGCTATTTATATTGATTTGCATATTCAAAGAGGCATAATTCTGAGAGGAGTTGGGGTGGGACAGCAGGCACGTGCACGTGCGTTACTTTTCACGCTGACTGGGATTTATGTAGCGGAAGAACGTGGAAGTTGGTGTTCGCACAGATTTATGCATCTGGATTTTTTTGTGTGTACGAACGTTTCTGCTTTTGTCCGTAAGCCATGTTATAGTGTGAATTCTATGCAGAGCGTTATACATGAGGCCCCTGGCCACCTCAAAAGAGTATTCCAACATCTCTTAACCCCAGTTCTTAATTAAAGACACATGATCCCTTTGTAGACAGACAGAGATCATGGTTCTACTAGATCCATGTGAGGCCCCCTTTGGTACATTCTGATGGTTTGGTGGAATTCTCTTTGCCTTCTTGCAGTTACTTCCAGGGCATGTCATCAAATAAGGTACTGTATTTTGTTCCTTAGTGGTTTTAGTTTACCCACACTAATGCTTTGAGTAGTACCTTGGTCTCCAGTTTTAATTTCTCTTTTAAAGTTCAGGGTATTCCAGCCCTCTAGGCTTTGTCACTGGCACATCATTCACTAGCCAGGCAACCTGTTGCTTATATACAAGTGTATACTGTATATGGTAATATGCCTAGGTCTTAGAATACCTGTATTCGAGTATTTCAAATTTCAAAGTTGTTTCATGGTTCTGTTATATTTCAATATACGTATTTTTGAAGTGTCTTTCCTTTTTTTTTCTTAATGGTATATGTGTTGTTGTAAGTAGTTGAAGTAACTAAAAAGGTTTTCAGTAGCTGTTGGCAGTTTTCAAAAGATGCCTATTTGATTTGCTATAATACATATTTAATACGGCATAAGAATCTTTTTATGATATTGACTGCTAAAAGTGAAGTAAAACAGCCTTTTGTTGTAATCTGTAGTAATAAATGAGTGGAATTTGCCAAAAATGTAATTAATGTGAATCTTGCAATGTGCAAACTTCTGTTAGTGTAAGCATAAACTTTGCCAGGCCAATATTTGTGCTGGTTTGATTGTTGTCGAGTAATTAATTGTAAAATAATACTTTAAATTTGATTCTCACTTTTTAAATTTATATTGTTGATTTTAATGCTTTGTGTCATTTCATTCTAAAGTACTTAACTTTTCCTAGAGTACTTTTGTTGTTTGATAATACCTACAGAGAATGCAGTTTGTTGTGTTTTTGTGAAAACGTGGAGCTACCCGGGTTTAACACAGAGCAGACAGAGACGCAAATACCTGCAGGAAGCAGAAAGGAGGGGGACTCTCTCTCTATGTGAATACAAGGTGGTGCAACTCTGGACATGTAAACGTCAAAATCTCCACTTACTGCAGGGACATTGAACTGTTGGCTGTAAGTCTGCGTCCCTATTACTTGCCCAAAGAGTTTGGACACGTCGTTGTTATTGTTTACATCCCTCCTCGGGCAGACGTGGAGATAGCGGGTGACATCATCCAAAAGTTCGCTGATGACACTTCTATCATGGGCTGCATCAGGAGTGGGCAGGAGGAGGAGTATAGGAACCTAATCAAGGACTTTGTTAAATGGTGCGACTCAAACCACCTACAACTGAACACCAACAAAGTCAAGGAGCTGGTGGTGGATTTTAGGAGGACCAGGCCCCTCATGGACCCCGTGATCATCAGAGGTGACTGTGTGCAGAGGGTGCAGACCTATAAATATCCGGGAGTGCAACTGGATGATAAATTGGACTGGACTGCCAATACTGATGCTCTGTGCAAGAGAGGACAGAGCTGACTATACTTCCTTAGAAGGCTGGCGTCTTTCAATATCTGCAATAAGATGCTACAGATGTGCTATCAGACGGTTGTGGGGAGCGCCCTCTTCTACGCGGTGGTGTGCTGGGGAGGCAGCATAGAGAAGAGGGATGCCTCACACCTAGACAAACTGGTGAGGAAGGCAGGCTGTATTGTAGGCATGGAGCTGGACAGTTGGACATCCATGGCAGAGCGACGGGCGCTGAGCAGGCTCCTGTCAATCATGGAGAATCCACTGCATCCACTAAACAGTGTCATCTCATCATCTCCAGACAGAGGAGCAGCTTCAGCGACAGACTGCTGTCACTGTCCTGCTCCACTGACAGACTGAGAAGATCGTTCCTCCCCCACACTATGCGACTCTTCAGTTCCACTCGGGGGGTAAACGTTAACATACAAAGTTATTGTCTGTTATACCTGCATTTTTGTCACTCTTTAATTTAGTATTGTTTTTTATCAATATGCTGCTGCTGGAGTATGTGAATTTCCCCTTGGGATTAATAAAGTTATCTATCTATCTATCTATCTATCTATCTATCTATCTATCTATCTATCTATCTATCTATCTATCTATCTATCTATCTATCTATCTATCTATCTATCTATCTATCTGCATGCGCAGGTCTTTCATTAGGACAGTATTTTGGCAAATGTTAATATTTACTCATGATATGAACTGATGTTTGATTGATGTTCTTGTCATCACAGATTACCAGTTTCTTTCATGTTATTTTCTCGCTCTTCCTATGTACAAACTTTTTGCCTGTTTTTGGCTATGATTTTTCTTTTGAACTTGTAGAGAATTTTTTGCTTTTTCAGGCACTGGTCCAACTTTCTCAGCGCTGTCAATCTGCTTCATTAGATTCTTGTTTATTAATGCCATAATTGTCTTTAATATTTACATGTGCTCTGATTACTCAGAGTAAAATAAAGTGTAGTTAATCCTGAAGTGTCCAGAAAAACACAAGCATTGTTTCTATAAGCTCAGAGTAAAATAAAGTGTAGTTAATCCTGAAGTTGTCCAGAAAAACACAAGCATTGTTTCTATATCTGTATTTTAATCATGAAGTTACAAATAAGTTACTGATGTACTGTGTTATAATGCTATTTAAAATGAGTGCATAGTTCAGCTATTTGCATCTAAGATAGTAAATATTTAGCAATGCATTTTGCTCAATTCTTATGTGTTTAGTAGTTTTTTCTGGAATATTGTATGTGTGAGACCATAAATTACATGTAGTAATTGTGATTAGAATATATAACCTTTTTTAATGAAAAATACAGGTAGATTCACTCGAAAGAGGCCCCAAATATTCGGTTGTAACTCCTGTTAGAATGAAGCAATCTGAACCAAAAAAATACACTATATACCTTGATGTATATGTAATCGAGTGCATCCATGTTGCTGGCAGTAATCTTCCGTTAACTCACGATCATCCAGTTGATTCTGACATCGCTTAAACAAATTGGTGACCCAATTGGTTTGCACCATGAAGATGCGTTGCTTAATACTGTACACCACTATCCTGATGAGAAGTCGAGTGACTTGAGTGAAGGGGTACGGGCAGTATGCACTCAGAAGTTGCAAGCAAAGGTTAAACGTTGCAACGGCTGTCCAGCGCCTACCTCATCGCTCCGACGCAAGGGCATCCCAGCTTGTTCAAAGCTCCATATAATGATAGTTATTACAGGCCTTTTTCAGATGAATCTTCCTGTAGCTCTCTCAGTGATCTTTTTTTTTTTTTTTTTTATTAAATCTACTCTCTCTATATATAAAATCCTAAGCCTAAAAGTGCAACGGAAGTGCTTCATGTTTTTTGTCACGCTTTAAATTGGGTTTATTTTAAAACCTACATATATATGTTTGGTATCATTCTTTTCAGAATTTATCGAACTTTAATATGATGTTGTTAGATTTTCAGATTCTTATTCCGTTTTTAAATTATAAACTAAAAAATACCAAGAACTTGCGTCTCGGGAGATGGGACTTTGTGCCAAAAGATTTAACCACACCTGGGGCCGGAAATAAAACACAAGCATTAGGACAACTGCTGTACAGGCTTTTAAAAGTTTGAAGAGCTGCACGAAATGCAGATCACGCAGCACGGCAGCAGCAGAAAGCCAGCAGCTGATCGCGCAAAGAGGAGGTAAAAAAAAAACTGTACGTGTTTCTCATTGTATCACCGTTACGTTTTTAAATTAAAAACTAAAAAATTTCAAGAACTCGCGTCTCATGAGACGGGACTTTGTGTCAAAAGATTTAACCACGCCTTGGGCCAGAAATAAAACACAAGCAGTAGGACAGCTGCTGTACAGGCTTTTAAATGTTCAAAGCGCCACACTAGATGCAGATCACACAGCACGGCAGTAGCAGCAAGCCAGCAGCTGATCGAGCAAAGAGGAAGTAAAAAAAAACTATTTGTTTTCCATTGATTCACCGTTTAAGAGGGGGTTTCGGAGGAGTGACAGCATCTCTTTGGGGTGCGTTCAGCCCCCCTCTTCACAAAGCGAGCAGCAGAGACACAAAGTGGCTGGCGAGTGAAGCGAGCAGGGGGGAACACCCTAGTTAGCAATAAACATTTTGCCATTGCTTAAGCATTTTCCACAACAGTATGAATAACAAGGATCTTAAAATGACACATTTTAATGAATATTCTACCCAAAAATTACCGGTATATGTTTTATATGTTACTTACATATGGCAAATGATGTGTAAACCATCCATATGTCAATTATCTGGTCATATGCGTAAAGCATGCAAAACATGCTTTTTTGCTAAATATTTTTAAATAAGCACTTCCACAAAAATCATTGCACATCATAAACAGGAAACCAGAAGTCACATGTGATTGACTTTGAATAGAAGTTCACAAATTCTATCTCATTATTATCTCAGTATTGTGAAGTGATGGCGAAAATTTTAATGTCATGTTTTTATTGAGAGCTGAGATGATAAAGTTGCTGATAGAATAGGTATCTATAGGGACCAACACAGGACAATAGAAAACAATATGAAAATGTCCAAGAACAAAATCTGAGTTTACCAGAATCACATTATCCAAACGTAAATGACCTGGTTGAATGCTGCTAATGTGCAAAATGTGTGCATTTTGTTGCTAAAGTATTATTAAATAAATACTTCTGAAAAATCAGAGCAGTCCACAACCCTTTCAATTGAAGATATGATTCTTGATGGGTATAGGTCTGTCCTCATTTTAAAAGTTTGATTCCATTTATATGCTCTTTATGTTCAGTTTTCTTGGCTATCACTACAAAGAAAATTGTGTAAGTAAAAAGTGAAAAACAAAATATAATTTTTAGATGAAGTATTCCTTTATATTGTTAGATTGGGCACTGCTGTTAAGCTTCAAAAGAAAAAAGGAAAACTGCCGTGGTTTGTGTGCAGATCCTAAAAAGTAATCTAAAAGAAAGTATGATCGACAGAGTCAAAATTTAATGATAAAGCAAAGTATGTAGCTGATATATTAAAGGCAGAGTTGGAAATATTTGAAATAGCAGGTGGACTACTAGTTAACAGGATGGCAGCAGAGTTATGGATCAGCCTAATTCTTGCACTTTCAGAAATTTAGATTTATATTTAAGTTAGTGAAATCTTCGCCATTATATCCAGACATTTTTAGTTTTTAACTAAATAGTTCTGATTATCTAACCTGTATTCACATATTCATTAGTTTTTGTTAATTGTTTTACGTGGCATGTGATTATTTTATTTTTTTTATTTTCTGTATTTAAAAAAATTGTCCTCTTTAAGGACTTATTACACTTTATCAGTACACTTTATCAGTACAGTACTGAGAAAGCAGTACAAGAAATGGCTGAATTATTTTTGCTCTTTTATTTTCAGAATTTGACTGAAGACATTAGTCAAGACGAGCACCAGGCAGGTAAGAAATCATTGTTTATACATAATACTTTTTAAATTTTTATTATCTAATTATAAAATTCTAAATATGAATTTTACAAGAAACATTGATCAGGGGCTATATATGTAAGTTAGTTATACTATGTACAGTACTGTATTGAAGTCACAGTCCACCCAAGAAAATTTTTAAAGCTAATTGCTTGGATAGTAAGTGTTTGTTTGAGGGTGCAAACACTGACATCAGAAATAATACAATACTGATAAAATAAGAGTAACTAGAATTTCTTATGCTTTCTAAAAATGTATTGACATATTATAAGATGATAGAATAACATAGATATTCCCAAGGATTTCTTTGATACAAACCAATCAAGTCATAGTTGGGGAGCATGCACTGGTACAGTGCGTTGCCACACTCACTACGCGACGAAACAACTCGGTATCTTGGTTTGCAACCCCCAAAGCAGACACGCGGTCCAGTCCCACCCTCCGGAAATGACCCTCTATCTGCTGCAGTCAGGTGTTACGTGGGCGACCCCTTGGCCTGGTCCAGTCACTTGGGTCCCCAACAATGAGGATCTTACGAGCCAGATCACCCTTGGGGAAACGCGCCACATGGCCGTAGTGCCGTAACTGATGCTCCCTCACAATGCAGGTAATGTGCCACATTCGGGACTCCATGAGCAACTGCTCATTCGACACAAACGTCAAACCAACAGTACCCAAGGATTTTCTGGAGAGACACAGTACCAATGGAGTCCAGTTTTCATCTCAGGTAATTGGATAGCGTTCATGTCTCGCAACCATATAGCAAGACAGGAAGCACCAGGACTCTAAAGACTTGGACCTTCGTCCATTTGAATAGATATCGGGAGCGCCACACACCCCTTTCCAGTGACCTCATGACCCCCCATGCTCTCCCAATCCGTCTACTGACTTCATAGGAAAAGTCACCAGTAACATGACTGTCATTGCCAAGGTAAGTAAACCTCTCGACAAGGTTGACACCCTCTCCGCAAACAGACACACTGCTGATTGCTGTGTCCAAGAGGTCATTACAAGCCTGCATCTTGGTTTGTATCCAGGACACTCGCAAGCCCAGACACTCAGACTCCTTGCTCAGTCTCTCAAGCGCCCCAGTCAGAGCCTCCATTGACTCCGCGAAGATCACAGCATCGTCAGCAAAGTCAAGATCCGTGAATCTTTCTTCACCAACAGATGCCCCACAGCCACTGGACTCCACTACCTTGCCCAATTCCCAGTCCATACAAGCATTGAACAGAGTAGGAGCAAGAACACACCCCTGATGAACCCCAGAATCAATTGGTAAAAACGCAGAGGTTCTGCCTCCCCTCTGCACAGCACTCACGGTACCAGTGTACAGGCCGGCCATGATATCCAGCAACCTCGAGGGGATCCCACGAACCCTCAGGATGTCCCACAGGGCAGCTCGATCAACTGAGTCAAATGCTTTGCGAATATCGGCAAAGGCTGTAAAGGAGCTCTGTCGATATTCGCGTTTGCACTCCATGAGAACCCTCAGTGCCAGTATGTGGTTGATGGTAGACTTCTTAGGCGTAAAACCAGACTGTTCCAGTTGCTAGTAGGTGAGCAAGTGATCATGGATCCTATTGAGGACGACCCTAGCAAGGGCCTTACCCGACACAGAGAGCAGTGTTATCCCCCTGTAGTTGCTGCAATCCAGCCACTCACCCTTCCCTTTCCAGATAGGGACAACAAGTCCCATTTTCCAGTCAGTTAGGATGATGCCAGTCTCCTAAATGGAAGCAAATATTGCTTGCAATGCCAGGAGGACAGCCTTACCACCAGCCTGGAGAAGTTCACCCCGAATACCACAGATCCCTGCAGCTTTTCTCCTCCTCAGCTAGTTCACCACCTGTGCAATCTCAGTGAGACTGGGTAGTTCACAGCTCACTGGTCTACAAAAAAATATTTTTTGTTTGCTTCTGGGAACTTCAGAGCATCTCTTTATTAAGTGTTTTACACTGATTTCATATATGAAATCAGAATTAAGCTAGCACGTCAGGTTTTTGAAATACACATCATTGACGTTTTAACACTTTTGAATATCAATATAATATATCAACACGATATCTGGAGTTTGGACTATGTCCCACCAAAATTGTTTTGATGTGTTTATTCTGTAAACAAACCAGAAGACAATACCAGAGACACATTAAAGCATATCTATGTCAATTTACCTCAATATAAAAGTGAGGTCAGCATGCCCAAAAATGTTGGAGGCATTCGGTTTTGTGCTTGTACTGCACATCTGTCTCTCTTTGCAAGAACCAACAGTAGTCACCCATCATGCTCGGAGTGAATTTTTCCCGATATCAGTTTTCTATCACCTTTATATCTTGATTAAATCTTTCCCCATGCTCATCTCTGACATCGCTTAGATTTGGTGGAAAAATGTCGAGATGTGAATGTAAAAAATGCATCTTCAGTGACATTCTGGCTCCTGTAAGCTAATATACTTTCAGCATATTCTCCACAAGCTCAGTATAATTCTCTGCTCTGTGACTGTCAAGAAAATTCTGGAAAACCTGCATGAATGAGGGTGATGAGTTCCTTTTGAACTCCTTGTCAAGCATCAGTTCACGGATTTCAGGGTCAACAAAAACACCTTCCTTAATTTTGGCGTCACTTTTTTTGAGACCAAACTTATTTCTTAAATGCTGAAACACATTGCCTTTCCTGTCCAGTCACCCTAGTTGTCCAAGACCTGGAACATAATAACTATAAAATGGGACGTGCTGAACGAAAATGGTTTTCAGATTTGAAGTCAGCAAGTGCAATTTGTTAAAGTACAGATGAAAGAATCCCAGTAGCAAAATGCTTGTTGACCAGTAGAGGATCAGCCTCAAGAACCGTGAACCCAGAGATATCCAACGTCCTAGCCGGAGGATCAGCTTTGAACACCTACTCAAAGTAGCCAGCCCAGCAGGTCACAACTGCAGTGTCAGCCATAAAAAACAGTCATTCTATATATTTCTTAAATTTCACCAACATCAGACCTCTTAATAGATTTGTGATAAGTGTTGAAGAAATAATTAGATGCACTGAATGGTAACCACAGATACTGAAATTTGAAAATACTGGGTAAGTGGAAGGCCCAAAAGAATGACCCTGTCTGATGAACAGTACTTAAATTTTATTTTCCTAAGAGACAGAAGCAAATCCAATGAATTGCTTACTTTGCATCTTTCAAAATGTTGTAGTTAATAAACTACTCTTTTGGTAACAAGCAGAAAATACTGCAGTACATGAAAAAACATAAAGCACTAACCAACAGTGTTAAAGAGGGATGAGTCCAAACTTGAAAACTGAAAGGCAGCAAGCAGAAGAGATTGCAGTATACAGAAGTCCATAAATCAACAACTAGTAGGAAAACGTTTTACAAAGCAATGAGTCAAAATTTTATACTTTTGGTTCACAGAGGTTGCAAGTATTTTAGAAGAAGAGTTTGTGAGAAGTGCATTGATACCTGTCTGTCTTCTGGTGGAGGCCCTTACATTGTCTGGTGATGTATTTCAGCTAGCAGTGAACGGGATCTAGTTAAATTTGGTCTGGAGTCATAAAGGTATTCAGGAAAATTATTCATTAATAAAAAATGCAATGTTTAAGTATGATAACCACCCCAAAAACAAAGCAAACCCAATCGAGTGGAAGACTGTAGATGGAACACTGAGATTATTGGACTGTGTGGGTTTGTTTCAGTAGGGAAAAGAGTACAAAGCGAACAAAAAGAGAAGTGGTAAACCCTGCACGAAGCTTTGAGGAGTTTACCACAGGACTGCATGAAAAAATTAGGCAGCAGTTCACCAAAGCAAATCCCTTCAGTTTTGCATTCTAAGTGAGGACACAAAAAACGCTGACTTGTTTTAAAGAAGACAAGACATTCTTGTTACTTTTTTTGTGATAATGTATGTTTGTGTCTAAAATCTAAAAATGTCTAAACTCCTAATTTTATAAGTTTTCTTATTTGGTAGAAGTTGATTATATTTCTGATATTTGGTTATTGGACCTAATAATGTCATTTTTAGTTGACAGTTGCATTTTTATTTCTAATGCAGGGAACTTGCGATCTTGCAGTTCTTCAGACTGCTTTTCAAAAGCAATGCCTCCTAGAAAAAAGAGAAGACCTACTGCAGGAGATGATCTGTCAGCCAAGAAAAGCAGACATGACAGGTATACTGCTTTCTTTGAATATAATAGGTGTTTATGCATCTCTTGGTTACAAGCTGAAGTATCAATCTGCTTTTGAAAGTTTATTTCATTGTGGTTTCATACATATATACTTGAAGTTTCACATAAAGCAGTGCAGAATAGTTTTAGATCTCGTCTGGCGATTCTCGGCTATGATTTTTGATATCACTTGCTTGTTCATTATGGTCATGAAGCAAAATGTCATCCATCCCTTCATGCTTAATTCAAGTTTATAATCATGTGCTAGTCAGAATCTGTCTCAGCTAGCATCAGTCTTAAACGTGGGACCAACACTAGTTGATGTACCTGACTATCATAGCTGAAACACCCACATTCACTTATACCAATAAAGTCACTAATTAGCCAAATGTATACAAATTTGGGATGTGGTAGGAAAACTAGAGTATCCAGAGAAAAGCCCACTCAAACATGATGACTATGTAAAAGATTTGAGATTTAAGCTTTTTTGTTTGTCTCCTGTCTCCTTGTGCTGCCCTCACAATCTTATTTTGTTAGGTACATAGTAATTCTTTAAACCACAGTCAAATACCTTTTCAAGAACCAAATACACAGATCTGGCCTCTATATGTGGGTGACATTTGTAAGGTGATTATTGTGAAATCGTATTTGTAATTCATTTACTTTTTTCATTTTTTTAGCGTGCTTATTGTACTGCAGAGTCAGTGTCTGGAGCCTAGTAAAGAAAAACCAACTCTGGATGGGGCATCAGTCCATCATTGAACACAGCTATGTACATACACACCTACCCAACCACACTCATTTTTACTGGGATGATTTAGATTCAGCAGTCAGCCTAACCTGCATATTTTTGGAAAAGCAACACTGGAAAAATGCATAAACTATGTACACACACATCAGTATTTGAACCCATCTCTGAATTTCACATCGTACAGTGCTATTTTTCAGGATTTGTTATTTAAAAATAGTCTTCTTATTTCAAAAATAGATAATTTAGTAGAACATAAAGCAAGTTTTGGTGAAGCATCCCCTCTTGTTTCCTTGCATGGAATATGTGATGCCCTTCAAGATTTTGAGACACCCATAAATTTCTTTTCTTAATCAATACAGAATGACACAGACTAGAAATAAATGTTTCCAAATGTTAAGCAATTTTTTTCCTAAAGTTATATTTCGAGTTCACATGTTGTCAGTAAATGAATAAGAAGCTTAAATTCTTACTTTTCATTTCTGCTGTCTAAATATTCAGAAAGCACGAGTCATCTAGGATCAAGACCGAAGAAGAATTTTCCAGTAAAAGATGCCTTGAATGGTTTTATGAATATGCAGGTAAGCATATAGTACAGTATGTAGAAATGTTTTGGTATATATGCTGTGTTGAACTGGGATGAAAAATCGTGTTGAAATACTTTTGTTTTTAAGAGTTTTTGTTTTTGCATGTGAATGGTGTGTGCTACATTGTAGTGCTAAAGTACTAGTGCTGTCGTATTGGAAAAATAATTTTTCATCAACAGTTTAATTAAATTTGTATTTCATAGGTAGTGATGATGTTGTAGGCCCTGAGGGCATGGAAAAGTTTTGTGAAGATATTGGAGTGGAACCTGAAAATGTAAGATGTTTTGGCATCTCTTGTTTGTTTTTTGTATGTGAAGCATATTTTTGATTTTGTTTTCTGCTAGGTTTGTCGTGTGGTAGGTGCGGCAACGCACTGTAATCAGCGCATGCTCCCAACCTAGGATATATTCAACTCTGTACAACCCTATAGTATAAATGGATGAGTGGATGGATGCATAATCCTGACATGTAATTATTTAGTTATTTTGTTATGTTCACATACAATTGATATTCACAAGAAAAATATCACCAGGTCTATACATCTGGCTACAGGCCACTTTGTACAACAAGAGTTGTGTGTTTTATAAGTTGCATTCATTCAAGACAAATATTACAGTGTGACCTAGAACAAGTCACTTAACAGATGACTGTATTATATCTATGTACCTGTGAAGTTGTCACATGATTACATTCACTATAGATTGGTGTATATTAAAGGTTTGTCATTAGTATCCACACTGTATCTCCTTGTGTTGTGTTGTCTCATTTTTCCCTATCTCCTTAAATCTGTATAACTTTTGCTTCAGTAAATGAGATTGAATTTATTTATTGTCATATGGAAAGTTAAGTTTCAGCATCTACTGTACTTTAATTTAGACTTAAACCACAGTACTATAACTACCTCACCTTTTCAAAGCAAAAACAGGTAGACATTAAAACACATTAATGTATGTCCCTCTGGTATAGGTTTCTCAGATTAATATATGATACCTAATCATAGCTGGACATGTACATTTGTACTACTTCATGTTTCTTAATTAGGATTATCATCGCATTGAGCTTAAAGTTTAAATTTAAATTGATAAATTACCCTGAATGTGAAACCACAGGTATATGGTTGTAAATAGTTAGATGGGCCAACGTTGCTGTTTGCATTTGCAGCAGAAATACATGTAATTATTATTATACCAAAAGCACTATCACATTTGTTTTTCATAGCTAGTATTATGTATTGACTGAGTTACGTGATATGAAAACAAAATTCCTGTATGTGACTCACACTAGTCATTTAACATATCTTTAACTATAAAAAACAGTTGTGAGTCATATTATGTATATTGTAATGTGATTTAGCTAATTTGGTTATAGGGCTCCTTTAGTGGTGAAATAGTTATTGTTAAGCAATAGCACCAAGTTTAATGTACTAAGTGAAGCTATCCACCAGATGTCATAATGTAAGCATTTACAGACTAAGACTTACCTGTAATTGTTGTGTGCTTTTAATTAGGCATTTTAATGCAATGTGGACTCTGCTTCCTTATTTCCTATTATAACACTGTGTCACTGGTATGTGGTCTGTTAGTGATTTTAATTAATGGCATCTTGGTCACATTCATCCTGAATGTGCATATGTCTTACCCTTAGGCCTGTTTTTCATTCCTCACTAACATAAACCACCTTAGGCTTTGATATCTGTGGTTATGAAAAAAGCTCTTTGTGACAACAAGCAGCCGTGCTGTGAAGACATTCTACTAGATGGCAGGAGCTCAATCAGTTCTCTTAAGTGTGCACTGCCAGTTCCTGCATTCTTGTTCATTATTGGTAGTATAATTTGTGCTTGTTTTAGAGCATAGTCTTATTTTTAGTGAATATTTCAGCCCAAAGGATTCTGTAGAGGGGTATAATGTTCCAATATACAGGAGATTTCTATGTCACTATATTTTAAACTGACAGTTTTAAGAGATGTTAGATATTGTAGCTTTTTCTGTATTTTCATGATTGAGTGCTTGGTATTCTGTATGCAGAACATTCCAGTAGAAACTTTATAATGGAAATCAGATTTTTTTTTTCATGATATGTACATTCTGTCTGCATTAGAATATAAGACTATGGCTCAAATCATGTAGATGGGAGATACTTTTGCCAAGCTGGTCTTAGCTTTTTTTTATTTTGTTAAGCTGCAAAGCTCCCACTAAAATTTACTTGAAAGTTTTTACTTTTGTAGATTTAATAATTTGCTAATATGGTGATCATATAATTTAATAAATTAGTTATTTTTTATAAAGTAAAATTAAAATTAATGAGCAATCATGATATCCATTAATAATAAATAATTATGACAGGAAATATATTTTTTAAATTAAATGAATACTGGATCTGAAAATAGTTTGTGAGCAAGAAAGATGTGCATTCTTTTGTTTTTATGGAGAACAAAGATAACAGAGTTCTTGACACAATAGGCTGCAATGGGACGAACAATGAGTAAATAGAAAAAAATATCAAAACTTCAATTGAAAAAAAATCTCCATTCATGTAACACAATCCATACGTCACATATCTAGGTGCTTGCTCTTTATGCATTTAGTTGAATGTTCATAACAATGAATGAATTTATGAATAAAAGAAAAAGTAAGAGGAAGGAAGACAAAAGTGAGACAGGAGTGATTGGACTGACAGGAAGGTCTGAAGAAACATTGCCTAGGTAAAGGAGAACTTTGTCAGCATAAAGGAAAATTCTGTGAGAGGAGCGGTGACAGAATGTTAAGTGTGAACAGGTTAGAGTTGCACATACTTTTCGCCAATGGATCAAGGGATAGATTTATGAGGAGAGGGGAGAATGGACATAAATATCTGGCCCTTTCTAATGGGTAACAGATGGGAGATTGAAAATGTTGTAAGGGCAAAACAGCAAGGTGGAGGAGTATAACATTTTGATCATATTTAGAAATCCATTGTTGAATCCCATTCTCACAGTCACCTGCCACAAGAAAGGGTAGTGTATGTTATCAAACTCTTTCTCACTGCATTAATTGAAGGGAATCTTGCTGGAGTCTTGAAAGTCTGGGCCGAATTTATGTAGAATCCTCTGAATATTATCTGAAGGTAGCCAGGAGTTTTTGAGGTTAGTAAGATAAGGGCAAGTCAATTTATGAATAACTTACTGTAACTGGCAGGTAAAGACCTCAGGTAAAACTTTTATCATCTGAATTAATAACAGAGAGGTCCAAATATTGAGATTCTGAGAGGAGCTGGTGTTTTCTGTTTAGAAAATAAAGTTTATGAATTAGTACAGAACATATTTTTCTGTAGTAAAATGATTGTTATCAAGCTATTATCTTGACATAGTTTTTTTCTTTTACTCTGAAATCAGTAATTATAATGATATTTTCATGTACTTTTTTGTTTCTTAGAAGGGTCCTAATGCTCTTTAATCACACTTGCTACATCCTTGATAAGTTAATGATATGTCATTTTTAAAGACAGATACAGAAAGTGTTTTATACATTTAGATACTTGCAAGCTGTTCTGTTTTTCTTCTGCATTATAAATCTCATCATTCACTTATTATATATTATTCATAATAGAAAATTACTGTTTTCTGTGGGGCAGTACTGTGAAGATTGGAGTAGTGTTACACTTTTCTTAAGGATATCCCAGTTAAATTTTATGTGTATATTCCAGAGTATTTACTTTAGTATTTTGTTAGCAAAAACAAAAACAAACTCATAATTCTGAAGTGGACAAGAAGCAAATGCAAATGTGTTCTAGCCAGTTGTAGAATAACAGTGTTTGGTATTATGATGAACTGACAGGAACAGCTTCACTATAGACATTTGTTTCCTCCTCAATTTCCTGTAACCTTTTATTCATCTTTGTATTACTTTGCCATGTTTGTTCATAATTAAGTTCAGTAAACATAAATGTTATGTTGGGTCTCAGGATGAATATATATGGAGGTGCTGGTCATAAAATTAGAATATCATGACAAAGTTGATTTTATTTCAGTAATTCCATTCAAAAAGTGAAACGTGTATATTAGATTCATTCATTACACACAGACTGATGTATTTCAAATGTTTATTTCTTTTAATGTTGATGATTATAGCTGACAACTAATGAAAGTCCCAAATTCAGTATCTCGGAAAACTAGAATATTGTGAAAAGGTTCAATATTGAAGATACCTGGTGCCACACTCAAATCAGCTAATCAACTCAAGACACCTGCAAAAGCCTTTAAATAGTCCATCAGTCTAGTTCTGTAGGCTACACAATCATGGGGAAGACGGCTGACTTGACAGTTGTCCAAAAGACGACCATTGACACCTTGCACAAGGAGGGCAAGACACAAAAGGTCATTGCTAAAGAGGCTGGCTGTTCACAGAGCTCTGTGTCCAAGCACATTAATAGAGAGGCGAAGGGAAGGACAAGATGTGGTAGAAAAAAGTGTACAAACAATAGGGATAACCGCACCCTGGAGAGGATTGTGAAACAAAACCCATTCAAAAATGTGGGGGAGATTCACAAAGAGTGGACTACAGCTGTCAGTGCTTCAAGAACCACCACGCACAGACGTATGCAAGACATGGGTTTCAGCTGTCGCATTCCTTGTGTCAAGCCACTCTTGAACAAGAGACAGCGTCAGAAGCGTCTCGCCTGGGCTAAAGACAAAAAGGACTGGACTGCTGCTGAGTGGTCCAAAGTTATGTTCTCTGATGAAAGTAAATTTTGCATTTCCTTTGGAAATCAAGGTCCCAGAGTCTGGAGGAAGAGAGGAGAGGCACAGAATTCACGTTGCGTGAGGTCCAGTGTAAAGTTTCCACAGTCAGTGATGGTTTGGGGTGCCATGTCATCTGCTGGTGTTGGTCCATTGTGTTTTCTAAGGTCCAAGGTCAACGCAGCCTTCTACCAGGAAGTTTTAGAGCACTTCATGCTTCCTGCTGCCGACGAACTTTATGGAGATGCAGATTTCATTTTCCAACAGGACCTGGCACCTGCACACAGTGCCAAAGCTACCAGTACCTGGTTTAAGGACCATGGTATCCCTGTTCTTGATTGGCCAGCAAACTCGCTTGACCTTAACCCCATAGAAAATCTATGGGGTATTGTGAAGAGGAAGATGCAATATGCCAGACCCAACAATTCAGAAGAGCTGAAGGCCACTATCAGAGCAACATGGGCTCTCATAACACCTGAGCAGTGCCACAGACTGATCGACTCCATGCCACGCCGCATTGCTGCAGTAATCCAGGCCAAAGGTGCCCCAACTAAATATTGAGTGCTGTACATGCTCATACCTTTCAGTTGGCCAACATTTCTAAAAATCCTTTTTTTGCGTTGGTCTTAATTGATATTCTAATATTCCGAGATACTGAATTTGGGACTTTCATTAGTTGTCAGTTATAATCATCAACATTAAAAGAAATAAACATTTGAAATACATCAGTCTGTGTGTAATGAATGAATCTAATATACAAGTTTCACTTTTTGAATGGAATTACTGAAATAAATCAACTTTGTCATGATATTCTAATTTTATGACCAGCACCTGTATATATATATATATGTATGTATGTATATATATATATATATATATATATATATATATATATATATATATCAGAGAGGTTTGATCTTTTTTTGATTTTAGGTAACAGAACATTATTTCAGTATTTGATTTAAAATATATAATTGGATTGTTAATTGTTTGTATTTCATTACAGCCAAATGGTTAACTGTAATATTTAAATTCATCCCAGTAATTTAAATAGGCTTAACATTTCATAATTTGTTAAATTTGAAAAGAAGGTGATGGTTCGAGCATTATCAAAGTGAAGTCTGAGGAACATATTTAGTGGATAGGTCTATTTACTTCCCCTGAACAAGTATGCCAATAAAATTTACTTGTCTGTTTGTCTTAAACTAATTTATAATAGAATCTGTTCTCTGAAACAGTTGTATAAATTGATATTTTAATACTCTTAGTATGCATAAAGCTGTTCTAATAAGTACTAAACAAAATGCATTTTTTATACAGGTAGTCATGCTTGTATTAGCTTGGAAGCTAGATGCACAAAACATGGGATATTTCACTTTACAAGAATGGTTGAAAGGAATGGGGACATTGCAGTAAGTTATTGTTTAATAATGTTAATACCACCAATATTTCTGTGACATTTGACTCTTAATTGCTTAGAATGTCATCAAATGTTTGTATTTAAGCTTTTAGAAAGGAAAAGTAGTTTGTCTGTTTTAAGTCACATGTAGTTGAATTGCAAAAAACACTTTGTCCAGGTTGCTGAAAGTAATGGAAATACAGAATGGATGATGAATCTGGTGGGGGACACACAGACCTGAACTACTATATGCCTATTACACTCACATGTTTTTTGTATATATCATAACCTATACAGTGAGATTTATGCCGCCATAGAGTGGAGGAGTGTTCATCAAGCATAAGGGTTTCATTATATTTTGTACACTGTCAGGGCTGCTAGGTTGAG
This sequence comes from Erpetoichthys calabaricus, assembly GCF_900747795.2. Taxonomy (NCBI): domain Eukaryota; kingdom Metazoa; phylum Chordata; class Cladistia; order Polypteriformes; family Polypteridae; genus Erpetoichthys; species Erpetoichthys calabaricus. Next base: position 168,875,163 of record NC_041398.2, read on the forward strand.
GTTCAAGTATTATGTGAATGTGTTATAAATGTGTCTTATTCTAAGGCAAAAGATGTTCAAATGTAAAGAAATATTTATGTACTTTACTGCCCACTGATTAGAGCATCATGTTACTTCAGACACATACGCTATTCAATATTGCTGTATTTTAGTTTTTTGCAAATCACTGGCACAATTAACCTTTTTACAATTTTGAATTATTGTTCTATCATTAGTGAAACAGACATCATTTTGTTTCTTAAACACACCCTTCGTAGCATATTTTAGGAATTACTTTTTTCTGCCTCACTGTAACAGATTTTTAAACACTTCTCAGTACCTTAAAAGTATAGTGCTCCTGCTGATTCTGTTCTGATTCAATTCAACTTATTGCTGGTTTATCATAGAACTGTTAAGCATCAATTGAACCAAGCAAAAGTTGTTTTCCATTATCAATGACAATGGAAGATAACTGCCATAATTCTGATTTTACTTTTATCATTATAATAGCTTTAAAGTTAACATTTTAATGTTCCTTTTCAGTATTAGCAATGCTCATTTATCTACCTCAGCTCACAGTCTGTTTCATGCTTACCCTGTGTAAGCTGCTGATTTGACAAATTTTTTTTAAAATAGGTGTCATTTAAAACTATATATTCAGGTCTGTTGTATTACATTCTTTGTGGCAGCTGTAAAGGGGAAAAGAGAGAAACTCCATTCAGTTTAGTTCACTGTTTATTGACCAGCTACTCCTTCTTAACGCACTGACCTGGCATTATCCAACACAACTAACCTAACACTAGTGTTCTTGTGGTTTGCTAATAAATGATGATCTGTGTTGTTTGTTAACATAGTAGCTTCACAATAAATACTATTCATTATTACAGAATTTTTCTTAAGTTGCTTTCAGGGCTGTGGGGTTGATACCTTTGATTCCGACTCCTCAATTTTATTTTACCATTGATTCTGACTCTAAGTCCTCTGTTTGCAGTTAGATTAATATTTTGCTATATTGATTGAAAGTACACAACGTAAAAGGTACAAGGCATTTCATCATTGCCAATGTCTATCATCAGGCTACTTTTTAGCACCCTAACCTGTTAAAAGTTTGGGTTTAAAGACATTGTGGCTAAAGAAATTACATACATTGAGTAGCATTAAATATAAGACAAAGCTTACAAAATTAAAAAAGAGGCTATATTTTTATCACAAGGCTAGAAGAAAAAAACTAGTTTAATCAAATTAATATATGTGAAATTTAATATTTTAATACAATCAGGGCTGGAATAAACTGACTCCAGTAACCCAATAATTGGTTCTGACTATACAACTCCGACACCAACTCCAGAGCCTTGGTTGCTAAGAATAAAGCCATCTACTAAATTGATAATTATAATGTGGATCAACTACTGTACTTAAAAACATTATAGTGCAATATTAAATACATATAAGTGTTTCATATGTGAAATATGTACCGACTCACAGTGCCTCAATTTAATAAAAGAGATATAGACAGTCTTATGTTCAGGAGCAAAAATAAGAATAGGGTACATAAACAATATTAACATGTTTGAACAGTCACAAGGTCACATTTTTACCAGGTTTCTAATGTGCATTGCAAGCAGTCTGAAGTGTCTTCTGCTCCACTTTCTCTTTCATCACGTCAATTTGTATACTCTGAGAATTCCATTTTTGTGAAGGACTGTGTTTTCTGAGTCTTCACATGCACCTTTTATAGTGCATAATTCATAAGCACTTAATGTTTTACAAACACACTGTGAACAAAGTAAAAATATTAATAATAAATATAAAAAACATCTAGCGCTTAGAATATTAAGCTTCTCTGTATTACATTTTTTCTGTGACTGAAAAGAGGGAAAAAATGGGAATAGAGTTTAGTCCCACCTGTTATTTATTGATTGCCTTTGCTGAGAAGTATTAAGTTGAATCTGGTCCTGCACACCTGCGGTGGGTTGGCACCCTGCCCTGGATTGGTTCCTGCCTTGTGCCTTTTGTTGGCTGGGATTGGCTCCAGCAGACCCCCGTGACCCTGTGTTCGGATTCAGCGGGTTGGAAAATGGATGGATGGATGGATGGATGGTCTTGCACACCTAGTCTGTTGTCCTGCAACTGCATTTTTTTTATTGCATTTAACATTTTTGAGAAAACATTCCCAATTTTGTCTTTTTGTATAAAGTGTGCTTTATTTTGGATCACATTGCTTTGTCCCCACTGACAATCCTGTTTTTGTGAAGGGCTCTGTTTTCAAGTGTCATTGTTTGAAGATTGTCATTTTCAACTTGCTTATATTTATTTTAAGTAGCTGTGCCTAAGTCATAAGCAAGCATTCCATGCTTTGCAGATGCATTACGAGGGGAATAAAAGTAAAATATGAATAAGAAACAATGTTGATCGGTGAACTTTGCCAAAGCATTTTCACTGGTGAAATTGTTTGAATAATTTTCCCTTGAAAACTCTCTGTATGGCCAGCTTAGACAAACCTTTTTTCCCCCAACACCCCATGATGTTTTTCAAGGCCAGCATGACATCAAAGAGCTGTAATGTCAATTTTGAAAGGGGATGTTACTACCCAGTCTGCACCACAGGTATACACACATGCCTCAGTATATATCTATGCTTAATGATGTTGTCTGATTTGCTTTGTGTATGCATGAATAATTTTCAGCGTATACATAGTGTATGCATTGGTACCCCAGTTACATTTGCTCCTTGCATGCGGTTAAAAGAATAGCATAGTTTTATTGCCTGTTGTGTTTTCACTGCTGGGTTAATCATGTTTTACTCCCCGCTTTGCAGCGTAAATCACATATTTACAGGGGTCAACCCCTGAGTATATAATGCTGTTCCTTGGCATCACAGGCCCTATAAGTGTGTGTCAGTCATAGTGGTATCAACTTGAAAGACACAGAGCAAGATAAAGGACTTAGAGAATTGTGCACATTATCTCTGAACTTAATGTGAAGCAAATTCAGTGGGATTCACTGATCACTAATAAATCAGAATACCTGACCTATTTACTGAATCTGAAAATTGGAACTTATAACTGGAAGTCTGCTGGTTCGAATCATGGCCATCGCTCCAGTGGCGCTGGACAAATAGCTGACCCTGTGCTCTGAACCCAAAGCTTCTCTCTGTCTCCAGAGAGTAATTTGGGGTATGTGAAAAAATACAAATTTTTTTGCAAGAAGTTTGACATGGCAAATAAAGTGAATTATCATTATCAATCTGACGTGCAGTTGGACATGCCATCATTTATGCTGTTCTACGTCTGATGCAAACTTAAAGAAGACAGAAAAAATTGAATGATGTTTCACACTTAATAGTTAGAAAACACTGGTTTTTTTTGTTTTTCATGATTAACTGCCAGCAACCGTACCAGATGCACTTTAGAATCCACCTGAAACTTAGCGTGTTTGGTCCCCACTAGTGTTTGGATTGGAGACCCTCTATCAAGAGCTTGGGTTGCAGTTGGAAGAGGTTTTGGTGAGGTCAGCAGGGATGCTTACCCTGTGGCCTGTATGTGGATCCCAATGCCCCAGTGCAGTGATAGCAACACTGTGCTGTAAAAATGGTACTGTCCTTTGGTTGAGATGTAAAACTTAGGTCCTGACTCTTAGTGGTCATAAAAGATCCCTGGGCATCTTTCATAAAGAGTAGTGCGTTTACCAATATCCTAGCTAAATTGCCCATTATGGCCTAGTCATTCTGGCCCCCTAATCTTCCCCTGTCCCCTGTCTCTCTCACCCTTTCACCACCTTCAGGTTTGATAAGCCCCAGAATATAAACAACATTATCTCCAACCCTCTCAGTGTACACACTTATACTGGCTGATTAACTGAAGTTCCCTTATGCTTCAAACTAGCCACAATCATACTAAAAATGAATTACTTCAGGCCTGTTGCTCTGACATCTGTGGTCAAGAAAACGTTTGAGAGACAGATGTTAGCTCACCTGAAGGACATCACAGCTCCCTTGTTGTACCCCCTGCAGTTTGGTTATTGAGCGAACCAGTCAGTGCAGTGAATGATGCAGTCAACATGGGCCTGCACTACATCCTGTAACATCTTGACAACCCAGAGACATATGCAAGAGTTCTCTTTGTGGACTTCAGCTCTGCATCCAGTACAATAATCCTGGAACTTATCCACTCAAAACTTACCTAGTTTTCTATCCCTACCTGTCAATGGATCACCAATTTCCAGACCAATAGGAAACAGCAGGTGAAACTGGGGAAACTCACATCTAGCTATTGCACGATCATGCACAATCACTGCTCTTCTCCCTCCACATTAATGACTGCACCTCTAAGGACCCCTCTTTCAAACTTATCGAATATGCGAATGACACAACCATCATTGAGCTCATCCGGAATGGTGATGAGCAGCTATCCCTTTGATATAGTCAGAACAAAATGAAGCTAAACACTCTCAAAACTGTGGAGATGACAGTGGACTTTAGTAGATATTCCATAATATTATCCCTCCTCTCCATGCTTAATACTGTTATGACAGCTGTGGAAACCTTCATGTTTCTGGCATCCATAATTTTCTGGGACTTGAAATGGGAGACCAACATAAGTTCCATTATAAAAATGGCACAACAACGAATGTAGTTCCTATGACAGCTGAGGAAGTTCAGCCTTCCACAGGAGCTGCTGATTCAGTTCCACACAGCAGTCATTGAGTATGTTCTCAGCTTATCCATAATGTGTTTTGGATCAGTGACTAAACATGACAAAAACAGGCTACATCAAATAATCAGGTCTGCCGAAAATATCATTGGTGACAGTCTGCCCACCTTACAGGACCTGTGCTATTCTAAAGTCATGAAACAGGCAGGGAAAATCATCACCGACCCCTCACATCCAGGCCACAACCTATTTGAACTTCTACCATTGGCCAGGTGTTATATCTGTTTGTTTTTGCATATATTAATCTATAAGAACATTTTTTCCCCACAGGCCATCAAGTTCACATATAGTTAAATCATCTTAATCAGGCTGGGCATGCCCCCTCAAACCACCCCCCCACCCCCGAATCTTGCAATACTGTTTAGATGTTGTTAATTCTTATTTTTCAGTGTTTATTTCAGCATTTCTTGCACCGAGTTGCACTCTGCACTTATATATATATATATATATATATATATATATATATATATGTATTTCCATTCTCTGTCTTGTTTTTTATCTCAGTTGTGTGATTAACAGTTGTGTGTATTTCGATTATGTAACTTATGTTTGGAGAATCACCAAAACCAGAGTCAAATTCCTTGTATGCATGCTTACTTGGCCAATAAATGTGATTCTAGTTCTGATTCAAATAGCTAATGTGTGGTGAGTATACTGGTGCAGAATTACTGCTGTGCCATCATCTGGGTGGATGCTGCACATTGGGGGTGACTGAAGTGGCTCCCCAGTCTCTAGGTAAAGTATTTAGAGTGTCTTTATGCGCTATATAAATGCAATGTTTTCTTTTTCTTCTTAACTTTTTGGTGATGTTGGGTTTTTCTGAGCCTCAGGGCTTTGAGATAGCCAATGCACCTAACCTGCATGTCTTTGGACTGTGGGAGGAAACCAGAGTACCCGGAGGAAACCCACGCAGACATGGGGAGAAAATGCAAACTCCACGCAGGAAGGACCTGGGAAGCGAATCCGGGTCTCCAATGAGATAAATCCTTTTATGAAAACCATTTTTTCTCAGGTTGTCTGCAAATACCCAAGAATTTCTTCTCAGTCATTGAATAAATGAGACACGTGTAGCTTTATATACATTGAAATGTTGCTTTATATTAAGGATATCAGATTAGACCAAAAATTATGTTAGAATATTCAGCAAAAAAATGCTCATATTCAAGAATATTCAAAATTGCGTTAACAATTTTTGGGGGTTACATGTACGTTTGTACACGTTTTTTATATAGAAAATTATTATGGTATGGATAGAGAGGTGAAAACAGAAGAACAAAAGCCAGCCCATCTAAACAGGAAAAAAACATAGTGGTAGGGCAACTATGATATAAGAGCCATCAAAATCCTGTGCATGTGCTCTCTTTAAAATTAAATTTTCTGCACACCCATCAGTCTTCAGTCTGTTAATGATGGGTAGTTGAGTAGTCCTGTTTATAATAGCAAATGATAAAATCAGCCTTGAAAAGGAACTTTAAAAATTGTGTGTTCTCCCTTGCCTGTGTTTTCTCCTGCTTTCTTCTAACATGTCAAACAAATGTGCTAGGTTAGCAAATTTAAACTTATGATTTGAAATGGATGACTTGACTGATATGGATAGACATACCCTGACAAAACCTTGTTTTTTGTGATCTTGTTTCCATTATGCTGTTGCCTGCATACAGAACACTGCTTAACACCAATGATTTTTTTCCAGTATTTCACCTAAATTCCATGCCAAAAAATAAAGGGCTATTATTCTGCCTATGTAATAATGGAGCTGCAGATGGTTGAAGAGTAGTGAGTACAACACTCCACATTTTTAAAAGAAAGTATTTATATGATTAAATACCTTAGTTTATACCAATATCAACTAAATTAAATACATAAAAATGCACTTTAGGGATTTCTTTTCAAAAAACTGAATTCTACAGTACCATTACCAGGACAATTCATGATGCACAATCCTGGAATCAATTTTCTTTTGTTTCCCAATCTGTCAGCTATCAATGTACCAAGTTTAGATGTCATATCCCATAGCAGAGACGTGAGCAACATGATAGAATGACATTTATTTGAGTGGAGTGGTGGGGGGTCATAACAATGCAAGCTTCAAGCAGCAGTATGGCATGGCTGTATTCATATACATTCAATCAATGAGCAATTCCCCCATGAAAGTTTGAGCAATATGTTTTAGTGATGTTTGAAAGGGGCGGGGTGGGAGTTGGAGTCCTCATTTTAAACTGCAAGGAGGAGCAGCGGGGCACAGCATGGCACAGTGCAATGAAAATACTTTAGAACAAAAAGTGACCCTTTGGAAGTTTGCTCGGCCAGTGACATTTAATCAAAGTGCTCCTCATTGAAACTTCAAGTGTGTATGACATAAGGAGAATGTGCACTAGACAGCCTCCGGATAAGGTAGTTGAACCCGTGATGCTTAAACTGTAAAAGTGCATGCCACATCGCTTTAAAGTTATATTAAGCAGAACTTTTAAATCAAGCATAGCATTAAGTCCTTCAGCAAATGTGTCATTCTCTAGAGTCAAAACTGCGACTTGAGGCCTTCATACTCTGTATCGCTAGAATTCTGTACCTTTTTTAGGAATTACTTAAGCATATGTTTGTTTGTCTTTGAAGAGATTGACATTTCCCTAGTACAAATTTCAAGTCTTGTTGCACATCAACCAAACAGTCTCCATGGAGTCTCACAAAAGGTTGTGCGTAACAATGCATAAAAATATGTAAAGATGAACTGATGCATATGCAATATATTTCCTGTCTTTTTCATATGGCAGTAACTTGTAGTGGAAGTGACCAGTCATAGAAAACTATACCTCATTAAAAAGGTTTGAAACTCGGCTATTCAATGATACTGAGTCTTTCACTTTATGTGGCATGATGTAAGTGGGACAAAAGCAGATTCACTTGGCTGTGATGCACTGCTCACCTCTTCATTTATGTATGCAAATTGAATGTTCTACTATTGAGAGCAGTCAACATGGAACATGGAATTCATTTTAAAGGTGACACCCTTGGATATGTAAAAATACCATTATTGCTTTTGATGGAGTTTTTGGGTTTATTTTAACACTAGCAACACTGAAAAAGAAAAGGAAACATTTTAAAAATAACATAACATGATTGTCAATGTAATTGACGTAGGCTTATTTTAGTATTGAGTGTGAATTTGATGATTGTAAAGAGTTTAATTTAGGATGTAAGGATCTCTTTGTAAACGATGTTTGCAGACATCCATTGAACCGATCTGTACGGTTTTGTCATTTTCATAATCTATGTGTAGATCGTAGGCAAATCCACAATCTGCTTTGTTGAGGGCAACCTTTTTTTTCCTAATGAGCTGTTTGTCATTATTCGGATCGTACCTACAAACAGAAGCTGTGTTAACATGAGGATGCAATTTGGAATATTTAAAAACGGCGTCTCTATGAACTTGTGGATTTGCCCGAGAGTATTTAGCAGCTGCCTGATGAAGTTGCTTCCGTTTAGTTTCATCTGAAAATCTACCACGACATCTTTTATGTCGTGTTTGTGTTGTTTTGTCACTGTTATGAGCGTTGCTGTCATCAAGGATTTGATTATCATTATTTCTTTCAATCAAGTTCGTATTTGGAGTACGTGTTGTGTTCAAGTTACATTCCACCTTTGTCAACTGTTGTAAAGAAACAACAGGTTTCATTTCATTGTGTCCACTTTGTCAGAGTTGAAACATTCATAAACATTGAAGTGTCCACTACCCAAATCCCTATCTGTGAATCTAAGATGTTTAACAGGCATTCCCGGGTGTCCAAAAGTGTAAAATATTTCCCCATTTCTATACACTTGAAAGGGATAACAAAACAATTCCACAGCAGCTATCAGTTCACTTGCAGAAGCCTAGGTTGAGAGCTTAAGCATTTCACTGCTATAGTGGTCCTGTGTAGTATAATTGTCTCCTGTACCATCATCATTCCACACCTTGAACCTGTCCCAGTCATTCAGTACATAAGACACAATGTCTCTGCGGATATCAAGGCTGAGATTGATATGGCCATGCAATAAGTAAGAGAGAGAATGGAAGAGGCAGGCACAATCTAGGGGCATGGAAACCACTGGGTACAGGTTGGTGAAATTGTGATCAACAGTGATCACTGGAATAGACATATTATTCAGGGTAAACTTGCGCCCGTTGAGAAAGAAAGTATGAAGGAAGGCGAGAAGCGGTGGAGTGGGGAATGAAAAGCAGAAGTTGGCACCAGGAAGATGTACGTGAGAAAGTAAGGAAGCCCAACAATGACAGCCTTGAAGCGGTAGAGTAAAATAAAAGGCAACAGTCACAAGGAGGGAGATGTGAGGAAGTAAGGAAACCCAACAACGTCAGCCTTGAAGCAGTAGAGTAAACGAAAAGGCAGGAGTCACCAGCAGGAAGACGTGAAGGAAGGCGAACAATAACAGGCTTGAAGGCGGTGGAGCAAAGAAGAAGGGAGCAGTGAGCACGATGAACTGAGGAAAGTAAGGAAGCGAGTGAGGATGCACATGAGCGTGGGATGTTGTTTATTGTATATAGGCAGGGAGCCAACCACGTGGTAGATGTGCTGACAGTGGCCGTGTGGAAAAAGGAAGGGGGACCGGGGGCAGCCCTTGTGCGTCTCTACCTTGAAATAAATCCTCTGTTAATGGAAAATAGGTAATGAAACTGCCAAAAGTAGAGGTTAGTTCCGAAAGTTCCTTATGGCATAATGGTGAGAACAGCCAAAAAAGAAGATGTTATTTTTGAAAGTTCGTTACGGGGCATGGCGCAAAATGAAACATACTTAACATTTGTAAGTACAGTGTAAAGGATGAGCATGGGAAATTTGGGCTTCCTATATATGTATGTATATTGGAAGTCGCAGAAATGGTGAGGAGGGTTTCCCCTATCTATATATACAGTTTAGAGGGTACACCCATTTCCCCCCACCTTGGGTTTTGCAATAGGACATGAAGCATACCAAATTTTTGTAAGTACACTACAAGGAATGAGCATACGAAATTTCAGCTTCCCACCTATATGGAAAGCGGGAGAATTAGTGATGAGTCAGTGAGGGCTTTGCCTTTTATATGTATAGATATACAAACACCTTTGAAATATGGCAGGACACCTAATGCATAAATGGTTAACTGTCCACACCAATTCTTAAACAAATAAGAGTTTGGCCAGATGGAGCTACTTCAGCCCTGCAGGAGTGTTTTAATCACATATGACCATCAGATCAAGAGTAGTATGCATCATCAGTCATTGGCTTCATTAACAAGTACATAGATGATGTGACTGTTTTAAACACCAACAGAACAAATCATTAACTGTGAGTGACATTGGGGGTACGTGCACTTTTAAAAGCCTGTAATGCTGCATATAGGTAGGGTCATAAGGTAGCCCACAGGGTAACAAAGGTATACCTATGTTGGAGCATTAAAGTAGCACTCTTATCTGTCATCATGAAGTACTTTAAAAGGCTAGTCTTGTCCCACTTGAAAGATGGACTTCCTGATCACATGACCCTCTTTAGTTTTTGACTTATCACTCAAATCATTTCATGTCACTGTATGATGTAATACTATGTATGGGTGGTAAGACATTAATGTCACTTGACTTGACTGGTCATGTTTAATTTCTGTATTTTTCACAATGCCATTGGATTAGATTTAATCCTCATGAAACTACAATCTTAATTAAGTGGTTTCAGAAATTACATGGATGGGTGAATTTACTTCATAAGTAGTAACAATGGTTGTGTTAGCAGGTTATTCTATTTTTTAAAATTATACAGATATTTTACAGAACTGGAAACCTCTTATTAGATGAGTTTATTTTGGAAGAGTTCATTAGTAATGTAAACAATTCAGAAATGTGTTTTCTTTAATTCAACAAAGTTTTGTTACTCATATCTGTTATTAATGGATAATTTATTTCTATCCATTCTCTATAGGTGTGATACAACTGAAAAATTAAGAAATTCATTGGACTATTTGAGATCTGTACTAAACGAACCCACTAATTTCAAACTTATTTACAGATACGCTTTTGATTTTGCACGGGTAAGTTGAATGCTGAAGCAACTGCTAATTTTTTAATATTAGCATTTTTTTATTTGCAAGATTAACAGGATTGTGACAAATAATACTGTTGCCAAAGGGAGGGGCAATTGGGACAGATAAATGGAAGCTATTACTGATAATGTTTCATGTTCTAAAAGTATGAGTCAAACTGAATAACAGACTAGGAGTCAACATTTATAACAGTTGATCATTTCCACTCTTTTGTCCATACTATGTTCTGTGCATAATAGCAACAATTAAAATGGTTTGATCAAAAAGGAGATAAAATACATTTCTGTGTACAATAGTTTCAGGCACTTTTAAAAGAGTGTAAAGTAGGAATGCTTTCAAAAGTAATGCCGTGAATAGTTTTTATTAATCAATAATCTTCTTTAAGAGTGCAGTAAAGCAAAACAAAAAGACATAAGTAAAATCAATATTTGGAGTCACAACCATTCGCCTTAAAAACAGCAGTTTTTTTAGGTTCACTTGCTTCATGTGGTAGGCTGTTCTGAGCCTCTTGGACCTTGCCGCAGCTCCACTGCAGACTTTGGCTGTCTTACTTGCTTCTGTCTGTTTAAGCAATCACAGATTGGCTTGATGATGTTGAGATGAGGGCTCTGTGGGGCCATACTATCTGTTGCAGGCTTCCCTGTTCCTCTCTTCACTGCAGATAGTTTTTATGATTTTGGCTATCTGTCTGGGATCATTTTCATGCTGCAGAATGAAGTTGGAACTAATCAAACTCTCCCTGATTGCATTGAATGATGAATAAAAATCTGCCTGTGCTTCTCAACAGCAAGGGGGTCTTCAATTTTATTCAACTCACAAATTCCATTTGTGGAAATGCAGCCCCAAACCTACCAGGAACCTTCATCGTGCTATGCTGTTGCCTGCAGACATTTATCAATGTACAATTCTCCAGTCCTTTGGTGGACAGACTATGTTCTATTAGAGCCAAATATTTCAAATTTTCACTTATTGGTCCAGAGCACCCCATTTTTCTACATCCCTGTCTGTGTATTTTTTTTTCCTAGGTAAGTCATTTGACTTTATTTCAACCTTCAAAGAATTGTTTTTCAGTCAAAACTGTTTCATGAGGACCACTTGTTAGAAGACTTCTCTGTACTGTAGATGGGTGTACCAGAGTCGCAGCAGTTTCTGATAGTTCTGAGCTGATAGTGTTGACATGTTCTGATTTTGTAGGAAGGTAACCTTGATGTGTTTCTCATTTGCTACACTCCGTTTCCTTGCCCGACCAATGCATTTCCAGTTCCCAACATTGTCTATTTCCTTGTGCAATATCTGCTTATCACAATATCTGCTTGGGAGAGACCTTGGTGAAATAGGATGACATCTTGTGCCTTACTGTTATTTTCACTTTTGCCATGGTTTTAATTTGTAGGTTAAACCTCCACACCTACCACAACCTCGCCTGTTTAGTATGGTCATCCTTTTCCTAGTTTTATTCACTGTATATCGCTATTTTACTTTAAGTTAATAACTTAGTTTCAGCCTATGCGTTATGGTATTGATCGTTAGCACCTGTTTGTTATATTTGCTTAATCAAGCACTGTGCTATATTTGAATAACATCTCAGTTTTTGTAACTGTGAAGTGATCTAATACTTTGTTAGTTTCTTATTTCAAGACATTTAAAAATTTTATTTTATTGCTTTACTTTTTGCAAAAGTAATGTTTGGAACAGTAAAATACATTTTTTTCTATTGACACAGTAATCCATAAGACATAACATAACCATCCAAGACAAATATTTTTGTGAACTGTCTAAAATGCCTAAGATGTACTTTTTTCTTTTGTGTTTCATGATAATTTCATTATATGTTAAAATATTTACAAGACATACCTACAGATGAAGGGCAAGAAGACTGGGAAATAGGGCTACATCGATACTACTTGGGAATACTTGCCATACATATGAAAATAATAAATATTTACAAAAAATAATTTCCTCTAATTCTTTATATGCTGTGATGTTATTACAGCTAAATGCTGAAGTTTTTACATTATAGAATTAAAGATGAACACTAAGGATTGGGAAGTAGATGTGCATCAATTGTTCCATATATACTATCCCCATGTATTCATACTCAGTATCAGTTTCACTTTATGGCTTTCCTTGAATACAACATATGCTTTGTAAATCAAAGTTCAAACACAAGAAAAGGGGATGTAAGTAAAATACAACAGGTTACAATATTAAGAATTAGCTGACATATTTTTATTGTATAGAAGATGTAAGCAGAAATAGAAAATGAAAAAATTGTATTTGTTTTGACAAGACTTGCAATCTGCATGCATAGGATGATGAAACTTATCCTAGTATGTGGTTGGAGTGACCAATGCATACACATTACTTGCAGGTTAATTTTGATTGGCACTTTGGCCTTCATTTTTGTTTTGTAAATCTGGATTTAATATATATTTGTATGTTTTATATGATTTAAGTTTTCAGAATTTTGTTGTAAGGTTCAGATTTCTCCATTCTACTCCTTTTGCTCCAAGTAAGACTATATGATTTGGACTTAGAGATTTTGGTAAATTTCTTCAGCTGCATAACAGGGGTGTAGCTGTACTTAATGCTCTGAGACTGCAAGAACAGTTTGTGTGCTGTCACTGGGAATAGGCACATGACAGCAGTAGTCATGCCTTGTCATTCTATACTGAGTTGGTCTTATATGTGGACTACAAATAAAATAAAATTGTCCCTAATGTGTGTGGGTGTGTGTGTGTGTGTGTGTGTGTGTGCGTGTGTGCCCACCCTGCCCGGAGTTTGTTTCCTGCCTTGTGCCCTGTGTTGGCTGGGATTGGCTCCAGCAGACCCCCGTGACCCTGTAGTTAGGATATAGCGGGTTGGATAATGGATGGATGGATATGCTTGTTTAGTAAAGACAACCAGTTGGTTCCTAAATGTAAAAATGTAAACTTAATCTCAAAACTGCAAGTATCAGATGCCTGATAAAGTGACTCTGCGGTGGGCTGGTGCCCTGCCCGGGGTTTGTTTCCTTCCTTGCGCCCTGTGTTGGCTGGGATTGGCTCCAGCAGACCCCTGTGACCTTGTAGTTAGGATATAGCGGGTTGGATAATGGATGGATGGATAAAGTGACTTGTTAACAAGACAAAGTTAACTGCTTCTTGTGGCATTGATGTTAATGTTAGATTCTTATTTTGGTAGGATTCATCAAAGATAGTAATTAATGCATTTAGTATGTGTGTTTGTAAAGAAAAAATAAGTATTCTGTGATCTTCATATATCATTCTTTCTATAAACCTTTCAAAATTCAACCTCAGTTAATAAAATCTCTGCCGGTTTGTTATTGCTAATAAATATTTAATTTATATTTAATAGTTTAATAAATATTTTTGTTAATATTGTATGCACTTTCATTATGAAGAAGTTGTTATGACCGTTTTATTATTTATGTTACTGAAAATCTAGCATTACAACTTATTATTATTTTTAATTTAAGTACTTGTACCTTTACTCAGTATTGGCCTATACTGTTAAATTATTTGCCATCAGAATTCATTGTTAAAAAGTGGTATTGTTGCTCTGTAACTAGAAAGCTGAGTTGACTACATGAGTAATCGCTTAATCAAACCTTAAAATTGACATTCAGTGGATTCAGAAAGTATTCAGACCCCTTCACGTTCTGCACACTTAAATTTGTTAATTATAAATTGATATGTTTTACATTTTTTCATATTCTAATCTTAATAACCCTTAATGACAAAGTGAAATCATTTTCAACAAGGTTATCAAATTTATTAAAAATGAAAAACTGAAATCTCTCTTTTTGTAGAAGTATTCTGACCCTTTGTTGTTACAGTTCATATTGTTGTCAGAATTTGATTGTACTCTTGAATTGATTGAATTGACTTGACATAGTTTGGAAACTTACATACCTGCATATATAAAGTCCAATAAGTCGTACTGCATGTCATGACAAAAACCACGCCATGAAGTCCAGGAACTTTCTTTAGACCTCTGCGATAGATAAGGCATAGAACAAGGGTATAAAACTTTCTAAAATTTTTAGTGTTTCCAAGAGCACAGTGGTCTCAACAATTGTTAAATGGAAAACATTTGGAACCCCCAGCACTCTTCCTAGAGTTGGCTGTCTGTCCAATCTGGGTAACCAGACAAGAAGGGCTTTAGTCAGGGAGGTGACTCTCACACAGCTTCAGAAGTCCTCTGGTAAGATGGGAGAACCTCCTGGAAGGATGACCATCTAAGCAATACTCTATCAATCAGTAGTTAGACGGAAGAATGAGAAAAACTGCCCAAACCTAGGTTGTGCAAAGTTGAGTAGAGACTTGTCCAAGAAGACTCAAGGTTGTAATTGCTGCCAAAAGGGCTTCTACAATGTTATTGAATTAAGGGTCTGTATAGTTATGAATAAGAATTTTCAATTTTTGATTATTTAAATAAATTTGCAAATCTTTCTGAGGAAATGTTTTCATTTTCTCAGGTTATTGAGTGTGGATTATTGGGAAGAAAACTGTAAATTTATCCCTTTAAAATTAAATCTACAATGCAATAAATTGTGCAGAAGGTAAAAGTGTTTGAATACTTTCTAAATCCCTTGTAATTATTGTATATTAGAATTTGCTGCATGTGTATTATAAACAGATGAAAATATTTTAATATCTGTACCCCTCACATATTTAGCAGAAGTAAGGAGTATTATAAGCAGAGACAGATGTTTTATAATTTTTCAGTAGTGTACAGTTTATATGTTTATTATATCTTTAAAGTGTGTAGTGCAGTTGAAACTTGTTTTAATGGGAAGCTTTTCTTGTCTTTAGGGTTACTGTCTCCAAATACCGGGCCATGAATATTGGATACTGATACTGCTTAAGAGGGCAGTGCCTACATGGCATGTTAACAACAACAGCAAATGAAATTGAAATACAGGCAGCCCCCGGGTTATGAACGAGTTCCGTTCCTGCATACTTTCGAAACCCGATTTTGTATGTAAGTCGGAACCAGCACTGAAAATGCCCATTAATGGAAATATCGGCATAAATGCATAATGCTTTATTACTTATTTTACAGAAAAACATTTCAGTCTTACTAGTAAAATGAGAATAAACTAGAATTACTGTACTGTACAAATAATTTAAACTAAAGTGAACCACAAGCATCTGTGGTATGTTGATCTTAAGCTTAAATATCCTACAGTTTTTGAACGAAGTACCTCATAGAGTTGGATAAAGACATAATGATGACATGAAAAGCTACCACTAACTGACAGTTGATCCCTCAGCAGAGATGTGCTGTCTTCCTTGAGGGATTTCTAAAAGTGTCTTTTACTGTACCAGCAGCCAAACCCACAAGTCAGCACAGCTGGGATTGTGTACTTAGGACACACTGGGTGTTACAAACAGCAGGTTCTGCTTTTCCTCATTTAAACAGACAACCTTGTACCTGTGACAGAATCTATTGTGCAGTGGTGTGTACTGCTGGTTATTCAGTGACATTTGCTATCTTGGCTAAGGGATCTTACAGCATCCCTCAGCAGTACAGCCTTTCTGCAGCTGTGCTTCTTGAGACAGCACAGCTGGAAGCATACTTAGGACACTGGGAATTACAAGTAGTGGGTTCTGCTATTCCAGTTAAATAGCCAGAGTTTATTGAGCTGCTAACCTGTGACTGTTCTTACTGCACATCTGCACATGCAGCTGGTTACATTTGTCAACACGTGTGTTCGAAAGCACAAACTGATTGAAAGTAGTAACAAAGTCCATATTGTGTAATCCTATTCCTCACTGTTAGTGAGTATTCATATATTTTTAAAATAGTTTCCTGCTTTCATAATTAATAAAATGGATGTCACTAAATCAAAATTAATTGAAGTTCAGTTGAAAAAAAGTGGGGATTTATGTGATCCTTTATTTCTTGCAGAACTGTTGAGACCCACCAGCTGAAGTATATGGCCATGCCAACTTTCATTCACAAAACACATCAATGTTAAAAAATGTTTTTCTTTTTATTTTTTTTTCCCAGTCCCATGTAACATTTCTATCTAAAAGAAGTGTTGCAATAGTTGTATAATAAAGAATCCAAAATGCCCATTCCATAAGATTATATTAATTAAACATTATACTTCATAGTTTTCCTTTTTAGTCACCAGTTTCAAAAGGAAATTATGAAAATTAAAGTAGTCCTTATTTAGGGCATTTTGGCTTTGAATATCAATATTCAACATGAATATAGATACACATAGCACACAGTATACAATGTAATATAGTACTATATTCCATTAATTAACCATATCTGCCAAAGCAAAAACGATATGATTAAAAACTGATTTTTTTTTCACAAACGGCATGTTTGAAGCATAACTGCAGTATTTTAATCTGTTTAAAAGCATTTTACCATAATGATTCAGGATGTAGATAGACCTGGGTAATATATTGAATTTTCAGAATATTTTCAGAAGCTAATATTCTGATATTCAGCACTTTTATTTGATACTCCACTACTTCATCTGAACATTAAATAAAATCTACAAAACCTCTAGCCCTTTGTTGCCTGGCGGTGGTGAGCATGATAAAAACTGAACGAGGAATAGAAGTGGAAGTGTTTAGAAAAGGTAGGGGTTATCATTGCTCCTTGCAAATTGTGTAGTTTTACCTTGTGTGATGGTTTGAGCAGCACAACATATAAAGATAAAACACATTATCACACATAAATATACAGTAATGAATATTAATCACCTACAAAAGTTTGTGTTTTCATGAAGTAAAAATGCTTGTTACTCCACTTATAGTGGAACATACTCTATGAAAATGTAAGTTTGCAGTATAGTGATCATTTACTTTTCACACAGTGGAAGAAATAATTAGTCAATGCTGCTGAAGTTTGTGATATTGTTGCAGCAATGTTATTTTTTTCAAATGTTTACAGGTATTTCATATCCACAAAAACAATTACTTGGGTGGATATTGCATCCTTGATGTTTATTTTCTTTATTTTTAACAGCATGGGGTTTCTTTTAATTTATTGAATTGTTTTACTAGAACTTTTCTATCTTCAGGTTAAATGTGTTGCTCTGGCTTTACAATGTATGTTTTTTTTTCTCTGAATGTACTATGTGCATTGCTGACTGATGCTAAAAGGTTATAATATTACTTTTAAAATGAATTAATTTCCCATTACCCACTTTCTAAAGTAATTTATATGATATCTAATTGTTGACAACATGTACACCTATATAATATTTTTATTATATGTAAAAGTGAACTGTAGTACTAGTACTAATGCCTCCACTTGGTGATAGTATTGGTTGCTGCTAATTTTGTAATTACTTTTTTTTAGCTAACCAAACCATGCCATATTTATTCAAGTAGTCTTTCACGACTGTTATAGACAGTATGTTTGCTGTTGACTCTGTCTGCAAGGCTCATAAAGTGATATCTTAATTTGAATGAACTTGAGACAGCTCATCCTTCGTTATCAGACACCCAGTATGAAACTTGTATAACTCTGGTATGGACTGAACTTAACAACTTTTAAAGAAAGGTGAATTCCAGATTCATCATACTCATGGTAAATATTGTTTATTAGATGCCAAACTAAGTAAATTATTAGCTTTTAGGCTATGCAAAATGTAATGCTTTCTCCTTTGTACACTGTATAGTACAATCTATCTACACTCAATAACCCATAATAACAAAGTGAAAAAAATCTTCTCAAAGAGATTTGCAAATTTATTATAAAAAGGAAATCAAAAACAGAAATTTCTCATTTGTATAACTATTCAAACTCTCAGTTCTGTAGTTTGTGGAAGCCCCTTTTGCAGCAATTGCAGGTTTGTGTCTTCTTGCTAAGTCTCTACAAACTCAACACACCTGTATTTGGGCGGTTTATCCTATTCTTCCAGGAAGATCCTCTCAGGCTCAGTTAGTTTGGATGAGATGTGTCTGTAAACTGCCATCTTCAGGTCTTTCACACATGTTCTGTAGAGTTTAAGTCTGGGCTTTGGCTGGGCATTTCAAGGTCAGTCAGAGATTTGTCCTGAAGCCACTCCAGTATTGTCTGAAAGGTGAACTGTCATCCCAGTGCTAGCACTCTAGAGAAGATTTTCTTCAAAGGCCTTTCTAAATTTGGATAGCCAGAAAGAGTCCTAGTGATTCTAAACATCTGTTTCATAATTACTGAGCCTGCTGTACTCCTGGGAATACCCAAAGCTTTAGACATGATTTTATATCCTTGCCTTGATCTGTGCCTAATTACAATTCGATCTATGTGGTCTACAGAGTGTTTCTTGAACTTCATAGTTTGGTTTTTGCCCTGACATGCATTGTGAATTGTGGGATGTTATATGCACTTTTGTTATTATGGGCCAATGAGTGTAAATTGATGGACAAGAATGTCAAATTTATTTATTTAAAATTAAATCTGCAACATAATAAAGGGGGTAGAAAGTCAAGGTTTTGTGAATGTGAAAAGTAAAGCAGTTTGAATGGTTTCTGAATCCACGTTGTGTGTACGTACATGCGTGTGTGTATTGTTTAGAGATGGTAAATGCAGACTCCCTACAATAACGCCCTTAATATTGGCAAGTGCTTCATTTCTTTTCCGTGCTGGTCTACTCTAGGTGTCCATGTACTTGGTGATCATTTTGGGGATTCTGGATTTCTTTTTTTCTGCAATTTCTGCTTTAAATTTTCTGTATCTTTGTCTACCTTTTTCTTTTACCCTCAGCTAAAGGCAGTTCTCAGTATATGTGCAATTTCTTTATCTTTCCCTATTTAATTTTAAATTTGGTTCTTCAGTTGCTTTTCAACATAAACCTATGTCTGTGTTGTCTGCTCATTTTTGTGATACAGGCAAGAAACCTGTCTCAATAAATTGGAATTCAGATATGACACCTTACTATCTGTTGAGCTGGGATTCAGTTTTTAAAGAAGTTAAAAATTCTTACAAAAAAACACAATCATCAGTTTATTCAATATAAATTTCTTCAAAGAATTTAAATGACACCCCCCATCCTTTTATTTTATTTAATATTTGAAGTGTTTTTTCATCTGATCATTCTCCCTTTTATCCTTTTAACATTTTTAAGGAAAAAAAAGACACAGACTATAAAAGCCATATATGTGAATTTCCCCTTGGGATTAATAAAGTATCTCTATCTATCTATCTATCTATCTATCTATCTATCTATCTATCTATCTATCTATCTATCTATCTATCTATCTATCTATCTGTCTATCTATCTGTCTGTCTGTCTGTCTGTCTGTCCTTTACAAAAAATGGGGGGGGGGGGGGTAAGCTGAGACGTTAAACTTAAAATGTGTTTATATTGATTGTGTTACCATGATAAAGTGTGTAGTACATGTCAAATTGATTTTAAGTACTAGATAACAATTCTTTGAAATACTGCTTTTTTAGCATACTTCATTTGTTTCAGACTTAAAGTCCAGCAGTCGTTATAAATATGAAAGCACTGTTTGTAGCTTAGTGTCAGAATTCAAAGGCTACATACTCATTTCAAGCCTCATTGCACAATTCCTATTTTTGCTAAGTTCTGATTTGCCTACCTTAACAGCTCATATTCATAAGTACAAGTGACCCTTATCTAATTATAATGTATATGCATCAGTCCTCCAAAGCAGCACGTATGCGCAAATTGGTAAGTTTGTGCATGAGCCATCTGCGTGACCAACAACAAGTATGCATCACATTAATGAGACAACTCATGCTATTAAAATCAACAAAATGAACACACTGCTAGCTAGCGTATGTATTGCATCTTGTTTTGGAGGGTAGCAAACGGTTTGTCAGTCATACATGATTAGGTTGAGAAGGAGAAAAAAGGCCAGGCAGCTAGCTTTTGGTGTTTTTGCATCTACTGCTGCACCAAGAGTTGTATGGGAAGGAGAAACGAGCCAGCAATGGTGGGACAGTGACTGTTGTCACAGCTGTAGCTGTCTTTCATTGTTGTTTTTGCTGCACTGTTGGTGCTGACTGATGGTGGTAGCCCTTAGTCCATGTGCCTAGGCAAAAAAAACACATGAATTCTGATCTGACCATTGTCATTCATCTCACATGACCACAAATCTGATACGTATATGATGTAGAACTACATATGAAAGTGACTCAAATCTGATTTGAAAAGATTGGATTTCTATGTCCAGTCAGCCCTGAAACATTGGATCTGTGTCACATTTAGGCAAAAAATTGGATTTGAGTCAGTTCAGCCTAATAATGTAAGGATACCCCAAGTTATGTATGGTTTGTTCCACTCGTCATCTCCCAAAATACACATTTGTCAAATCGTGTAGTAGGAACCGTTCCAGTACATTTTTTTATTTAAATCAAATGTCTGATCTTTTTTACCTTTAATGAAAATTATTCAGCATGTTTTACATAAAAATACTTTTGTAGTTGTGTATTATCAGTATAGGGGTATGACTGCAGTAAGAGTTCTAATTTTTAATATATGTTTACATATAGCATCATTTTAAATTTATGTAGTGTGGAGACAAAATTATCAGGTTGTTTTTACAGTGTGTACTTCAATTTAATTTGCAACTCGGGTCTACAGTGACTTTACCAAGAAATGTCATTAATGTTTCTCAGATCCATACAAAAAAATAATGTAACCATATAACCTTTTTAGGAATGGAGATCACATCTACTTCTGTAGTATCTTTACAGGAATTAAAATGAAACCTGACATGTGTGCTGCAGTGATAGTTTTACACTTTTAAAATATAACCTTTTCAAATGTACTGTATATTTTGTTTAAAATCAGTCTGTGTAATACACTTGATGAATGTATTTGCACACATTTTATATGTACATACTGTATATGTCTGTATATATGCCTGCAATGCCATAACAAGTACAAATGCTGCTCGTTGCTATTTCTATTTAGTTTGGTCGTTCATCCTAAGTCTATAAGGCGTTTCCATCAAATACTCTAGTATTCCTACCATATATCAAAGATTGTTAGGTTAATTGGTGATTTTGTATTGGTTAAGTGTGTGTAAGTTTGGAATTGTGTGTGAGTAAATGTGGTACCTTGTTCATAGTTGATTCCTTCTTTGTGCTTAATGATGCCTTTGCTCACAACACTGAGCGTACCTGAATTGGGCTTAAGTAATGTTATCTTGATCCTATTATACTCAGCTACTGCAGACTGCTCTGGTGGTTGCCAGAGATTAGGGTAAAATCTGCAAAAAAAAAACATACTGCAAATGCAGTAAAATTTTAGTCTTCACATTTCTGCAATAAAAACTGAACTAGCTTTGGTTTCCTATCCATGAAAATATATATATACAACAGAAGAGATAAGACACACTGCTACTCTAACTTAACTTAAGCAATCTCTAGTTATTACCAAGACTGTGAACATGGAAATTGGTCAGCAACCCCCAGATCCCCATATTCTTAATATAGTTTCCACAAGATGTCATAAAGAACATAGTCCTAAGCCTTCTCCAGATTTTTTGAGCACATGTGAGACAGAACTGACAAACCAATATGACCAATATGAACCCTTGTGATAATACAAATAGTTGGCCCGCATTTTCAGAGTCAGGGCAAACTCTGTTGGCTTCTTTTATATGAGAAGTTAAATATTTTTCCTTGAGTCTCCATTCTTGTACCACAGAATACATTTTCCATAGAGGCTAAAAAGTGTAAGAATACATAATTTTGTCTCCCTTTTTACAAATGATAATGACATGTGCTGTCTTATAGAACTGTCCTTGACTTCACTACAGAAATTTAGAGGAGTGAGTTAATCAATGCATCTCCACAGTGTTCAGTGCTTGTTGCATGCAGATTTTATAGACTATTATGACTGTGTCACTATGGGACTTTTATGAACATTATGAAGACCTTACTCATAAAAATAGACACTGTTCAAAGTAATGCTTCCATCACTGCACTGCTTTTTACAAGGAGGTTACAACCACTGGGTTTATGACTTCCTCAAAATGTTCCTTCCATATCATGATGATAATCCTCAGTTAAAGTCAGTATTAGATCAATCTAGGTAAAGTCCAGCCTGCCCTTCCTGTGTAATCCTGTGGTTTGCCAGATTGTTTTAGGTGACTGCCAGGGCTCGTTCTTCTTTGTCTCTCTTGTTTCTGCCTCTTTTCAGTGAACCCCCTTATAAATGTTTGCCCCTACCACAAGTGCATACATAGTATATCTGTGCAGTATATATAGATTTATACAGTATTATAATTTAGTTTTCAGTTAGTAATTTTTGGAGAGTGTTACTAGGTTTTATATATTGTAATGTGATATATTTAGCTCCCAGCTCACTGTGAGGTTTTATTTTGTAACAGTTGATTTCAAAATTACCATTTGTGTGACCTGCCTTACATTTACTATGACGTAACATGTATGTCTTTTTTTAAAATAGGAGAAAGATCAACGAAGTTTAGATATTAACACTGCCAAATGTATGCTGGGTCTTCTTTTAGGAAAGACATGGCCACTATTTCCTGTATTCAATCAATTTCTAGAGGTAATGATTTTATGTTTTTAGGGATGCCATCTTGTAAAATATATTTCAGAGCTGAATTTTGCATTTTTAATTGCTGCATATGGTTTTATTAAATTTTATTTTATTTTATGAATGGTCTAGTTATAGATAATTAATGGAAAAGTGAGAGTATTGCTACTGTATATAGCCCCGCAGTATATAATCAGAGTAATGACTTTAGTAACTTCCTTTATACCAGTATATGCAGGTACATTAATTTATTTTCAAAACAGTACACTTTTAGTAATGATTCACAAGAAATAATATGCATTGAAGAGTCAGAATGGCTTAGAATGTGGGGGCAAATGGAAAACCAGTGAAAGACATTTTTTTTCATCAGTGTTGTTTATTTCCAATTAAATGAAAGTGCTAGAAATGTAAATTACGTTCACAATATTTTAGGCAATGTCTAATGCTGTAGATTGCTAGAACATTTGCTCTATTTCTGAAAAGTAGGCATTGGTTTTATGTTCTTGAATCTAAGAAGCAGATAGTAAAAACTAAACTGTGGTCTAGTTTGAAGGGCAGGCAGACTGTGTTTGTTGGCAAGACTACTGGTGCCTGCTGGTTTGAGTTTGAAAAGAAGAGATAAATGGTTCTTTTTAATTTTTGCATTGCATGTATTTCCTTAGTTATTATCCATATGTTTACAGAAGTATAGCAAAAATGCATTTGAGGACACCAATAAAAAAACCAGCAAATTTAATAAATTAAAAAATAGGAAATAATTCTTTAATCAGAGGATAGTTTGATTTAGAACAAAACACCTGGGGCCTCATGTATAAACGGTGCGTACGCACAGAAATGTTGTGTACGAACGTGTCCATGCTCAGATCGCGATGTATAAAGCCTAAACTTGGCGTAAAGCCATGCACATTTCCACGGTACCTCTAACCTTGGCGTACGCAATTTCTCCGCTCGTTTTGCAGATTGGCGGCACCCAGCGTCAAAGCAGTGCTACTGTTCCTGTGTGGTCACCCTTTCTTTCTTAGACTCACATTCCTGAAGCGGCTTTATAAATACACTGAAACTAAGTGCATATTGTTTATTAGTGTAATGCATCTGATTGTAATTAACCTGTAGCAATATAATGGTCCAGGGAATAGCCATAGTATTCCAAATATCATAACTGCTTTAGCGTTGTTATGCTCACTGCATCTTCTTCTTCTATCAGCTGCTCCCATTAAGGGTTGCCACAGCGGATCATCTTTTTCCATATTACTCTCACTGCACCACTCGGGAGTATTTATATCACTGTATCTGAGTGGGGAATCACAGCAGCAGCTGATCGGAAAGAGAATTATCAGTATACAGTTTCAAGCACACACTACCTCAACCACGGCAAAACGCGTCAAAGCCATTCCTGTATGGACCTTGCGTTTCAGAAACAGTTTCATCCCAAGAACTATAAATGCACTCAATCAGTCCATCAAGTGCTCCTTGTAGAACTGTTTGTACTTATAAGTACAATTACCAGTACCCCACTGTAAACTTGCACTACAGTTAAAATATTGCACAACCTGCGCCACTTTATAAAGCGCATATGATGACTATATCATTTTTAAGATGAAATGCAGCAAAATATGTTGCGTATAATATACAGATAAAACTTTAACTTTATTTAAATAATCTGTATTTTTAATAATTAAACATGTGAGGACACGGTGCCGCAGCGCTAGCTAGTTCACAGATAGCTCCTGCCTTGCGCTGTATTATTGCTGGTGCTGACGCGACACTGGAAGGATAGATGGATAGAATAATTAAACATGTACTACGAAGATATTTCAATGTTCCTTAAAAGTTTTGAAGAATCGGCGTTCTAAGCTTACAGATGGCTTAACGTCAATTACAGAGCTGATTGTGTGGCAATTGGGTATTTGGAGAAAGAAAAGTAAGGACAGGAATTGGAGGTTAGTACATTTGAAAGAGACAGTACTTCTGTAATAAATTATTTCATCAAAGGTCGCACATGGCGCAGCAAGCCTCTTGCATGAGATATGAACAATCACTGCGCCACCGTGTTCCCATGTTTAATAACATGCTTTCATTACTATCATCATATCACGTATACATCTCAGTATTTTAATTATTCAGAGAGCTGTAATGTCACGAATGCAATGGATTCTGTGTCCTGTCGGAGAAAGAGAAAGAACGGAAGCACATAGTGATTCACACACACAGAGCACATAGAAGATCAAATACAGAACAAAGCATTTAACGTGCTACTTGAGAAACTAGTAAAATAAACGATTTTAAGATGAAGTTTATGATGTTCTACTTTAATGACAAAATAAACTACGTGATTAAAGTGGAAATTTCGAGATTAAAGTTGATATTTCGTGCTTTTTTCCCCACTGTGTGCCTATTTTTTTTGTCTGTACCCTAATAAGCTTTCATATGACACTCAGACGGCGGGCTATGAGTCACCTTTGCACGCCGACTTTGATATGTGACTTCTTTTTTATTTCGGGCACTGTGTGACTTTGTGAACTTGAACTTTCGAGTTTCTCCGACACTCAGTCACTTGATCAACTTCCTTTTGTTGATTATACCACTGTTTAAACCAACAAATAGTACGTTTTTCCTTTGCCTCCACTTGGTATTCGCTGAAATTCTTATATTTTCTCCCGTGCTTTACCCAATGTCTTTTCACAGAAGGCTATTTATATCGATTTGCATATTCAAAGAGGCGTAATTCTGGGAGGAGTTGGGGCGGGACAGAAGGCACGTACACGTGTGTTACTTTTCACGCTGATCGGGATTTATGTAGTGGAAGAACGTGAAAGTTTGCATGCACACAGATTCCTGCATCTGGATTTTTCTGTGCGTATGCACATTCCCGCTTTTGTGCTTACGCCATGTTATAGTGTGAGTTCTACGCACGGCGTTATACATGAGGCCCCTGGTCTTATAGTTGAAGTAGATACTATATCAACTTTTAAAAACTGACTTTGAAGTAGATACTATATTAAATTTTAAAAAGTGATTGTCAGATAATGGAACTATTAGCTAGACAAATGAGCTAGATGGAATAAATTGTATCATCTTTTTGTTGAGGTTTCTGTCATGTTTCTGTATGACACGACAAACTCTTTTTGCTTTCATAAAGAGATGAAACAAGAATACTTACTGTACTAGCATATGTTTAATCGTGGTTATATTTATGTAGAAGCAAAAGTGACAGATAAATGAGCTGAAGTATAAGAAGATCAAAAGATGACATCCTCCCCATTGCTTCATTTGGCTATATTGCTTCATTCTGCTGTGATGCATTATAGCTCCCAGGAATGCAATCCTCAACATGAAGATATTTAAGTTAATTGGCACAGTGAGCCTTTTCCTGCTTTGTAGAAAAATGTTGCCCGCATAGGGTGCAGGTCCCTGAAACCCTGGAAGTGGATTAAGTGGGTTCAGTAATTAGATTTATAGTGTATTCTAAGTATTCTTCAATTTACAGCCATCATATTTTTAATTGACTGTAATAGTTTTTCATATACATAATTGCAGGAATTAATAAACCTCTAGCCAGCCTCAATTGCACTGCACCATTAGCCATAGGATGGTTCAATTATTATGTATTTTTTGTGTACCTACTTTCTTTGTTAGTGTAAGTAAGCATTTGCTTAATGCCCTTTCTTATTTAATTAGGATTTAAAGCAATCATTTTATTTGGGCAATCAACAAGGAAAATATTTAAGAACATTTTTTGTTTTTTATTTTAAGTTCTTACTGGCCAATTATTAAAGGCAATTCCTTTACACACTAAATAAAAACAATATGAATAATACATGCTGCGGTGGGCTGGCACCCTGCCTGGGGTTTGTTTCCTGCCTTGCGCCCTGTGTTGGTTGGGATTGGCTCCAGCAGACCCCCGTGACCCTGTAGTTAGAGGATATAGCGGGTTGGATAATGGATGGATGGATAATACATGGAATTATCAGCAGCCATTTCTATTATATTCAGTAATTCCAACAAACCTTTTTCTTGGACTTTTTTTTTTTTTTAAAACCATCATCAAACAATTGTATTTCTCAACTGAATAAGAGTCTGACCTAGCAGTAATGGTACTACATTTAAGAGTACTAAAATCGGGAGAATTGTTGGCCAATTTAGAGACAGAGATGTTATCTGCAATATATGGCAGTAACCTGTAGACTCTGTTATATTTACTTCTGATATTCTTTATTTAAATGGAAATGCTGTAACGCTGCATCCATTTTTCAGTTAATCACTATATGCCTAACTTCAAAAGTAGTCATCACTTCTATTTTCCATTTAACTCCGTGCATTCAAAAATCATTCAAACAAGTGTTTATTTAAATTGGGTCTATCATCTTCCTCTTGCATTTCAGTATATGCTGTTTTAAGGAAAATTACACAGCCAGTTTATATTATATAAAACTAGGCTGTACCCCCTACTCGCTTTGATTGCCCACCCCACAATCCCCACCCTTGGGGGCGCTTTTCACGCTAGCCACTTTGCATCTCTGCCGCTCGCATTGTGAAGGGGGGGAGGGGGGCTGAACGCACGCTAAGGAGATGCGGACGGATCAGCTGCTGGCTTGCTGCTAGCTCCAACTGAGCTGCGTGATCTGCATGTCGCGCTGCGCATCAATCTTGTAAAAGCCTGTACAGTAGTTGCTGCCGTGCTGCGTGGTCTGCATGTTGCACTGTGCGTGACGATCATTTAAAAGCCTGTATAACAGCTGCTGCTGCTGCCGCGCTTCATGATCTGTATGTCACGCTGCGCATCGATCATTTAAAAGCCTGTACAACTGCTGCTGCCATGCTGTGTGATCTGCATGTCATGCTGCGTGACGATCATTTAAAAGCCTGTACAGCAGCTGTCCTTTAAGCCAGCTGCTGCTTGTGCCGTGCTGCGTGATCTGCATGCCGTGCTGCACGTTGATCATTTAAAAGCCTGTACAGCAGCTATCCTTTTGTCTCACTTGCTTATGTCGCGGGACATTAAATTGTCTCCGAGAAATTGTTTGTATTAAGGGCATGACGTGCAAGAAGTCTTCCGGGACTTCAAAGTGTCTCTCCGAGATGATCATGTCTCGACCCAAGATTTTTTTTATATAATAGATAGATATAATTAAAAACTTATATTGACAATTATCTTTTAATGCAGTTAGATTAAATAAAAGGTGACTTAGGCAAACAGAAATGAATTAACCTGCTAATTAAATAAGTATTGTACCAAAGACCTTGTGTGGCATTGTGGCAACCCAGAATAGTAACTTCCTGCATCAAATAATGTGATGTAAACTGGTTTTATGGCAGACATACTTTAGTTTTGTAGAGTTTAAAAAATTTTGAAGATAACGTTCAAGAAATTATAGGACTGAACATGCATGTATAGCAGAAACAAGGTTTAAAATATGTGTTAGTATTATAACACATTAAATTCAGTAATTCACTAGCCTATAATTCTGCATTTTTATTTGCTGCTAGTATATTAGTAAATGGCATATTAAAACAGCAGAGATTTTTCTTTTCATTTGGAGTATTTTCATTGTGGTTTCTTCCTAGTTCATTATTGGATAGTGTCCTTTGCTTATTTAGTTTAGCGTGCAGTATTTTCTGTTTAATACTATAGTTCAGTTAAGTCAATTATTGCATTTGTTCTCACACAATGCCCTAGTGAAGTTTTTTCTTCTCAGAAATGTGGTTTCTGTGGTTGAGCCTGTGCACTTTAAAACAGAAGCCTATATGTTCAGGCCTAGTCACTGTTTCACTGTTTATCCAAGGACAAGTCTCTTAACTTTCCCATGCTTATGTTTTTAAAAATCTATAAGTAAGTAATACAAGGTATATCATGTTCTTGCAAAGTGATTTTTTAATCTTTTGATGTGTTTATTCTCCTTAGCAATCAAAATACAAAGTAATAAACAAGGACCAATGGTGCAATGTGTTGGAATTTAGTAGAACAATAAGCCTTGATCTTAGTAACTATGATGAAGATGGTGCATGTAAGTATTACTCTTATTACACTGGCAATTTATGAGCAATTACTGAAATGGCAGAAACTTAAGTTTATAGTATTTAGATTTTTCAATATTATAAATACAATGTAAGTTTATAACGTGAAAAAGTTTAAACAAATCAATGTTTCTGTGATCTACAGATCAGTTGTGTTTTCCGAAGTGTTATTATTGGTGGAATTTTATGATGCCTTTTTATGTACCTTCCAAATCCTTTCTGACTTTCTTATCTTTATTGTATTGCTGTAAACATCTTAGCTTATATTATGTTTCATGTTAATTATAACTATATTGCTCAAAAAAATTAAAGGAAAACTTCTGGGATATTGATCTGGTCAGTTAAGTAGCAGAGGGGGTTGTTAATCAGTTTCAGCTGCTTTGATGTTAATGAAACTAACAACAGGTGCACTAGTGGGGCAACAATGAGATGACCCTAAAAACAGGAATGGTTTAACAGGTGGAGGCCACTGATATTTTTCCCTCCTCATCTTTTCTGACTGTTTTTTCACTAGTTTTGCATTTGGCTACGGTCAGTGTCACTACTGGTAGCATCAGGTGATACCTGGACCCTACAGAGGTTGCACAAGTAGACCAACTTCTCCAGGATGGCACATCAATACGTGCCATTGCCAGAAGGTTTGCTGTGTCTCCCAGCACAGTCTCAAGTGCATGGAGGAGATTCCAGGAGACAGGCAGTTACTCTAGGAGTGCTGGACAGGGCCATAGAAGGTCCTTGACCCATCAGCAGGACCGGTATCTGCTCGTTTGGGCAAGGAGGAACAGGATGAGCACTGCCAGAGCCCTACAAAATGACCTCCAGCAGGCCACAGGTGTGAATGTCTCTGACCAAACATTCAGAAACAGACTTCATGAGGGTGGCCTGAAGGCCTGATGTCCTCTAGTGGGCCCTGTGCTCACTGCCTACCACCGTCGAGATCGATTGGCATTTGCCATAGAATACCAGAATTGTCAGGCCCACCACTGGCGCCCTTTGCTTTTCACAGATGAGAGCAGGTTCACCCTGAGCACATGTGACAGACATGAAAGGGTCTAGAGAAGCTGTGGAGAACATTATGCTGCCTGTAACAGAGTTCAGCACGACCGGTTTGGTGGTGGGTCTGTGATGGTCTGGGGAGGCATATCCATGGAGGGACACACAGACCTCTACAGGCTAGACAATGGCACCTTGACTGCCATTAGGTATTGGGATGAAATCCTTGGACCCATTGTCAGACCCTATGCTGGTGCACAACAATGCCGGCCTCATGTGGCGAGAGTATGCAGGCAGTTCCTGGAGGATGAAGGAATTGATACTATTGTCTGGTGCCTCACGCTCACCTGACCTAAATCCAATAGAACATCTATGGGATATTATATTTCGCTCCATCTGACGCCGCCAGGTTGCACCTCAGACTGTCCAGGAGCTCAGTGATGCCCTGGTCCAGATCTGGGAGGAGATCCCCCAGGACACCATCTGTCGTCTCATTAGGAGCATGCCTCGACGTTGCCAATGTATGTGTACAAGTATGTGGGGGCCATACAAACAGTAATACTAAGTACGATTTTGAGCTGCTACAATGAAATTTCAGCAAAATGGACTAGCCTGCCGCATCATTATTTCACTTTGATTTTCGGGATTCTTTGAATTCAACCCTCTGTAGGGTGGTAATTTTCATTTCCATCAAACGATGTGCCATGCTTTCATTCCTAATACATTACCCAGTCCATATCAGTATAGATATCAAGCATGATTTTTCCCAGTGAGATCTGATGTGTTTTCAAAGTGTTCCTTTAATTTTTTGAGAAGTTTAGTATAAACAAAACAGACAGCCTTTTTCCAGTTATTTAAAAGCTGTAGCACAAATGCAGCACATTTCATTTATGTTCTCTATTACAGTTTGAAGGTAAATTAGCTATTCCTTTCTCTTTTCCTATCAACATAGAAAAAGTATTCTGTGCAATATTATGCCTGCCACCAGCTTTATGATGCTTTATTTTTATGCCTTTTAACTAAATTATCTGTTCTTTTAAAATGAATCACTTCTTTTAATGTTTCTATTTTGTGGATTATCAACATTTTTATATCTTAATTGTATTACTTATTTGGTGATTCCTGTCTTGGATCCTTGAAACTTGATTACCTCTAAGAGTACAGGCTAATGGCTATGGCCTTAAACTTTAAATCTTCTTCACCTTTTGTTTAAAATATGTGTGTTGCCAGTAGTTGTTTTTCTTTCTCAGACTTTGCCATCTTTAGTTTTCCCATCTTGCAACTGATTAAGTTGTTGAATACCATATTTTTGATTGTCCACATTTCCTAAACTTATTTTAAGCTTTTGGGTTGGGCACTCTGATATTAGTATACCCACGACAAGTGTGCTCTCTGTCTCTTATCTGTTTAAAAATCTTTGCTCACCCATTTATTTGTCATGTCATTTTTGAAGATTCTAATAGTCTGTAGATCTTATATCTGGCATGGGGTTAGTGCTTTGAGTAGAACAAACAAGAAAAATTTATTTCACACAAATGTTTGGTCTCAATTACCTTTTTATACTACTAAAAGCCCCTGGGGTAGGCTCTGACTAACAGAATTAACACTGAAATTAAGAATTAACTGAAAAAGAAATGACCCAATTTTATCCAAAATTAACTTCATAATATTTTTGGTTTTATTATAGTGAACACATTTATAGTTTTAAAGATTTTTAGCTCTTCACATTTTTACTATATATTGGTTATTATTGAGGTGGCACAAGTGGTACCCTTCAGCACTTTGCAGCCCTGTTCTACTCCACCCTCTGTCTGTGAAGCTTGTATGTTCTGCTCATGTTTATGTAGATTTACTTGGGGCTGTGGATACCACCCAGTAGGAAAACATGGTTTGCATTTCAATATAAACTACCATGTATAACTGTGTTTGTCTGTGAAAACATGCTGTGATGCAGTGGCATTCTATTATAAGTTGCTTTCTGAATCACATAGGCTCCAGGCTCCTGCACCTCTGGATTTAAAAAACTGGATTCAGAGAATGGGTGGATATGTATTTGTTTCTTCCTTTACTTAAATAGTGTTGCTGTAGTGTACCTCCCAATTAGCTAGACACAACTTAAAGGAGAAAGCTTATCAGCATTTGTTTCATTGAAACATTTTGTGACAGTCTTAGAATGTGACATTTACTTTAAATCTCAGCAGTTAATCTTTAGAGTGCCATTGTGAAATGGAAGCAAGAAATACAAGGTGTCTCAAAATGTATATAAAATAAATTAACTTAATTTTCTTAGCCTTCTTCTTTTGTACAGGATCATGGGGAGCCAGAGACCATCCCTGTCGCATAATATTTTAATTCAAACTAAAATGGTCATTGCAATAAAATACTGTAGTTCAAGGTGTTTGCTTACTCTAATTCAGGTGGGGTTCTCACAGTCAGCCCTATAGGGCTTCAGTGGTTGCAGGTTGTTCCTCCATCCCAATTGCACAGGAAGAGAGAGGAGGTAAACAAAACTATACTACACTCGCTACATGCTAGGGATACAAATTTAATATTATTCCATCCATCCATTTTAAATCCTATTTATCCATTAATAGCTTGTGGAAGCTAGAGCATATTGGAACAGCACTGCATACAAGATGACAACCAACTCTAAATGTAAGGGACCGTACAACATAAGGCACACTCATGTACACTACACACATTCATATATAAAGGGTCAAAACTGAATGTTTTTGGAATGTAGAAAGAAAGACCCACATAGACAGTTGTTACATTTTGTGACTGTTGCTCATAATTTATGTTTTTCTCAGTATTAGGTCTAGGAGTCACTTATTTTATTTTATGATACATTCATTTTTGTCATTGTTACATGTTAAGTTAAGGATACAAAAAATGAATAAAATACTGCAAATTTGAGACCTTGAAGTTTTGTGAAGCTTGAAAGCAAGGTCTGACACACTGCAGATATCAATCTTTACTTATGTTTTGTTGTTTATGTACCCTTTGTTTCTGCCTTCAGACTTTAGTATACTGCCTTGTAGCACTGCAGGCCAAAGTATCAACTGTTAAGATGTGGCTGTGAACTTCCTTTTAAACTTTCCTGGCATGAACATTATCTTTCACTACTGATGCACATTCTGCTTGTTTTTACCCTCAAGGTCAAAAGTATTTTTTTTTTTTGCCAAACTACTGCACAGTTGTGTAAATTCCCACTGACCAAATTCAACAGATGTTGGTTTAATATAAGTTAATTTAGGTTTGTTAAAGTGATTATGACTTTTGAGCTAGTTTTTTTCTCTCTTCAGAAAAACTAGTGAATAGTTGATTGGTAACAGACTTTCATTATGATTTTTAATTTGTAGCCAGTAACCACAGAGGTGCATCTTCAACAGATATACTGGATTTATTTCTCATGTTGTAGAAGGGTAATCTTTACCTGCTCTTTTAGCTGAATTTTTAAACTTTCTGATCCAGGGCTTTGTTGAATTTTCTAGTCTCCTGAAATATTAGTGGTGTCTTGGAGACTTATTTATATGGGTTATTACTTCAAATAATATTCTTGTTTTGTTTACTTTGCTTTTAGGGCCAGTCTTGCTGGATGAATTTGTGGAATGGTATAAAGAGCGACAGATGTCCTAGCACTTAAAATGTGGTAGAGCCAGCATAATCATTATCACATTTGTCCACCGTTTAATTATTGATTAATGTTTGTATTTACGTGCATGCTGCTTTCAGCACGATTTTCCAGAGACGGGAAAGCTCTGTGTTCACTGCGCAGCCAGCCAAATGCTTAGTGTGGCATTGCTCATTGAAGGCTGTTCAGCATTTTGAAATGACACTAAAGTTGGTTGGAACTTCCGACGTTCACACTGTGATGTGTATATTGCTGTCTGTATTTTGTAGACGTGTATAAAGAAGCTTCATGTGCACAAAGAGATTTTTGGTTAAAGACATTTTTTGAATTGCTGCTTTTATGTCTATACAGTACATAATTGTGTTACATTATTTTTTTAGAAACATTGAAAAAGGAAAAAACCTACCCTGTACAGCATTTTTCATTATTAATATTATTTGTGGCTCATTTTTATTAATAGAAATTCATCAAATGGAATTGGTCATAATCTAAAAATAAAACCGTAAATGTCTAAAGTCTACTGATATTTTGGAACTTGCAGATTTTTTTTAGTAATGTAATATTATTTTTTCTTTTACAGAGATGAAATAACTATTTCAGTTTCTTAGGCAGTGAATATGCATCCTTTAATGTAATGTTTATGTCAACTTAGTATTTCTATAATATTCTGAAATGATCCGTGCTACATTAAAGGTTATTGTAAATGAAAGTCAATCTCACATTGAAGCTAATCATTTTGATTTTATTGAAGATTCTTGTAAATATTTGCCCTTGGAAGAAATTGTAAGAATGTGATTTCAGGACCTGTGTGACCAACCATTCAGGGCCCTAGGTGCTCAATGTTGAGGCATCACATGGTGAATTGAAGTTTTTAATTGATATCTAAAAATTACTTTATAATTTAGGTAATGAAAATGTACTTTATTTGTAGTTAACTTTATGAAGTGTGGCCTCATGAATTGCAGCTGTAGTTTTTTTTGTAGGCCATTCACAGAGAGACAGAATACTGCCAAAATATGGTGTCAGTTTAATGCTCCACATGAATTCCCTGTAAATCCTGAATAACAATTTGATAGTTAGATTACTCAAAAATGACATCAGTTTTCATGATGGGATATTAAAAAAAAAAGACATGGTGTGAAGCGATACAGCCATTTTTATATAAATTGCCAGAAAACAGTGGAACAGTGGCTTCACTGGGGAGAAGAGTGACTGCAACAGGCTCTTGTCTGTTAACACAGTTGCACTCCATCTCTTTCAGATCAACTTTCTCCATCTTTAATATGAAATATTCAGTTAGGGGCTAACAAGCCAAAAATTGTATGAACTTTCAGCTTTTGAGATAGTCATTTAGGTCCTGGAATCACTGTCCTCACTAGTTGCCTTTCAAGCACAATTTAAGAAATTTTAATGTTGTCTGATGCTGTCAGTTTTAGAAAGCAGGAACAATTAATGCTGAAAATATAGTCATTAAATCAGGCGACCAAAATTCTTGTAAGCATTCTGGCTTAAGAATAGTTTCTTTGTATTTTTGTATAGTATTTAGTTTCTGACATTCAGTACTTTAGTTTTTTACATATGTTGTTAAATTAGTGCTTTACATAGTTTGGAGGTTAATTAAAATTTGGGATATTAAAGTTTATTATAACTATCCAAATCTGCATGTGAGTGTAGAAGAATAGACTCTTAAGTAAGCTGGAGTTATGAAGAATTGGTGAAACACCAAAACATGTCAACAGGTCATCCAGTTATATAAAGTGTGTTGTAGTGCATGACACATTTTTATTTTATTATTATTTTGATTATTAGTTTCAGTGTTTTATTTATGTGATGTACAGGAATATTCTTTGTAACAGATATGAGATGATCGTGTGGTCATTTCTACATCAATAACTTAGTTTAAAACACATCAAATGTACATAATATAGTGCATTACAAAGTCTTTTTCATTGATTATTTGTAAATATAGTTGTTCAAAATTTTTGTTACATTTAGATTGTTTTTTGACCATCCTTCTAAAATGACAACATTACTAAAGGGCTGACAGAACATGAAATGGTATTTTGATAGGAGGAAATTATATTTTGATAAATGTGAACCATGTTTTGAAAACGTTTTTAATTAGGCTGTGTTCTATTCTTTTAATGCCTTACCCACAACTGCTGCTAGAATATTAGCAAGGAGCAACCCCTCATAGTCTGTAGAGGGTAGAGGAGAACACAAACTCTTTGAAAGGGAGTGCCAATGAAAACCTGTTGGAACCCCTGCCTTATCCAGACACCAAAGATCAAGTAGTTGTCTTTCATTATATCCCATTATTGTGTGCCAAAAATAGAATAGTCAGTATAGTAACCACAAATCCATTATATGTTGAAATGACTTAATCTTTTGCTGCTTACTTTGATTTGTGAGAATTAATATAAATAATTTATTGTGAAATTTTATTTTTCCCTAACATGATTACTTTTATTGGTTTCTTTCAAGGAAAGAACACTTTCCAGGCCGCTTGATGTTTCTAGAGCTATTTGACTATGCACAAGAAAAAGAAGACATTATTCAAGCAATTTGGATGTAAAATAAGATTTTAGTTGCCAAATAAATGCAATCTTTATTTCTTCCCCATTGTAAAAAGTTAATTGCATTTTAACACTGGTTAAAGTAAGTTACAATCAAAAAACATCCTGATTATAGACCCTGACTTATTTGAAAAATTAATTAAACAGCCATCCATCCCTCCATTTTCTAAACCTTCTAAATTCATGTTTAAACTCACAGGTAGCAACACTGGGCTGCAAGCTTCAGCCATCCCTTTGTAGGAAGTGCCAGACTGTCGCAGGACATAAACATACACAGCCACATCATGTTGATTTAGATTTATCCCTCCCAGACAAAAA
Organism: Erpetoichthys calabaricus; assembly: GCF_900747795.2. Taxonomy (NCBI): domain Eukaryota; kingdom Metazoa; phylum Chordata; class Cladistia; order Polypteriformes; family Polypteridae; genus Erpetoichthys; species Erpetoichthys calabaricus. The sequence continues at coordinate 168,911,945 of NC_041398.2, forward strand.
GGAGAACATCTACACAGATGGTTGCTGGGCCAGCCTCCTACAGCACCCTGTTTGCATTGATAGTATTGCTTTTTAATAAAAAAAAAAAAAAAACTCTTTAACAAACCAAGTCCAGGAGTAAAAATACTGTTTTCAATCATGCTAGTTATTTGCAAGGATGTCATTACACTGTGGCTAAACCAAAGTGTTTTGTTTATTTATTGTTTATTTATGCCTTGATGCACTTGGCGTAAATGGATCAAAGTGTTTTGGTCCTACTCGTTTTCCATCCATCCATCCATTATCCAACCCACTATATCCTAACTACAGGGTCACGGGGGTCTGCTGGAGCCAATCCCAGCCAACACAGGGTGCAAGGCAGGAAACAAACCCTGGGCAGGGCGCCAACCCACTGCAGGGCACACACCCACACACACACACTAGGGACAATTTAGAATCGCCAGTGCACCTAACCTGCATGTCTTTGGACTTTGGGAGGAAACCCACGCATACACGGGGAGAACATGCAAACTCCACGCAGGGTGGACCCGGGAAGTGAACCTGGGTCTCCTAACTGCGAGGCAGCAGCACTACCCACTGCGCCACCGTGCCACCCACTCGTTTTCCAGTGATATTGTAATATATTTTAATAGTGTCTGTCAATACATGTAATGAAATGGCCTTTAAAGAATCAAGGTTGGAAAACGTTAAAGTTCCCAAACAATTACACCTTAAAAATAATGTGTGATATTTTCAAATCTGCCTTAACCTCTTTAATCAACTTTTTTTTTGGAAACCTCGTTTTGATGAATTTCTGGACATTCCATGACATTAAATACAAGAAAGTTGTCATCTGTGTTTGCTTCTATAATGCACTGTACAGTTCCCTGGTGATGGCTTTCCATTAGAAGCTGTGAAGGAACACTGAAGCAGGGGCCGCTTATCAGCTTGGTGTGCCAGGCTTCTATTCTGGGGTATTTGTTGACATGTGCCATTGGAGTCTACTGCTTTCTGAAAGAAGACCAAACCATCTTAAAGAATCAGTTATTGGGTCTAATAAATGGAAGACCCTTGCATGTTTTAAAAATAAATGTTAATTTGTAAGTTTTTTTTTTTTTGTCATGGTCTGACTTTGCATTTTTTGATTTCATTACTTCTGTAGCCATCTTCTGTTTCCGTAAACATCTGAGCCTATGGATAATGTTAACAGTGGTGCTTGCAAGTGTTCATATTTTGTATTGAGGTCATGGGTGCACCACTTTAAATGTTATGTCTTCCATGTTAGGAGTGTAATATACATAACTGTAAAATGTGTACAGTATAATATGCTTTTTAAGTGTATTTTATGTTTATGGTTTTCTTTTTTTAATACGCAGATAGCTATTGTCAAATTAAAGTAATTCCTGAATTTGCATGTTTGTAAGTCTGTTTCTTTAGCATTGATGTATTAAGAGTGCCCTTTCTTTCATATATCATATTTTTAGTAATACCATTCCAAGATGCTTTACAAGTACCAAAGAATGACATTATTGTTGAATATATTATTTTTCACAGCTAGAAGACTGGCAAACCATGTAACCTGGAGTCAATTGGTGAACCTCTTTTAAAGTTTGAATTAACACTGAATAAAAAAAAATATGCTAGGGCCATATGCCATTTAAAGGTTTTTTAGAACCCGTCACTAAATAGGGAAGATGAGGATTAGGGCTTATCTCTTTATTTATTTGTTTGTTTGTTGTCTAATTCTTGAATTTCTGAATCCATTTAGTGAATCTGCTCAATACAGCTAAAGTCACAGACAGCAAAGGCCTATCCATGCAACATTGTGAGCAGCACTGGACAAGGCATTAGGCCGACAAATTAATTTTCAATACTCTAGTCACTCCGTTCACATTCACTGTTACAAAAACTGAAATTAGATAACTATATATAAAGTTGTTTTTCACTGTTTTTTATCTTCTTTTCCACTACTACCAAATGCTTATTTTAATACTCTGATCTCAGTACCTGGCACAGATTTTATTAAGAGGCACATCTCCAAACCAGTGAACATAATTTGATAAGATCAGAAGCTGCAACCTTAGACTTTCATATTGCCTAGTTTGGAAAACTAACCTGAGTACAGTATATTACATCAAAACACTTCAACTACAGTATTCATTTAAACTTTCCTTTTCCAGGTTTTTGTAACAATAATTACAATTCTAAGTAATACATTAATACGATAAACTGTGTTGTTTTCCTTTTTCATATATCCAGCCCATTTTTTCTATTGAATGGCAGACACACACGAAAAAAATATGAGCTTTAAACAGGCCAGTTTTCCTGGGGATTAATAAAGGTGCTGTACCCAAGGAGGACATGGAATTCTAAAGTATACCCAGGCATGCTCTGTTAAGTAAACTTTATTTTTCCAGTTTCCAACAACACATCTTTTAGCCATTATGCTTTGGATACAACCAGCAGAGCAAGATCAGACAGCAAGCTAGCAATATAAGAAAAACAAAATCCATTAGAATATCCTTCCTTGAAGGACCCAATTTCTGACCAGAATAAGTCAAAAAATAGGTTGATTAGGAGACACAGGTCTTCTTTCAGCATGGTGAGTAAGTCCAGCAAAGTCTGAATCTCGGGGAAAGCCAAAGCAAGCGGCCGACAGAAGCTGGGTAGCCAGCAGCACCTCTGGCAGCTGGAATTCAGTCTTGGCTAACTTCCACATGTATTAAGCTTTCACAGTTTTTAATCCATCAAATATATTGTATTAATAAATGCAATCACATCAAAAAACCTAACCTCTCATTTTTGGTGTGCATTTCCTCCATATTTAAGTCTTAAGTAAGAGTTGTTTAGTATTTTGGGTAGACGTAAGATCAAATATAATTTCTGTTGTAAGACTTTGTGGGTATTCTTCACTATTCTTTGAAATAAGGTCTCTTAATATATAACCGTGTCTTTAGATTTGCTTCTTTAAATAACCAGAGTAGAATATAACTTGGGAGATTGGGGGCTGGAAAGGGGAGCAACACCTTGACTGATTCCTCTGCGCCTTTGTCATTTGCAGCCCATACATAATCAGTCTTTGGATGGTAGTCATACATATTGATATCAAAGTGATGCCATTTAGTCTGCATGCACAAAATTCAGAATGAGGAGCCATAATTTTGGCAAGTATGAATTGGCTATTAGGGCGTTTCCCACCTGTGACAACAGATTTGTCTTTAATTGCTAGCTTCATAGTCACACAAGTGCATGATAAAAGCCAGAATATCTGGAAAAAGGGTTGTGAATGGTAATGTTCTATTGATAAGCAAGTTAGAAGTGCATGGTGTAACATTCAGGTGCATTCATGGACTTGGTTAATTGATTTGGAAGCATTTTATGTTTTGTAGTTACTTGATCAAAGAAACACATTTTTATTTATTATATATTTCTGTAACAGTGAGTCTCACATAAAACTAATAGAATGAAATTACATGAGCTAGTAGAGAATAGTAAATCCATGCTTTTTAACAGCACTTTACAATGTCATGTACATTACAACATTATAAAAAATTTAGGCCAGAACTGACCATTCAGCTCAACAAAGCTGTCCACCTAATTCCTCCAAAATAACATCCAGTCAAATTTTGAATGTTGTTTTAAGTTAGGCTATACTGTTTATTAAACTACAGTCATGCACAGACTTTCATCTCCATTTGGGACTGGCCATTTGGTTGTACGTTGGTAACAAAGTGTACAGGTCATTGCAGCTGCAGCTGTCACCGGTACACATACTGTACTTTAATGGCTGGTACGGAGTAGTACAAACCAATCTTTGCATCTTGATGACCGCATAATGGGACCTTAAAAGGGAAGAGAATTAGCTATGTAGAGTATCACCAATCAAAACGAACCTTAAAAGGCTCTCCCAAGAGTCAGAAAACACGAGATCCTGTGAAATAATAATAATAATAGCAACAACATAATCTAATATATAAAGCAGAGTCTATGTTTATCCGCTATAAAAATCTGCACTGGGCGTCCGATCGCCACTAAACTGGGCATGGGGCTGCCTTGTGACCAGGAGGTGGTCATGGGATATGTTTGGTTGGGAAAAATGTCCTTTGTCAAGTGCAGGACATCTTTTGACCGACACAGTGTTCGCAAAAAGTCCCCGTACTTACATCGACAAGATGGCCGCAAGTTGCAACAGACGTTAACGGCGGCGCCATCTAGCGGCACGTTGGTCTCTGTGCATCCCTCTTTACCAATGTTTCTTTAAATTGCCAAGACATTGCGGAAGTGTCCAAGTATGCGAAGCCGACTGCTTTCATCGCGTGAAGGGGAACTGCCGTATGGATGTAAAACATGAACGACCCATCCGACTCACAGTCAGATTTCACTCTTGGTCTTTCTGACTGACTGGTGCTATTTATTCGCTTTCCAACGTATTGTAAATAACGTATATTCATCTCACTCTGGTACTTATTCCGTACGTAATACCATGTGACCCATGCCACCAAAAATAAGACATGGCATTCAAAAGTCCACTTCCGATGCCACTAAAAAGTCTGTTTCAAGACCGTCTCAAACCTTGCGCAAGATGTCAACATGTTTTCATACAAAGAATTCCACTGATTCCGAATGATTTAACCTTTGATTTCAAAAGGCTACAATTTCCTATTCGTTTGGATTTTGCTATGTGAATTACTAAGGCTGAAGTGCTACTGTGGGCAATCCTCACAATTTGTTCATTTTCAGAACCCCACGAGAACACAAAAAATATACTGTATCCAATGCCTCTAAAATGACCACTTATATTACAATAAAATGTCAATCAGAAAAATGTTGGTTCGATTTCACATGAGTTCATGCACACCTAACGGGTTCATTGATTGCCTACAGTAAGCATTTCTTTCGGGTCTTTTTAATCATTTGCTCCAGAGTTGTTAATCGTTATTTTGCCACCTGTACCTGCGGCGACTCCCTCCCGTGCCACCCACCCCAGTGAGTGGTGCAGCCGATACCGCTGGTCCGCTAAAGCGCGGAGGCCGCGACTGCTCGCAAAGCTTCTGACACACAAGTGCTTGCATTAACAAAACCCAGAAGAGTGGCAATTACAGTTAATTATTTTCATGTTTAAAATCAGAAGAAGTAGGAAAACAATAATTAAATCGTAACGGAATATCAAAAGAGCTGGAGTCAGTTTTGATTATGGAGGAAGTGGCTGTTTTCTTTGTGATTAGTTACATTTCTGGGCCGCAGACAGGCGTTGTGAAAGCATTCGGTGTGAGGCCGACTCACACGTGGCAGGCAGGTGGAGTCCCACTGACGCTTCATAAATTCCCGGGCAACGCCGGGTACTCCAGCTAGTGATTACTATTTGTAAGATGTTTCTATCTTCTTGATGAAAGAAAAAAAGCAAGAACCATCTGCACAGACCAGAAACAAAAAAAGATGATCCAACTCTGTGGCATAGCCAATTAGTGCCCAGAAATGCCATGATTTTTTATTTATATACTTATTCCTAGTTTGTGGCCATTTCCTGGTTAGAATATCAGTACAAGGATGGCTAACTCGTGTATACATGGCACCCCTGGGCAATTGTGGGTGGAAGCTTCCCTGATTCGTAGATGAGATCGAAGAGGAGAATGGATGTTACTCACAGCTGTATGTAAAATCCAAGAGCTGGTGGGAGGTGTTTGGGTTCCTCTTGGTGAACATAGCACATCTGCAGTTGAATGTGCAATTGAAGAGTGGGCCCCAACTTGGACATTGTAACGTACTGGCATTTGAATGTGAAATCAAAGTGTGGGGGAGGAGGTGCTTAGATCGTCTATGGTGCCCTGAGGCCTAAAGCTGGCCCTAAGTATAGGAAGGAAGAAAGAAGAGCGACTGCTACCTCTGCAGCTCCACTACTGCGCCTTTCACTGCTTCTGTGCAGAGGGCATCATTCTATGGCTGGCAGTACTGCTACAAGTATGTGATTTAAAAAAGGCATGCAGCCTATAACATCTGCTTTTCAAAATTTCCAGAACATTATTGCTTTCATATAGCCCTTGACCATTAATTGCTGCATGACTTTTCTTGATATTTTTTCACTCCACATGTCTATGGTTCTTTGTGCAAAGAAAAACGTTCTGATATTTGCACTCATGAAAACTTTAACCTTAATTAGTTTCCACTTTTGTCTCCATGTTCTCATTTTAAAGTAACAGCCTGAATCCAATGTAATAATTCCTTTAGTCTCCACGTAATTAAGCAGAAAAGGCTCAGCTCTTTTAATCTTTCCTCATAATTCATCCTCTTTAGCCCTGAAATCAGCCTAGTCGCTCTTCTCTGGACCTTTTCCAGCACTGCTATGTCCTTTTTGTAGTCTAGAGACCAGAACTGCATTCATTACTCCAGATGAGGCCTCATAAAGCTTGAGAATAACCTCCTTGAACATGTACTCCACACATCATGTTATACATCCTAACATTCTGTTAGCTTTCTTAATGGCTTCTGAACACTGTCAGGAAGTTGATAGCACAGTGTCCAACTCCTAAACCCTTCTCATAAGGTGTACTCTTGATTTTCCGACCACCCATTGTGTATTCAAACCTAACATTATTACTTCCTATGTGTAATACTTTACATTTACTGACATTAAATTTCATCTGCCACAAGTCTGCCCAAGCCTGTATGCTGTCCAAGTCCTTCTGTAATGATATAACGGATTCCAAATAATTTGCTAATCCACCTATCTTGGTATCATCTACAAGCCTAACCAGCTTGCTACTTATATTCCTATCCAAATCATTTATATTTATTAAAAACAGTAGCAGCCCTGGCACTGACTCCTGTGGCACACCACTCTTAACATCGGCCAGTTCTGATGAGGTTCCTCGCACCATCACCCTCTGCTTCCTGTGTCTGAGCCAATTTTGCAACCATCTAAAAACGTCACCCTGGACTCCCACTTCTTTTAATTTGATGCCCAACCTGTCATGTGGCACCTTATCAAATGCTTTCTGAAAGTCCAGATAAATAATATCATATGCTCCACTTTGATCTTATGATTATGTTGCTTCCCAATGTAGTTAAAAATGTAGCCTAGATAGGGTTGTGGTGGCTTAATAGCTTTCATATAGTGATGTAAAAATGCTGTTCTAAATAATAAATAAAAGTATTAACTGGATAGATATGATGTGGCACCCAAATTCTTGAGCCCAGAGCTGTCCTCGTACATTTTAACAGATACATATCAACAGAATTATTTATTTTACCCAGTCCTGTTTTTTAATTCATAATAATAGTGTTTTGTGTCATTTGATTTCATAGGCATCACTAACTAAATTTTTGAGATTACGCATTTCATGTTAATGGTCATGTGCTCTATCTATCTATCTATCTATCTATCTATCTATCTATCTATCTATCTATCTATCTATCTGTCTGTCTGTCTGTCTGTCTGTCTGTCTGTCTGTCTGTCTGTCTGTCTGTCTGTCTGTCTGTATCTATATTAGCTGTAAAACATTGTCAAGGTATTCCGCACGTTGGTCACCACAAAAACGTTTTTCAGGTAAATGTGCCCAGCTGTCTACACATCACTGCCATCCTCCTGTGCACTTTGTAAGAGAAAGGTGTGATGTTCGGGTGGTAGACTTGACGTGTTCACTTCTGGTTCTGGTTTGTTCTCTTTAGTGCTTGAAAAAAGGTTGTTGAGAATCTCTCCCAAGTTTTCCTCGTCACTGTAAAAGTGATCACATCCTAAGTCTAATCTGTTATCATAACTTGAACATCTCTGACATTCATTAAGCGTCTCTATAAAAGTCTGAGGAGTGTTTATGTTCTCGTTGTCTGCACTTTCCAAATGTATCTCGCTTCCACACAATCCTCTGAAGGTAGTTTCAATAATTGTGTCATCCTCACAATCTAACATTTTGTCCAATTTGGAGCAGCTGAAACCTTCTGGGTTTAATGTTTTGTCATTCATTTTAGTTTTTTTGTCAGAAACTGATGAAATTGACCAAATATTAGTAGCAGTATCTTGAAGGACTGTTATGTCTGTTGTACAATCTGACATGTGTTTACTGTATTCACACTCCGATTCTCCTGCGTGTTGCTCACTCCATGTCATGTTATCCCAAGCTGTAACCCCAAAGAGTCCTTTTAACTGGTTGCAGTTGTCAGAGTTTGGCCTGGCAGCTTCCTTTAGCCCCAGTGTACTCTTGGTAAGTGAGTTCTTCCTAAGTGGCGGAGATGGTGTGGACCCGCTTGAGTCACTCTGTGTGCCCCGGATGTTGTAGTTTATATCTTGTGTTTCTGTTATTACTTCTCTATCAATCCTAACTCTGTCCTCACTGAGGTCTTTTCCTATTTTTTCTTTTCTAACTTCAAGATGTTCTCCATCTTTGCCCAATTCTGAAAACAAAGATTCTCCAGTGTTATCCCAGTTTGAGTTGTCAAAGGCAGCCCACTTAAAATCCTCTAATTCTTCATTAATGCCACTGCTTACATTTTTGGTTTCTGTATTTTTTCCACTAATACTTAGTAACTGCTGATTTGAAATGGATGGCGCTGATTCAATAAATTCACCCTCATTGTGCACTACTGGAAATCTTTCTGTGTAAGTGTTGCATCTTAATAAAGCTCTTGTCTCTGTTAGTACCGGCCAATCAAACCTGGAGGTCCATTTTAAATGGTCTGAAATATGTGCTTCACTTACAGCAGAGTGGATAATAGAGTCTTGCATTTTTTCACTTGGCTTATCCTCACCAAGATATCTCTGCTGGAGTGCATTATAATTCTCTTTGTTTTCATCATTCAGTTTTACTGTTTGCCATTGTGGTTGTGGCACATGTGCATTTTCATGGGGGCTCCAGTCAGTTTTTAAAATATAAGAATCCGTTAACTGATCATCTTTCAAAGGGTTATGAACGATTCTGTCTAGGTCAACACTTGTAGTTAACTCATGACTGCAGTTTCCTTGTGCCTCATGGATTTTCTTATCATGTAAAAAAGTGAATTCGTCTGAAAGTGTGTCTTGCTCATTTTCTGAATCTTCGTCAGTAAGAATTATTTTTTCACAGTGATGAGATTGTGGAAAATCTGAATAAACATTGTAAATGTTAATATCGTCTACTTTCACTTTGCTAAAAGTGACTTGGCTATAGAAATCCTGCTCACCACCTTCATCTCTAACAGTTCCTACAAGATCAATCCAGCTTTCATTTTTTATATCTGGCTGCATGCAATAAGAATCATTCAGGAAATGCTCTTCTCCCAGATTCCCTGGTGAGTCTCCTTCCTCTTTGTTCATTTCACATACCAGTTCAGAATTTATTGTTTTTATTATATCAGGGTCTTGATCTGTCAAGTTTTTTTGGAATGATACTATTTGGGCACACAATGTCTCCTCTGGATACCTAGGACTGTTGTATGATGTCTCATAGATGTACCTGAAGTTCATATCAGAATTGGTGCTGTCTTTGTCACTTTCAATTGTCTCTTGAACAACATGATCGTTTGGTTTAATGTCTTTAGGTGACTCCATCTGCACTTTCACTCGAATACACTTGTTTTTGTATTTGTCATTCATTTCTGGACTAGAGTCGGACCCAGAATCATCTAAAGAAACATCCTCCAGTGAAGTGGATGTCAAACTGTTGATCTTGATCTGATCATCTGCCGCACCCAAAGGCTGGCTAATTTCATTTAGGACTGGATATGGTTTGGAAATCTGAGAACTTGGATCTGCTTTGCAGTGTTTTTCAGTTGCATTTGCTGGGACATGTTGCTTCTGCTCTGGATCGGATGTAGTAGAATGGATAGGAACTAAGTGCAAATTGGTCAAAGGTTCACTGTTATTTTTAGCTTGTCCTTGGCTCACTCCAGCAAGCTCCATTCTCTCTTTCTCATCATTAATCTCAGTTCCTTCTGTGAAGGCATTGTTTTCATAAACATGTTCAGAGGCTGACATCTTCTGGGGACGAATTTTCTTCCACAGTCGCTCTAAGAAAGGTCGTGCCAGCAACCCAAGCACAAAGGAACAAATAAAGGTAATGACGACAGACAGGCAGACTGCCAAAATGAACTCAGACTGTGTCCTTTGTCTAGGCAGCGGTTCAACATTTCTAACCTTTCTAACAGCTGCACCACTATTGTTTTTCTCTATCTGGACATTAGTAATGGATATCATCTTCTGTGTCCCTCCAGCAATGCACACATAAAGCCCTCCATCTGTATCGTTAATGTTCCTCACAATCAAGCTTCTTTCCCAACTGAGCCACATGGACTTTCCCTTTCTTTTTGAAACTCGTCCATGTGGAGTCCACCAGTTTTCCAATGTGCAGTCTGAAACAGAAAAAGAATTTTTTCAAAAATTGACAAAAGGATAAAATAAAATGATCATTAAAATTAAATCATAGTTCAATGTATAAAACACATTTGGAGAATAACTGATCACAATATTTTTTTGTTTTTGGTTTTGTAATTATACAGCTCTCTTTTCCCATCTAAATATTGACTATTTTATTTAATCCTGGACACGAGAGGTCTCACAGTCCCAGAGGAGAGTAAGCAGTATGTGAGTACACTGTCATTCAAATGGTGTGCTGGCTTGGTGGTCCAATGCTTTTAGGTCAGTTGTAAACTCATCAGTGGGGTGCTCAGGTCTGGGGTCTCTGTTACAAGTATATGTCCAGTCCTGGATCTGCAAGTAATCCTGGGGCATGGCTGGAGGTTATTATGGTTAGGCCAGGGTTTCCCTTTGATTATTCTGCTGATTTTTGATTTATGTTTATGAACACGTTGTATATTTTCCATCTTGAGCATTGTCATATCTATTACTTATATTGTTTTACTATCATATGTAGATTGTAACTGATATTGTTTGTCTTTTATCTGTTTAACCTTAGGGTTGAGGCCACATCTCTACCCTATATACAGTGAGTTCTTGGATGCCTTAGTATTTTTAAGAGCACCAAACCAAACTGGCACAAAGATGAGCAGAAGATGGAGAAAGCAATAACTGTTATGTGTAAGCCAGAGTTTCCCCTTCTTCTTTATGCTTAAATTCCTTTATAATGTTATTTTGTTAATTTTTTCCTTATTATTGTGTATGTTAATGTTGTTATGTATTTTTATTATTTGCCAAATTATGTGTTTTATGTCAGTTTTGTTGATTATGTGGTTTCTTTGTGGGTGAACCCTGGTCCTCCTATGTTCCTTTGTGGGTGAACCCTCAAGAGGTGGGGCCGCCGATACCTCACTGTAGGCACCGCCCCCTTCTTGCCCTTAAATGCGAGTTCCTTGCAGTTCACTTGAATGTGCTTTGGAGGGGAGTGTTGTGAGTAGTGCTCTTTCTTTGCTCTTTGCTGGTTATTTGATCCCTTTGCTTCTGTTTATTGGACTACCTTTTGGGGCTTTGTTTGATTAGGATTGCCTTCAAGCAAACTCCTTTGTGTCTCTCTTTTTCTTCTTTTGAGCTGTTTTTAGTCTTTTGCAATTTTTGTAAATAAATCTCCATTATATATTGATTCATTGTTTGCACTTTCATCCATAAACTGGAGGCTTGGGTTATATGTTGCAAACATTATTTATTTTTTGAACTTTTGAAACCAAAGCCCTTTGTCAAAGTTGACCAGTACACAAAACAAAAGTCACGTTAAAAAAATAAGAACAACAAAAAGTGTTTTTGTTGCTAACTAACGCTAATGTTGTCAAAAGTTTTGTTGTTAGAATTTATCGAATAGTCACCTTGCATACTTTGCAAACTGATGACTTAAATGGAGTGGCACACTGAAAAGATATTCCAACATAAAGTCCAATCACTTAGGCCATCAATAAAAATAATGATGCCAATACAACCCAAAGATACCTAAGAAAACTCGTCAAAGATGCCCCTGAGGCAATGTCACTATCATAACTATAAAATCAAACCTTCAAAACATCGAAATAACAAAACAAAAAAAGTTCATTTAAGAGTCAAAGGTACTATTGCTGTGGCATTAGCTTTTCTGCTCTTGTTGTTCAGTTCCTAGTGGATGCCCAAGTATTCATTTTTGGATTCTTCTGATTTTGAACTCTTGCTTTCATCTTTGGTTTTTAATATTTGGATTTCAGACTTGACGTTGGTTCTGCTCTATTAGGTTTTGAAAGGTCGCAGAGAACTACTTTTTTTTTGCACTTCCTGTGCTTTGTTAAAATGTTTGCTCCACTAAACTCTTTAATTAAAATTAAAGAACATTGTTTTTATTTTTTCTTATGGTTAGCCCTCCCTATTGAGATTTGTAAGCTTTGTTTAGGCCATTAAACCCACTTGTTGTCTTTTTAGGGTCAGGTTTAGTTAGTGAGGCCTACCCATGGCCAGTGTACCAGCACCACCATTAAGGTGAATCAGGTAAGCCAAATCATAAGGGGGGTAAAGCCCAGCCCCACGGGTTAGCTACCGAACAGTCAGTTGGTGCCCTAATAAGCTTGGCCTAGAGTGTACATTGCACTGGCTACCAGAGTTACAGAATGTGTAAATTAGATAATAACCAATTTGATAGTACTAAATTTAAGTTGTGAGCATTCATTGTTACTTCACTATTTATTGGGCCTAAAGATGAACTTACAGCTTTATTTGAGTAGTTGCACTGCTCCCCTCAGACACCCCTCTTCAGAATTTTTCCTGACTCCTAAAGGTGCTTCACTAAAACCACTACAAAGTACTTGACATCTAATGTATTCCCTCAGTGCAGTTTCTCATTGTTCAGTTTCTAAACACTCCATCGCTAGTCTCTGGTTAACTAACATGCATTCCAGGATTTACCTCCTACTCCATGACAGCTCTGTCTATGATGAGAAAATTCTCATTTACTGTCAGTGGAACAAACAGAAAATGTGAAGACTTAGGTCTTTGTGTTACTTTACCATTTTTTGGGATTCCTTCAGGAATGTCACATTGATTGTGATTGTCACGAATGTCAGGGTTTTATGTTGGTTAGACTGAGTTCTTGTCACAGTGCAGTGCATCATGACACTTGTGGAGCGTTTTTGTTTTTTTTAAAGAAAAAACCCTTTGACACAAGAATAGCTTCTTTTGTGATTTCACTTGTTTTCAGGATTTCTCTTGGCTTTATCTTTTCAATTTTAATTGCTGCCATGGGTTTGAGTTGCCTCAGTGAGTTTAAAATTCTTAGAGTCAGACATTCTTGACTGCTCCTTCTTAGTCACCCATAAAAACGCTTCATCACTCTAATCATCTGTCATTTTGCATTGATCATGCTCGGATAGTTTCATAAGACATTGATGTTATGATTTTTGGTTTTAGTGTCTGGGGATTAATTTGTGCTCACTTGTGTGCTGATGCATTCAGTTCTATTTTTAACATTATTTACAGTGGTTGTGTTGCCTTTTTAAAATGTGGTTTTATTAGTAGGCACCAATAAAATGGTGTGCTCATTTTTCATGGCCACAGCCATATTGTTTACAGCAACAATGCCCTTTGCTGACCGTGGTGCATTAATGATGGTACCCAAGCAGAGTTCTTCCTTACATTCAAAATTATTCTAGCTTCTTTCTCAGATATTTCTTGTCAAGGCTAACAATTTCTAAACTTTTATGCCATGAATTTTTAGCTTTTGATTTGCTTTTGACAATTTTTTTTCCCTCCTATCGTAGGTTTGACCCCTGCCTGTTGATTTAACAATGTCTTTGCCTGCACTCAATCTAATTTTTCATCATCTACTTATTAATTTCTGTTCCAATCATTCTCAATAGTGATTGTGTTATGAACTTGAAAAACATTATTGATTTATAGATAATGCCAGCCTCTGACTGTCTGTGTCTGTTCAAATTATTCATTATAGGAATGCAAGTTTGCACACTTGATAGTAGGTCCTCTTTAAACATACATAGAAAGAGATTTGATTTTTTTGTTTATTTGTTAAACATGTGACTTTAGGTTATGTGAAAAGGAAATTTCCCCTTGGGCATTGATAAAGTATATCCAAAAAAAATGACAATTCGCTACTTACTTTTCTTCAAAGTGTCACAGCATGTAAGCACCAGTTTTTGTCCAGCATACACCATCACTTCATATAAAACTGTGGTGTGCTGGTCATCTATTCCTTCACAGATCAGCTCAGAGTCTTGCATTGTGAGCAAATCCCATCCTGATAGGTGTGACGGTTTCTTGCAAAAAATGTGCTGTGCTCCTCGTCTGTCTTTCAATAATGGGGATGCCAGCCTTTTCAATGGCAGCAGTCTGCAGTCACAGATCCACTCATTGTTGGACACCTCAAACTCTACCAGCAGGTTGCTTAGCGTTGTTACAACAGTTGCAGGGATGTTGGCTAGCCTGTTATTACTGAGATTTAGTACCTGGTAAAAGAAAATAAAATGAATATACTGTAATATTAAGGTAAAAAGTGCAGGAATGTAAAAGCTAACAAGGATTTTCTAAATATGTCTAGGCTTATCTCCTCATCTAAAACCACATCCCCTGTTGAGGAGCATCCAAGAAGGTCAGCCTAGAACTTCTGTGTTCTACTGATTCCAGTTCTTTGCGATTAATTCCCAGGGGTTCCCAATTCAGCTGAAAGATAAAATCCCTCCAGTGGGTCTGCTGCAGGTCTCTAACCCAGCAGGATGTGCCCGGATCAGCTTTAGTGGGAGACTCCTGGCTGGCATCCTTACAACATACTCATACCACCTCAACTGTCTTCTCTCAATCCAGAGGAGCAGCGACTTTACTCTGAGGCTCTCATGAATTGCTAAGCTTCTCATCCTATCAGAGAGTGTCAGCCCAGCCTCCATGATGCTTGTTCTTGCAATCTCTTTCTTTCGGTCATTACCCATAGCTCATGGTATTCTTTCTTTGAAATGAGTTGATTCACCTCTCTAGATGAGAGAGATAAAAATCTGCCCTTAGTGGAGGAGCTCAAGTCTCTCAGGATCTTGGTCTTCAGTGATGGAAGAAGGTAACATGAGATTGACAAGTGGATTGGAGTGGCAGCAGCTGTTCTGTGGATGCTGTATCAGTCCATGGTGGTGACAAAACTCGCTGTTTACCAGATATACATGCCTCTCCTCACTTACAAAAAATGTATAATATAAATTTCCTTATTCTGCAGGACTATTAATGATAAACATTTTCTGAGATTTGTTTAGGTATTGAAGAAGTCTCAAGGTAGGGTAGGTAGTTCTACTCACTAATCATGGCACCAGAGAGTGGTGATGTGTTGCATATGGATTAACACAAGCAGAGGTAACAATGTAACTACGCTCTATACACGGGACAATAATGACCCTATAATGGTATAAATCTTTTTTTTTTTTGGAGAGCATGGCCAGAGGAGTAATACTTAAGGCTTGTAAACATGCCTAAATTATTGAGTTTAATAGGGCAAAAAAAAAAGATAAACAGAGAAGGAAAAGAAAATTCTACTTATTCTAAAATATTATTGATTAAATCCTGCCAGGTTTTGAAAAAATTCTGTACAGATCCCCTAACTGTGAATTTGATTTTTTCCAATTTCAAATAATATAAAACATCGGTTTCCCACTGACTTATTAGAGGAGAGTTAGGATTCTTCCAATTTAACAAAATCAGTCTGTGTGCCAAAAGTGTAGTGAATGCAATCACAGTTTGCTTGTCCTTCTCCATTTCAAATCCATTTGGAAGAACACCAAACACAGCTATTATTGGGTCAGGAGGGATTGTGACACCAAGGCTGTCTGAAAGGCACTTAAAAATTTTGGTCCAAAATGAAGTTAACTTGGTGCAGGCCCAAAACATGTGACCTAGTGAGGCAGGAGCTTGGTTGCAGCGTTCGCAGGTTGGATCTTGCCCTGGAAACATTTTGGACAGTTTTAAGCGAGACAGATGAGCTTGATATATAATTTTTAGTTGAATAATTCTATGCTTTGCGCATATGGAGCTCGAGTGAATTCTCTGTATTGCTACCTTCCACTCCTTTTCTGATATATTAATTAAGAGATCTTTTTCCCATTGTCCTCTTGGATCTTTAAAAGGAAGGGACTCTAATAAAATTTTATAAATTGCAGAAATGGTGTCCAAGTCCTAGAGGTTGAGCAGTATTTTTTCTAGCATGGTGGAGGGTACGAGATGAGGAAAATCGGGCATGTTCTGTTTGACAAAGTTTCTGATTTGAAGATAGTGAAAGAAATGTGTAGCTGGAAGGTTAAATTTGGAATGTAATTGTTCAAAGGATGCAAAGATGTTGTCTATATAAAGATCTCTGAGCAATTTAATCCCAAATCTTTTCCAGATATTAAAAACTGGATATGTTTGCAAGGGTTGAAAGAGGTGGTTCTCTTGCAGGGGTGCCACAGACAGAAGATTTTCCATCTTAAATTGCTTTCTAATTTGGTTCCATATTCTGAGTGAGTGAAGCACAATTGGGTTATTAGTATATTTGTGATAACTTACATTTATTGGAGCACAGAGCAGGGAATATAAAGAAGTGCTGCAGGATTTTACTTCTATTGTGACCAGGCCTGTGTATGTTCATTTATTTGTGTCCAGGTTTTTATGGCTTGTATGTTTGCTGCCCAGTAATAAAACTGAAAGTTAGGTAGAGCCATGCCACCTTCTGCCTGAGGTCTTTGTAGGGTCGCTCTTCGGATACATGAATGTTTTGTGTTCCAAATGAATGAGGTTATGGTTGAATCTAATTGCTTAAAAAATAATTTATTGACATATATTGGGATGTTTTGAAATAAAAAAAGAAGCTTAGGAAGGATATTCATCTTAACAACGTTAATTCTTTTGGCTAGAGTTAGATGAAGGGTTGACCATCTATGTAAGTCTTGCTTAATTTCTTCCATACAGACAGCGAAATTTTGTTGATAAAGAGCTTTATGTTTACTTGTGATATTTACCCTTAGGTATTTAAACTGATCTGATATGGTAAAAGGTAGGGTGTCCAATCTGATATTATATGCTTGTGAATTCACTGGAAAGAGTAAACTTTTATTCAAATTAATTCTGAGACCAGAAAGCTTTTGAAAATCTGAAATTGTGTTAAAATTGCAGGCACAATGTTTTCTGGGTCTGATATACTGTATATAAAACCATATCATCTGCGTATAGAGAAATTTTCTGTTCCAGTCCTTCTCAGGTAATCCCCTTTATCTGATAAGAATTTCGACAGTGGACCGCCAGTGGTTCAATGGCGATTGCAAATAGCAGTGGTGACAAAGGGCATCCTTGTCTCGTGCCACGTTCTAGTTTAAAGTAGTCTGAACAAATGTTGTTAATACAGACTGAGGCTTCTGGACTGGTATACAGTAGTTTGATCCATGCACAAATATTCGGGCCAAACCCAAATTTCTCCAATGCAGTGAAAAGGTAGTTCCATTCATTCATATCAAATGCTTTTTCTGCATCCAATGATAATAATATCTCTGGGGTGTTTGACTTTGCTGGTGAATATATTACATTAAACAGGCGTCGAAGATTGGAAGATAAGTGTCGACCTTTAATAAATCCAGTCTAATCCTGTGATATTACCGAAGACAGCACTTTCTCCATCCTTCTAGCTATGATTTTTTAGAGTATCTTAACATCATTATTCAGAAGTGAAATTGGTCTGTATGATGCACATTGTAACAAGTCCTTATTTTGTTTAGGAAAGACGGTGATTAATGCTTGACGAAAAGTTTGAGGTAGAATTTGATTGTCTCTAGCTTCTGTAAATGTTGCCAATAAGAGGGGAGCTAGTTGAGTGGAGAATTTCTTATAAAATTCTATAGGGTAGCCATCAGGGCCTGCTGATTTCCCACCTTGAAGTGACTTTATAGCATCTAGTAATTCTGATTAGATTGTGTGTTGTCTTCTTTAAACTCAGTAGAATATAAGGTTTTATAGTAGTCTCTAAATGTGTGCATTATATTTTTATGGTCAATGATTTCATCTCAATTAGTGTTGGTAATTACTGGGATTGCATTGCGAACTTCTTTCTCACTGAGAAGACTGGGCAGAGGGCTGGCAAGCTGCGTGAGATCCTAGTGCCTATGACTTGGTTTGCCTGGCTTCCCGACTCCTAAATTTGAATATAAGAGTGGGGATAATTGGGACTGAGTGGCCTGAGGTGGGATCCTCTCTCTCTCGCTCACACACCTTCTACAGATGATAGTTAGAGTTCTGATTCCTGGCAGTATGCGAGATAATAGAGGTTGCATTGCTCTTCATTTCATTTTCATGTTTGCATGGGTGCAATGAAGCCATCTTAATAAAATATTTGCATGAATGAGTTATAGATTTATACCATTATGGTCAATGATTTTATCTCCATTAGTGCTGGTGATTACTGGGATTACTTCTTGCTTGTGGATTTGTTGAGCTAAAAGCTTATTAGCTTTCTCTCCGTGTTCGTAGTAATGATGTCTTGATTTATAAATAAGTTGTTCAGTTTCTTTAGTTGTCAAGATGTCAATAAGTTGGTCTCGACCGTTACAGGAGATGGACGTCTGAAGCGGAGCTCCGTTAGCAGTGGCTTTATTTTCTCACGTATTTCTTATTATTTAGAGATATCCTGTATTTACCTGACCCGAGGAGATTCCACTACAGTATATAAACATGAGCAACAAGAAGAGAGGTCAGAAAGAACCGGAAAAGAAACTTAAAACTACATCAAAGTCTAGACAGACATCAAGCCCAAGTGCGAGGTATGGCCTCTCGGAGACTGACCTGGAATTGGCAGATGAATGCACAGACTTCCTAGGACCTCGCTCCACCGCAACGTCTCCAGTCGATTGCGAAAATGGGAGTGAAGATGCAAGTGATGCAGGTCATGATGGATAGCCAATTTCAGAAGAAGATCAATCGAAACTAGAAAAGGCCCTGCAGTATGTGCTCTCATGTACTCCTCGCGAGCCCAAAGCATCGGCTGTGATAGGAGCGGCAATTCCACCCACGGAGCATGAAAGCCGAAGCAACCTGTCCAAACTGAAAGAGATGATCTCAACACTGGTGACTGCCACCTCCACAGCCATAAATGAGCTTAAGAAGGAGCTTAAGGGGCTTAAGAAGGATAACAAAGACCGGAAAATGCGTCTATTTAATCGTTTTGATTCAACCTTTAAAGGTATAGTGTGGAAAATAGAGGAACACATTGAAGAAAATAGATCCAAACTGAAAAAACTTCCTGGTCAGCTGGATGACGTTACCAATCAACTGGATGACGTTAAGCAGGCATTCGAAATTGAAACAGTGGAACAATTGGCATCTAACGCCGAAGAAAAAGCTATAGCTGCGAATTCAGAATGCAAAAAACTCGGAGACAGACTTGCAGCCCTAAAGGATGGGTGCAGAAGGAATAATATTAGAATTGAAGGTCACCTGAGAAACGAGAAAGTACAAACCCAGTGAAATTTGCAGTAGAATTACTCTCTAAAATAATTGGAGATGACTTTAAACCAGATACCGAGATAGCAGCAGCTTATCGTATACGCAGTTCAAATACCTTTAAACCTAGGTCTTTTATTGTTCGCTTTGAGCAACTACGATGTAAGCTTGATGTGATGGCACTTTATAAACGAACAATAAAAGAATACAGAACCGCTAAGCTAGGAGAAAGGACGGCCTTATATGGCGTTCGTTTATAAAACAGCGGAGAGGCTGTGTAAAGGCAGTTTAACAAAAAAACAGATCCTTAACAAATTGTTATTGGTATATTTTCCCTCAATTTAAAAAGGTTTTCTTTTCTTCTTAATAAAAATTTAAAAGCAGTACTTCGCGGGGATTTAGATATATATATATGTATGTGTATGTATGTATATATGTATGTCTATATATATATGTAGATATGTATATATATGTGTATATATATGTAGATATGTAAATATGTATATGTATATATGTGTCTGTATGTGTATATATATATATATATGTGTGTGTGTATGTATGTATGTATGTGTGTATATACAGTATATATATGTATGTGTATATGTATGTATATATATATGTTGATATGTGTATATATATATGAATATATATGTGGATGTGTATATGTGTATATATATATATATACATGTATATATGTATATATATATGTATATGCAGATATGTGTATATGTAGATATGTATATATATGTATATATGTTTATGTATATATATGTTTACATAACCTCTTTAACACACTACTTCTCCACTGCGAAGCGCGGGTATTTTGCTTGTTATTTATATTATTGCATTAGGATTTACTTTGCTTATCTTAGACCACTTTTCAACACCATTCCCATGGTTCATTATTTTATTATCTTATTATTTTAAAATTGCTGAAGATTATATTTTAAGCTTAAAGACTGTTAATGATTATATCTTTGGCAGATAGAATTTAAAGTTTAGCTGCAATAGATATCTCTACTTTTTAATTCTCAAACGCTGCTGAGGGTTGGTGGTGGTGGCTTGTTTTGTTTTGGAAGTGCTCTGTCTCTTAGTATGTCAGAGGACAGGGACATTGTGAAGTGGGGTCTAGCCTCATGTGGGGAGACAAAATGGGGGGGTGGGGGGATAAGGGGGGGAGAGAAGAAGAGCAGGCTATATCTAATCTATCCTTTTAATCCTTATAATTATAACTATCAATGCAATAATAGATTGTATGGCAATAACTTCTGGGGAAATTGGAAATTAAGATTAAAACTGCCTGCCTCACTACCAGTTAAGACTATAAAATGACAGAAAAAATTCAGAATCAATGTCTCCATAATGGGACAGTTAATTTTGTGAGCTGGAATGTTAAAGGCCTGAATCATGAATTAAAGAGAAAGAAAGTATGCGCTCACCTAACAGGCTTAAACGCTAAAATAGTATTTTTACAGGAGACCCACTTACTAAGCAAGGATCAATTCCGGCTACAAAAAGACTGGACTGGCCAAATGTTCCATTCTAGCTTTACAAAGAAAACTAGAGGTGTGGGAATTCTCATACATAGAACAGTGTCATTTGTAGCATCAGATGTAGTATTGGATCCTGAAGGGAGATATGTGATGGTCATAGGCAACTTATTTAATTGTAAAATGATTTTGATAAATGTTTATGCACCCAATGTTGATGATAAGGAATTCATGCAAAATCTATTTGCATCTATTCCCAATGTGAACACTCATAAAATTATAATGGCTGGGGACTTTAATTGTGTTTTAAATCCACTCTTAGATAGGACTCCTGCCACAGGGGGGACGACATCTAACACTGCAAAGACAATTACACAGTTTGTAACTGACCACAACTTATCAGACCCCTGGAGGTTTCTAAACCCAAACTCAAGAACATATTCGTTCTACTCACCAGTGCATCATAGCTACTCAAGAATTGATTATTTCTTTATAGATAATAATTTCTTGCCTACGATTAAATCTTGCAAATATGACACAATTGTTATCTCCGATCATGCACCTCTAGTTTTGGAGCTAAAATCATTATGCCCTCCACACTCACCTCACAGATGGCGCCTTAACCCACTTCTATTAACAGACGAGAACTGTACAGAATTTATATCCAAACAAATCAGCTTCTTCCTAGAGACAAACACACCCTCAGAGGTTTCTGCAGGAACACTCTGGGAAACTCTAAAGGCCTTCTTAAGAGGCCAGATTATTTCATATCTTTCCCACAGAAATAAATTAGAAACCAAGAAAGTATCAGAGCTAAGAAGCAAAATTACTAGAATAGATGAAGAACAAGCCAGGCGTCCAAGTGAAGCTCTTCATAGGAAAAGGCAGGCCCTGCATACAGAACTTAACATCTTAACAACTAAAGAAACTGAACAACTTATTTATAAGTCAAGACATCATTACTATGAACACGGAGAAAAAGCTAATAAGCTTTTAGCTCAACAAATCCACAAGCAAGAAGTAATCCCAGTAATCACCAGCACTAATGGAGATAAAATCATTGACCATAATGGTATAAATCTATAACTCATTCATGCAAATATTTTATTAAGATGGCTTCATTGCACCCATGCAAACATGAAAATGAAATGAAGAGCAATGCAACCTCTATTATCTCGCATACTGCCAGGAATCAGAACTCTAACTATCATCTGTAGAAGGTGTGTGAGCGAGAGAGAGAGGATCCCACCTCAGGCCACTCAGTCCCAATTATCCCCACTCTTATATTCAAATTTAGGAGTCGGGAAGCCAGGCAAACCAAGTCATAGGCACTAGGATCTCACGCAGCTTGCCAGCCCTCTGCCCAGTCTTCTCAGTGAGAAGCTTTCCTAAAGATGTCATCCACAAGCTTCTCTGCCTTTGTGTTGTTCAAATAATCCTCAAGCCTTCTGTTACTTTAATGAGACCTCTAGTGTGGCATGTTGCCCTGCTTCCAAGAAACTAAAGTGAAACTCAAGCATAAGGGGCACTTTATACTTCCCGCTCAAAATGGTTACACACATGCATCATGGCGGACACGTGTTCCCAGTGTTGTTTTGACGCGTCTTCTGAGCACATCATCAGAAATTAACGCGACGCATGTGTGAGTTGCAGTACTAGCAAAAATATGGATGGTGTGAGTGTTCAAGTTTTGTTGCGTGACATCAGCATTGTTGTTTACTTATCCAACATGATAAATCTGCATTCTTCGATGTTTGATGGATGGTTTGATGTGGTGAAGCAAATCATCAAACTTAAATGCTGCTATACAAAAGTATTTGTGGTGCTTGTCTTCATGCATTTCTTGTATAGGCAATACAAGCATCTCATATCCCCCATCATAATGACATGATACATTTAAAGGTCTCACATACCATCTGTATTGCTGTTGCCCTTTTTTTTTCACAACTACATCAGATGTTCTTTTCTCACCATGATGATGTCTTGCAGTTACACCTGGTGGAATCCCTCAGATTTACTTGAAGTACGCATGCAGGTATAGACAGTACACTGCAGTGTCCTCAAGTACACATGTCGTGTTGTTTTAAGCATATGCCAGAGCTTAGGCTCTAACTCTAAAAAGTATTTTTCATCTTTACCAATTGTAACTAAGTCACAATATAAATCAAACTGCTGGCTTGTTATATGTTCTAGACAGGAACACAGTTTCTTGTAGTGGTTCTGGGCCTACCTCTGTAACCAAAGCCGACGTGGTGAATGAAAGTTGTGCAGTTGGAAGCCTGCAGAGGTGCATGAGATCCAAGCAGACATGTTGAAACCAGTGGGCACTGTTGAGGTGGTTTGGCTAACTGGGGTCTTCAATAGTTCATGAAAGGAACTGACAGCGCCTCAGGACTGGAAGACAGGAGAGGTGGTCACCATTTTTGGAAAATGGGTAATCCAGCAGCTGAGGGATCACACTCATCAATCTATCTGGTAAAGCCTGGGTGGGGTGTGTTGGATTGGAAACCTCTGTTTTGCAGCTATTCTTTGAAAATATTTTGAAATACTGTTTGAGGATTTCCAGGAATCCAGTGGTTAAATTTTGTTGCAATGCATTTTTAATGATGTGAAATGTATTCTCCTGCAGGACCATGCTATCCTTTTGATGACTGCTATGCTATAGCTAGGTCAGGCCAACTGAAAATGTTCCTAGTTGGTCAAGTTTGTGCATATGACAAAAAAGCCTACCATTATTTATGAGAGTTATTATTAGGTCTCTAGTTTCGGTTTTTGTGTCTACTCTGGTCTTGCAATAGTAGTTTTGGTGTAATAAGAAAACACATGTATAGCGTGAGAAGGGTTGGGGCATGGTGGGCTACTCCATTTAATGACTGTTGTTTGTTGTAGAAATTCATAATTTTAGAAAGACTCTAATATATCTTGTCTTTCTGGTGCTCCAGAACTGATGGTTTGTGGTTGCATTGGGTTTTTACAGGTGGCAGACCAGAAGTCAGGCTTGAGGAGATATCATGGCGTTTTAGGAGACGAAGTTTCTTCTTGAAAGAAGAATATGTGACACCCAATAAGAAGTCCTCACAGGTGGCGCAGTGGTAGTGCTGCTGCTTTGCAGTAAGGAGACTGTGGAAGATTGTGGGTTCGCTTCCCAGTTCCTCTCTGTGTGGATAGCGCTTTGAGTACTGAGAAAAGCGCTATATAAATGTAATGAATTATTATTATTATTATTATTAAGATTCTTAGAGTACAGGAACTTCCATAATGTCCCATGGATGTGGTTGACACTGATATGTATATAATTTTTTTGCATTGCCCACTTTTTACAAAGCATTGGTCCTACATTGTGAGGATTTTTTCTGATGAAAGTATCTTCTAGTAGAAGTTTATTGATGGTGGGACAGAGTACAGCTAAGGGGACTGAATTGAAGGGAGGATTTGAACCAGGGATGGATTTCATTGCACGATTATTTGGACATTGTCATTGTGGAGTGCTCAACAGCTAAAACCGATGGCACTAGAGCCTCAATTTTCTTATCTTGGACCGCAGCAGTTAATTTATTTAGAGAGCTTTTTCACTTAAACCTCCAGTATACTGTATATTGGTGGTGCAAGTTTTGCAGTCAGTAAAAAAAAAAGAGATAAAGAATGAAAAGTTAAGCATGCAACACAAACTGATCTTTACTGTCCTTGAGACCAAGACGCTGCTATGCCTGACCCCTATTACCATAAAGAAGCATGGGTAATTGAAATATGATGGACTTGTGCCGACCAGAAGTGGTGTAACTAATTAGATTTTAACACATTTTAGGCCCCTTTGGAAAAGATAAAGTTATTAAAAGCTTGCACAATGGATTTTAAAGCACATCTGATTAAAGGTAAATGATCCTCTATGTTGAAATGGGTGAACTCCATTCCAGTTGTCCGCAAGAAGTTACCCTGCTTTGATTTGAGGACTTGCTCACAAGGAGCCCACTTAGAGCTTACTTATCGCATGCTTCTTTTGGGTGTGTAAAAAAAAATAAAAAAGTTTGAGCATCCATGAAGAAGAACTCGTGCAGACACGGGGGAGAACTTGTAAAATCCACTAACACAGAGAGCAGCTTGAGCTTGTGATCCAGTCACCAGGAACTCAGAGCGCTCTACCACTCCATTGACACATACATACAGCACATTCTCAAGCTCGCTTAGTAAAATTCAGGGTCACAAGGGGCCGGCAGAGCCTGTCCTGGCAGCCCTGGGCACAAGGGGCTAGTTCATTACAGGGCCCACCTCACAAATTCTGTATATAAGTTGATAAATATTTTGTATATCTTTATTCGTAAATCAGCAAAGCAAATATAATATTACTATTTCAGGATTTCATTGACAAGAACAGCTGTGCTTTCATGACTAACTAACCAATCCCCAAGTCTTAGGACTGACTCAGGATGTCAATTTTATTGCAAATTTTGCCCCCACAGAAAAGCCAAACTACCTAGCTGGCAAGCTTCAGCTAAACAAATGGCATCCACTACTTGAGGGCAGCGGCTAAAAGGCATTCTGGGGGATGGAGCATCAGATCAACTTGGCATGAGTGACTGTGTCTGGACTTCCAAGAGCCTATAAGACAGTAACTGGGCGATGTGTCGCACCAGAATTCTATTGGTCTAAAGCTGGCTGTTTGGGATTGATTTTGAATCAGAGGCCATTCTGTACCATGACACCCTATTGGTGTAAGTATTTGGACAGAGAATCTATAAATTTAGTCACTTTAAAACCCTCAGTTTTCTCTCTCTCTTACACACCATGGCCATGAAGAGAACACCACAATGGAAAACACAACTTTGCAGCCATATGGAGGCAGGCATTTGGTATGTCTTAAAGAAAGCTGACTAGAAATTATAACTTGACCAGAGACATTTGAGTAACTACAAGTCTGTGTACCACCTGAAACTACACATCTAATATTTATCAGGTTGTAAGGTTGCCAATGTTCGCACATACTTTCCTTCATTATTATTATTTTATAAATATTATTAATAATACATTATTAACACGTGTAACTTAACTCCTGCTTGTCCTTTTACTCTATGGGATTACCTGAGGTTATAGATGTAGAAGAGAAGGTGAGGAGAAGCTCTAAAGTACATTACCTTATAAACAGAGGTACCTGTAAGTCTATGGATGTGGAGCATTCTGATAAATGCTACACAATAAAGAATACAAAAGAGGAAAGTAGAGTAATATAGAACTCTATCAAGACAAAACAACTACAATCAACACACCCTGAGGGCAGTTTGGAGTCTCTGTATTTAAATCTTTCATGTCGACTTTTGTCAAAATTCAGGGGTAGAGGATGGTAACCAGCTGTAAACTGTAATAAAACTTGCTGTTATGTTTTAGTTCAACTCTCTTTAAAGTTAGCATCGTTGATTTGACCGAGATTTCCTGCTCGTGCATAAGTAGTGAAGAGCAAACAACCCCTCAAATGGCATCTACATCTGGCGAAAGACCAAAGCAAATGTGCAAAGCAAAATACACTGTGGACGACGTTTGGCGTATCATATCGCTGATTCAGACTCTAAATTGTCGGATTTTGATGTACGTGATCTGGGGATCAAAAACAAAAGTGAGGGGCCAGCATCAGCTGATCGTGGTGCTGAACATGTCCAGGTAGCTAATACACTTACGCCAATGTTCACCTGGGAGGACTGCTTCTTACGATGACAAGAGGTACAAACCAGATTGCGTCACACTGCGTCTGCTACTGCTGCATGAACACAGCCATGCAGCCGGCCCATCATGTAACCCTGCTGGTCATTGAGCTGCTGCTGCCAGAGTAGCCGAACGGGCACTGACAGCAACCATGGCATGCAGCAAAAGACATTTTATATTGATTTATGTATGAAACCATTGCATTGTGTGTTTTTCATCCATCCATCCATCCATTTTCCAACCCGCTGAATCCGAACACAGGGTCACGGGGGTCTGCTGGAGCCAATCCCAGCCAACACAGGGCACAAGGCAGGAAACAATCCCGGGCAGGGTGCCAACCCACCGCAGGTGTTTTTCAGAAAACTGGAAAAAATATTCAGCCCTCAAAGTGTTAAAAATGATACCTTAAAAAAAACAAAAAAGAAAAAAAGTAAGATGAAAGAAACCTTTAAGTTTCTTGTTGTCTTGAAAGATTCAGGGTGAATAGTGGAAAGATGATTGTTTTGAAGATAAAGGGATGTCAGAGACTTGCAATTATGAAGGTCTTCCTCTAAAATCTCCGTTATCTTGTTGTGGGACAAGTCTAAGGCTCGTAGTGATGAAAGATGCTGGAGACCTGTTACGAGAAAAACAGACAAATGCTAGTGTACAGCTCTCCGTACCTTACCGGCCAAAGGGCTTTAAAAAGTGTGATCTACAAAATGAAATGCATTTTTTAGTAAAAAATATGTTTAAATTCAGTATCTTAAATTTTGTTTATTACTGCATTTTCAAAAAAACTTTGAAATGGATCGCATCTTTTGCCATAGTAGCCCAGACACCAATTTACATGTCTGGGAAACTTTAACAGATTCAACAAACATATAATACAAATATTTACTTTTCATTATGCTTTTACTTATGGAATTATGCGTCATTGTGTGTCAAGCTGTCATGAAGTTAGAGTCCCATAGTATGTAAGTCCCAATAATGCCCACTAGTGGGGGCAATCCCGTCAAAAACCCCCGACTAGACACAAAAAGGGCCCCGTAGAATCTTTATAAAATTAAAGATTTATTTTTCACAAAAAATTCTCTGTAATGCTGTGAAGCTCCAAAGAGCACAAAAGGCATTAAGTAGATGCCTGAAACAATAAGGCAATCCAATGCAAACACCGTTTCAATGCAGAATCCGGGCCTGGACTCAAAAAAGGTGCAGAAGGTTGAAAATCCAGAAAACCTATAAATCACAGAATAACAGTAAACAGAAGTAAACTCACAATCTCCCTAGCATATTCACAATAAACCACCAGGGACTGTGGGGGACCCTCTGGGTTTATAGGTGGAGGACAGTTCCTGGCAGTGTACATCTTGGGGGATGACCACCCACAAGATACAGGGAACATCAGGAGACATTGAAAGACAAACAGAATCAGTAGTAGTCCAGCAGTCAGTCATTTGCTAACTCGCTTAGCAGGGGGTCTGCTGGAGCTTATCCCAGCTAGCATAGGATACAAGGCAGGAACCAGCCCTGGACAGGGCGCCAGTCCATTGCAGGACAAACACATACACACACACCAAACACTCACTAGGGCCAATTTAGTGTTGCCAATCCACCTAACCTGCATGTCTTTGGACTGTAGGAAGAAAATGGAGCACCCAGAGGACACACACACACACACACACACACAGACACACACACAGACATAGGGAGAACATGCAAACACCACACAGGGGCGACCTGTAACATGAACCCTGGTCTTCTTGCTGTGAGGCAGCAGCACTACCATTGTGCCACCCTACAATCAACAGCAAATAAACCTAATTAAAATGAACACATGAAAGAATCAAACGTGAACAAATACGACATAAAACAATGTAAACGCCAGCCAGGAAAGGATCCCTGGCTGAGACTTAACACATGCAGGCAGCCTCCTAAAGACATGTTGGCTGAGACAGCTAAACCTGCTTTGCTGACACCGATAATGTTCTTTAACATGATGATTTTAAAGCCATCATCAGGAAAATGGCAGTTATTTTCCATTATGATTAATTATCTGTTCTACCCATCAGATTGAAATCTAAATAATCAACACAGACCTCAGCATCCTTTGGAATGTATTTTGGAATGCATTACATTTTTCATTCCAACAAATGGTGCATCACAAACATCCATCCATCCATTTTCCAACCCGCTATATCCTAACACAGGGTTATGGGGGTCTGCTGGAGCCAATCCCAGCCAACGCAGGGCACAAGGCAGGAAACAAACGCCGGGCAGGGCGCCAACCCACCGCAGGACACACACAAACACACATACACCAAGCACAATTTAGAATCGTCAATCCACCTAACCTACATTTCTTTGGACTGTGGGAGGAAACCCACGCAGACATGGGGAGAACATGCAAACTCCATGCAGGGAGGACCTGGGAAGCGAACCCAGGTCTCCTAACTGTGAGGCAGCAGCACTACCCACTGCGCCACCGTGCTGCCCATCACAAACATTAGCACTGCTTTTACAAATACCATACCAAGTCAGAGACATACAAACACATAGACACAGACACTTTTCCTGTTATTAAGATGAATGAGAAAGGAAGCCCTAATTATTTGATGTTTTGTATGCATTTTATTTTTACAATTAGCATTTTACTTGTTATAATGTTAAAAGAACAAGGAAAATGTACCTCCCAATGAAAAACATTAGGAATGTTATTTTTTATGACTGAATTGTTGGCTACCTGTGACAGATTGGGCTAGTTCAACGTTGTACTGGTTAATGACTCGAATTTCCTTTCTTGGTTGTTTATTTGAAAGATTCTGGCAAGAAACCAAATTACTTGAGGCAGGGGGCTGTGCATAAGTTATTCCATTGCTGAATGGCCCAGGAAGGTGTGCTTGTCTGGAGCTACACATGGACAATAAAGAGAGAAACTTGGTAAGGCATGCTCTTTCTCTGCCATGTTGTATCCTGATGAAAGCAGACCAAATGATGACCTGAAGAAAGCAGGCAGCCTGGGTCTGTGCAGACGATGAGCTGACCAGGAAGAATCGAATGCAACTATAAGT
Organism: Erpetoichthys calabaricus; assembly: GCF_900747795.2. NCBI lineage: Eukaryota > Metazoa > Chordata > Cladistia > Polypteriformes > Polypteridae > Erpetoichthys > Erpetoichthys calabaricus. The sequence continues at coordinate 168,941,476 of NC_041398.2, forward strand.
TAGTGTCCCACCTGAAATTACACATCTAGCATTATCAGGCTGTATGGTCTTGGTTTAAAAGCCTCACTCTATTTGCTTGTATGGCACTAGTCATAATAAAATGTATCACCTATAACACTTCTGCCTGGTTTTTCACTCTGTCTAATTGCCTGGAGTTATAGATAAAGAAGGGAAGGGGGAGGAAGTGCTGAACTGAAGTAGTATATCTGAACATAGAGTGACAAGTGCATTGGATTTAAGGCATTTTGGCTAAGACTACACAATATAATGGAACCAGGGACGTCAGCGAGCCCCCAACCCCCAAACATGACACACCAAGAGGGTTCAAATAAAGGATAATTTATTCACCAATTCCCCCACCAGGTCACATAAGCACAAGCAATTTCTTACACAAACCACAATTCTGTCACTACCACCCTGCCCTCCTTCAGTCAAGTGTTGCTCTGTGTTCACTCAGCTCCGACTCCCCGGATAAGAGAGTGCTGACCCTTTTATTAAGGAGCTGGGAGTGCTTCTGGTGCCAGGGCCACTGCCTGATGGAAGTACTTCCAGGTCATACAGAAGTCCCACATTTTAGGGAGCTCATCTCTTTGCAGCGCCCCCTTGCGGCACCCATGGTCCCCAGCAGGGCTGTATTGCTGGACTACATCTCTCAGCATGCCCTGCTGGTTCCCAAATGGGCACTGATACGGAGGGTTGTTTCCATCTAGTGTTCTGGGAGAGTAATACATCCCCTGCAGTGTCTTCTGGTGGGCTGTCCATCCATCCACTCCAGCCATCACTTCCGGGCCTGGCTCCTTCCTTTCTCCTGGTTGGGATGCCTCTGGTCTGGGTAAGTTACCATCCCTTTCTCTGGCCGGGATGCCCGTCCAACCCCTGTGGCATTTACAACAACAAAGAATATAAAGGGGAAAACAAGGTCACCACATAACCCTCCACGACAAAATATAACTGTCCTTTCACAATCAGATGTCAGCTTCTGCTTTTGAATAAGAATTTTTTAAAACATATTTAAGTTATTTTCATATAGTGACTTGGATGTCCTGCCATAGCTAATTTTTTTTAACTTCCTCTGGCCATTTGGGTACAACTTTGCAGTGATTTGAGGATTTTCTACCTCTGGTGATTCAATTCTGACATTTGCAGCTCTTTTTTGTTGTGAAATGTTTTGAAACGTTTCTGCCACCATGTTTGAGCCCCTGTTGTTGGGGGTGTGTCCTTTGAGGTTATGACCTGCCAATCACATTGCGATGGTTTAAAAGTTCACCTGCAAGGTCACACCTGTATGTTTTTTCCTTTGTTAGGTGATCTGCTGGCTAACACCTTTGTTTTGATATTTTTGACTGTGATTCTCGTCTTGTGTTTTGGTTTTGGTTGCTGTATTTCTTGATCTCCTGGTATTTGAGCCGTTTCTGTATTTTCTTTATCTCTTGGTTACCTTAAAAAACCCTTTACAATTTCCTGCATAGCACAATAGTGACATCGTTTCTGACAGCCCTAGTTTGCTAAGGATTTACCCACTGTGTTGTAGTTTTGACAAAGCTCGGTCATGTTGGCAATCCATGTGACATACATATACTGGGGCGGCACGGTGGCACAGTGATAGTGCTGCTGCCTCGCAGTAAGGAGACCTGGGTTCGCTTCCCGGGTCCTCCCTGCGTGGAGTTTGCATGTTCTCCCCGTGTTTGTGTAATGGGCTATAAACCAGTGTTTTAAAGAAAAGGCAGAATTTCTGGAAAATTCTGCTACAGGTTAGCTGATGGCTATCTACAGGACACAAATATTTACCTGTCTTGCTAAAGAGTCACCTGCTTTGAATAGTCAGACTGCTTTGATTTAGTATCTTATCTACACACAATGTGTAGATACAGAACTGTCTGCTTCCTTGGAAAATTAATGAGTTCTGGGGACATTGGTTTCTAATCAAGTACTCAAAGTAAATGTGTTTACACTATTTGTTATACAGAGTAAATTGGTTTGCACCATTGTTTTCACTGATTACCATGTTCATCTATGCAGAAATTGAAGCATATATATATTTCTGGGAAAATGAGAATAAAGGAAGAAGAGAACAGAGAAGTATGGTCTGAGACTTGGGACTGCTGTCTGTTTCTTTTATCCTTTACACCATATTGCTGTGGCTACACCCTGTAGCAACAGTGACTTGTACCTGGCCCAGGTTCCCCTAGGCCTGAGGTCGGTAACATCTGCATGGGCTTCCTCCCACAGTCCAAAGACATGCAGGTTAGGTGCATTGGCGATCCTAAATTGTCCCTAGTGCATGCTTGGTGGGTGTGTGTGTGTCCTGCAGTGGGATGGCACCCTGCCCGGGAATTTGTTCCTGACTTGCACCCTGTGCTGGCAGGGATTGGCTCCAGCAGACCCCCATGACCCTGTGTTTGGATATAGCAGGTTGGAAAATGACTGACTGACTGATACATATATTGCATGTAACTTCCTGGGAATTCACATTTGTATCTGACTGCAGATTTGTTAACACTGTGTACATTCAGTTGAACACTAACAGAAAAAGATATAGCAGACAAGAAAACACTGCTGTCCAGTATGGGAGTGTTGGTTATTATGTATGTCAACAGGGGTTATCCTGTTCTAGATAAAACAGAACTTAATCACTAAGGACCACAAAAATTTTATAGAAGCAAAGTACATTGCATCCTTTAATTTGACTATTAGAAGGAGTTTGAATCCAGGAAAGCAGGCATGACATACACACTGACATGTAATAAATTAGTTTGTTAAATTTGTAGAGGATAGGATAGTAGATAGTTTCTAACTGTGCCATGAAATGTTTTACCTGGACTTCTGTTCTCTGTGGGGCTATGACAAGTAATTTTTGTATAACTCTCTTCATGGAGTACTGGATGATCATGGAACATGCTGTGTGTATTTGCGATTCCATAATGCATAACAGGGGTGAACAGGCCTCCAAATAACACAGGATTTCACTTGTCAGTCTCAGGAACAGGCCTCACCTTAGTCAGCCTGACCCTAATGAGAAAAGCGCAGGCTTTAAACCCAATGCAGCCACAAAATGGGACCCGGGCTTTTAAAAGTTCAAAATATTTTAAATTCACAAAAATGTCCTTTAAGGGAGAGGAAAGCCATACACCTCCAGCTTAAAGCATTAAAGGCAAAACAATGTTAATAATATTCAACAAATTTATTAAATAAAAGAACTAAAACAGGCAAAGCAAGGAGAAAAACAAAGCAAAAATGAAGCAAAAGAGGTTTGCATAAAAAGGCATTCCAATTATAGACCAGACTATAATTTAGAAATCGCAAACTCAAAAACAAATAAAAGATCCACAATAACCAGAAAAAAAAGGAAAAGTACTTACAGAAATGATGAATGTTGATCAGCAAAATTCACCAAAGCGAATATGCTGTGTGTGACTTTGTTTGCCAAATATTATCCTGAAAATTTGCTTTCTGGCCAGCTTTGACATAAAATACTTTTTCCCAGCACCTCATGAGCTGTGAAGAGCTTTCACATTTGCATAGTGGAAGGTCATTGCCAATCTGATTTGTGCATGTGTGATGTCACAGCCCAATGAATTCTCTAGTTGGATTTGCATGGATTTAAAAAAAATTAAGTATTTTCTTTTGAAGGGTACTTTAGCTGGCTGTAATGTGAATATTATGAATATAATATATATATTTAACACTGATGCCAGGCTGAAAGCATATGGAATTAGCCATGCACCACAGCTATGAGTCCAAACAAGCCTTTAAAGAGCTCTCCTATCCCCCTCCTGCAGTTCATTCAAACTCCTACATGGGGACTTCTCTTAGTATATTGTGAGCACAACTAGATATCATTTAGACATTATTGCTGGCACAAATTATTAATACAGGTGGGTTTTTCCTTCAAAAATAGCAACCCCTCCCAAATAAATTTTTTAAATCGCAAAAACAGTTAAAACATATCTCATCTGGGCAAAAAAAAAATTCAACCAATCGGACAGCACCAGCAAACATACCTAGTTTAAATGTTCTTTCACAATAATGCATCTGTGTAGTATGCAGAATTCCTGGTGAGAGAACTGACAGCAAGGGAAACCACGCTGGTATGGGCATTGCATGTGCAGCCAGGGGGCATCTGTACATCACAATGCACTGCATAATCTTTTTAAAGTGGCATTGGCGCTTTATTATTTTTATTCTCCATGCAGTTTCTTTAAATATTTTTTCTACTTTATGATCACCTATGAAACACAACCAAGGCAAGCACACTTTACTTATTCACTTCACAGTCAGTGGCCTCTGTGTAGGCTCGCTAAATGAACTTCACTATTCTGTGCACTGTACCTGGGATAATAAACATGTCCTTGAACTTGAATGAGTTAATGATTAAAACCGTCCATCCGTTTCTAAATCCACTTAATGCAATTTAGGGTCTCACACACACATTAACTACAGAACAATGACTACATCACTCAAGTGGATGGACTCATGGAGACATTAAAAACACATTTCAGAACTGTGGATGGAGCATGAAATGGCATTTATTAACATTTCATAAACCAGCATTCAGGATCAAGCATACCTCTCAAGAAGATGCATCCATTAGATAACAGCGCATGGTTACCTGTTTCCTCTGTGTGTCTGTCCAACAGTAGGTGATGATCATAATGTGGCGCATTAGCAACACCTAATTTTTAGGTGACTTTATTCCAGTTATTTGTATTAATGTTTAATTTAAGCATTATGTACGTTTTTCTGTTTGTACTGTATGTTGGTAAAGGGGAAGGGCCTTAGTCGTGTCTCGTGTTTTGTGGGTGGTCCAGCAAGGGGCTTGGCCACCTGCCCATCACCCCCAGGTATGGTTGTCCACCCTATTTAAGGGAGGGCCTCTCATATTTCCTGGTGGTTCATTGAATACGCTGCAGTGGAGAGTATTTTGGTGAGTTACTGTGCTATGCTTTGCTTTTTGCTTTCTGGATTTTCATCCCTGTGCTTTGTTTTTGACTTTGCTTCTTGGATTCTTAGAACTGTGCTTTCTGATTTTTTGAACCTCTGTTCCATCTTGACTTCAACTTCTGGATTTCATTTTGTGTCAACTGATATTTTTGAACCTCTGCTCTGTTTCGACCTCTGCGTTTGGATTCTGTATTGGGACTTCGCTGTGTCTGCCTTGCCTCTTCAGGCATCTCCTTGTGCTCTTCAGAGCTTTGTGCTTGCACAAGCCTTTAATTTTATCAAGATTCATCTCAGCCTTTTTGCTTCTAGTCGGGGTAGTTTGACGCTGTTTCCCCCCTCCAGTGGGCAAATTTGAATTGTTTTTGCAACTGTACTTTTTTGTACTCAGGGAATTTCCTGACAGCAGTGAAGAGGATATGTGAATTTTAAATGTCATACTCTTGTCTTTCTAACAGAAATCTGACTCCCCCTGTGGTAAAGCACATTTTGTGGTCTGTGGCAGTGGGCCAGTTTTTGTTAAAAAAAGTGTGCTCCGGCTCTGGGAGGGTGTAGGTGCAGGGAGCAGTGTGGTGGTGTCGATTGGGAGTCTCATGTAGATCTGCACAGTTTAGACAGTTTCCTCATTAGCGCCCACTCAAGTATAAAAAGAGCTTGAGCAGGAAAGGAAAACAATTGGAAAATGGAAAGAAAGAAAGAAAGAAAGAAAGAAAGAAAGAAAGAAAGAAAGAAAGAAAGAAAGAAAGAAAGAAAGAAAGAAAGAAAGAAAGAGATCAGGATTGAGGCAGAGCAGGTGCAACAGAGAGGGGTCAAGTAGTTGGGGCCCAAAATGAGTGAGCAGATGGCGTCCACAGGGTCACATTACCAATGAGTAGTGGGCTCCTGCTGAAGGCCGAGGGATGGCAGTGAGTGACACGAGTCAGATATAAGAGATGACTGCTTGTCGGTAGGTGAGAAGCAGAAAGGCTCAACATTGGTTTAAAAGTAGAAGTTCCTGACTGTGTTTTAGCCATCTAATTTTTGTTTGTATTTATTTATTGTGACTTTTAACCTCCACTAGAACACTTTTTTTATCTTGGGATTATTTACTGATTAATTTATAGTGGTAGTAGGGCGTTGAACTGTGTTAGCCATTATGGATACAATGAGAAGTCAAGCAAAATAACACCTTTTCTTGGCTAATTGTTCAGTTGTGTTCAGTTCAAGGTGTTATTTTGCTTGACTTCTCATTGATTAATTTATTGAAAGAGGACTGCACTGCACTTTATTTATTGTTAAATGTGCACATTTTGCACCAAGCCTTGCTTGTTATGTGTCCTCATTGCTCGGTCCATTGATGTCTTGGGTTCAAGCAGGTAATGCCATTTGCAGCTGACCTGGACATCTCCTCCAGTCTGGGTGAACCTAAAGATAGAGTATGACCGTCATAAAATGTTGGTTTCTCATTGTTGAGGTTTGAAGGTTTTCAGTCTCATTCACTGCTGTGGTCACGGTCCGAGGGGAGCATTCCTAGGGTGAGGTACCTGTGGCCACTCATACCCCTCACTGAGACCCTTTAGTCATTTGGAGCTTGTGCTTTGAGATGAATTTATTTTTAGTTTATTTTCATGAAGGAGTTGTGTTTCTGCACTTGTTTGGGGTATTGGAATACTTTTTGAGCCTTTCAGTATTTAAGGGTCATTGTTTTGTTTCCATTTGGAGTACTAGGGTGTTGTACCGTGTTAGCCATTTATGAATGTAGTGAAAAGCCAAGCAAAATGACACCTTTTATTGGCTAACTAAAAAGATTACAATATGCAAGCTTTCGAGGCAACTCAGGCCCCTTCTTTTAATTACATCTTGCTTGAAGAAGGGGCCTGAGTTGCCTCGAAAGCTTGCATATTGTAATCTTTTTAGTTAGCCAATAAAAGGTGTCATTTTGCTTGGCTTTTCTCTGTTTCCATTTGGTGTATTTTTGTTGTTAGCTGCTAAGACATCAGAACTGGAAATTGTGTCAAATTGTAGATTCACACTGTCGATAAGACGGTAATTTATTTATTTTTTTAGGTGGGGATCCCAGGAATGCACCCAGCCTTGGCCCGACTCACACACACTCCCTCACAGAGACAAGAAAGCAACCAGTAATAAAACAGAAATTAAAGAATTTATTAAACAATAACAAAAGAAATATAACTACAAATTAAAACGCCCACCCCAGTTCCCTTCTGGTGATTATACAATAAACTCAAACAAACCACAAACAAAACCACACACTATAAAGTCCATGGAAAATGGCAACTGATGAAATGCAATGATGGAGGTAGATAGTCCAGAGATCAGCACCTCCTGATCTCTGGATAGTCCTCCTGGTATTTCCTGATGAGATGAAGACAGGTGAATGGGATCAGGAGCGCTCCTTTGTTCACAAGATGACAACAAATCCTCAGACAATCCTCAGGTGCAGGAAGACACCAGACAGTCCATAGCCCAAAACAAGAGACGATCCAGAACAAAACAAGAGTCCACAGGTATCAGAACGGAAGGCAGACAGACAGGCAACTCCAGATACGAAACATAAAAGACTTCCCTACTTTTGTATCACTGACTCCCTTTAAAATGTCGCACAGGCCTCCTTGTACCCAGCATCCCCTGAACCCTCAGCAGATGACCAATCAGAGCCACTGCAGGGACTGAAGTTTCAATCCCCAGTAGCACCACAACAAAATGGTATTAGTATGTCACCACTGTTTAAGATGGCAGTGCGCCATCTGGATAAACCACAAAAAAGGTTGCTATGAAGTGTTTTTCAAGGATAAGTAGGCTTCTTTGACCTAACAAGTTCTTGGCCGTTTTTTTTTGGTGTGTATATTTGGCTTTGGTGTTTTGGTTTCGTAGCTCCATTTAGTTTTGATCTCAGCCTGTTTCTAGCTGTTCCTCTCTTCACCACAAGTAGTTTTTGCCCTGGTAGTACATGGTGGATTTAAGCAGTGAGAGCCAGTTGGGTCAATAATGTATCTGTGGACGGCCATTGCTGTCTGTTACAACAAGAATCATATCTGAAAGCTGATGCAAATCCAGACAGCATCACAAAAAGGCCACATCTGAGGCTGTGACTTGAATTTGGGTTTCAGAAACTGCTGTCATCTCTTTCTTTAATACAAGAATAGGTATCTGACATAAAGCTACACTCCTCTAGATGTAAGAAAGACAATTAATGTTGTGCTGCAGATTCCTTTCACATGAAACCTAAACGATTGCAGCTCCCTCAGTGGTCAATACAGCACTGCAGGTGCTAAAGCTTTCATCTTCATGTAGGACTCTGTTCTTTCCAAAGTAAAAATGTGTAATTGTTATCTGATGGCACAGCTAGGGCACCATTCAAGCTGTCACCTGCTTGAACAGCTCTTTTTGGTGTCTCCTAGTGACAGCTGTGTGTTTTGTAGCCATGAGGTCCCCATAACAACAGAATACAACTTGACTATCCCGTTCTTTCTTCGGCCACTGTCCAAGTCCAAGCACTTTTTAATTATCTCTTCAAATTTTAGGAGGAAAGACCCATGGGGACATCATCATGACACTGCCACCTGCTGTCAGCCTACAAAACTGCAAAATGTAATGATTGACTGGAACTACAGGGTCAAAATAGTGCCATTATTGTCATATGTGGATAGCACAGTGAAATTCTTACTTGAATTCAAAGACATGCAGGTTAGGTGGATTGGCAACACTGAATTGGCCATTGTGTATGCGTGTATATGTTTGTGTGCTCGTCCTGCGATGGACTGGCAAACTGTCCAGGGTTTGTTCCTGCCTTGTGCCTTATGCTGGCAAGGATAGGCGCCAGCACTCTCCTGTGACCATAGTTTGGTTTGGTAAATGATTTGACATGTGCTATTCAACATGATAAGACAATGCATTCAAAAATATTTTTGGGTGATGTGGTAGCTCAGTGCCTGACAACTCCATAAGTTTAAAGTGCAAATATTATCTGTCGCCCTAAGTCTTTATTTTTATACAGGACACAGACAGTTTTTGCGTTTATGTTGGGGTAAATGTTATAAAGTATAAAATGGTGAACTTCCACTTTATTACAGCTATGCTGCCACTGTAAAGAGTAAGGAAAATTAAAACATAAAATAATTTATATTGCTTGATTTGCTACACAAACAAGTGGGATTAAGAAAAGGGCAGACTGTTGGATTTTGAATGACCGTGTTTGGCCTTGCTGCTTTGAAGCTGCAGGTGAATGTTGTACCTCAGCACTCCAGTCCCCTGGTTTCACCTCCCATGTCCCAATGAAGCGCATTTTAACTTAAGTATGGCCTGTCGTTTGTGTGCATGAACATGCATGAGTGAGCGCGGCAATGGCCTGGTGCATCATCTGGGATCGTCTCCTGCTGTGTATCTCATGCTGCGATAGAGAAACAACTCAGTCTGCTTAAGCCCATGTCACATTAGATGATTTTCCACTGATTGTAAGTCGTGGGCTTCATTTACTTAATCCTAGCCAGTTGGTGGCATGCTCCTGTGAAGACGATCATCTAATGTGACATGCCTAATGGCTACGATAAAAATCAAACCTGTCTGATTTTATCATTGGTTGGAAGAGTTGTGTGGGCTCTTTGACTGTGAGAACTGAGAACCAATGAGCGTTCAGTTGGAAGAACAGTGCATAGAATGTAGTGATGAGGAATAGGGAGCACATGCGTTTTGAATCTCACAAATCTTGTTTATGCAGAGTTTCCCAGGTCCCTCCTCACTTGATCATCAGAGTCACACAATCTAGGAAGAGGAGGGGGTGTGGGGGTGCTGGAGACCACAGGTAAGATGTCATTGTAGGGAAAGGTCATGCAAGGCAGAGATGGCAGTTGGGATTCCATAACCTTCTCAGCCTAAACACAGGCGCTAGCAGTGTTGGGGTGAAGTTTGGCTTTGCACATTTTGTTTGTGAAATTCTTATAGCTTTTGCGAAAACAGACAGTTACACACCATATGGAGGCTTACACCCTCATGGGGTGCATGGATCCCATAGTTATTAGCACCCCATAGAGCTGGAGCATTCTGCAGTTGATATTCTGGGCAGTGGCAGGCGGGCAAGCTGCATCTCTACACTTGCGTTTCTGCCGTCAGTCGGGTGTCGGTATGCACTTCTGCTTCAGAGCTCTTGAGCTGCCATTTTTCTACTGTATGCCTTTTGTCTGCACATCTTCTCTCTTCTTTTTTCCTGGTAGCATCAGTTTTCCTCCAGTAAATCTAAAGACTCGTCCATTCACGTTGAGTAGGGATATGATGGACAGTGCAGTAATTATTAGTCCTAGGTAAAGCAAATCTTATTTATTGCGGTGACCTGAATGAGGAAATGGACATTAAGTTGATTTCTGAGATCACCGAGCCAGTCGAGTCACTGACAGGTTTGTGTTAATGTGTAACAAGAGACCATAATCTGAAATTACCATCAACTGCACGGGCCAGCTGAAGATCCTGTTCTTTCAGTATCAGACAAAGGTCAGCAGGCTACGCTTCCTTCCTTCTAGCCTTGCGCCTTATTTGTTCTACGGCATTCCACACAAGTCCCTACCTGAACACCTGCATCATGGCAACAGCCTTGAATGATGCCGACAAGCCATCTATCTAAAGAATTCCTTACTGGGCTGAATAAACAAACGCACTTATCCTTATGAAAACAAAGCATTACGCAAGCTGCCGGCCTTTTGCTTTCCTTGATCTCCTGCCTAGATACCAGTGCTTGGCAGAGCATTCAGGGTGACTTTTCTACGGCTGTAGTAGCCTTTCTTACATGTACAGTAGCTCATTAGGCCTGTGGGAGTCTTGGCACACAGAGCAGTGCAGACACCAGTCCAAAGCCAGATGTTGTTTTTGTGCAAGTAAACATACACAAATGTCAGGAAGGAATAACACAATACAGGCAAAATTAATGAGATGACTGTTTACTGCTGGAAAGTTTACCACTGCTGCTTTATGGCTACAGGAGACTTTTAGCCTGATTGATGCCAGTGTGACATATTAACATTCTACCTGTACATGTTCCCCATTCTGCTAGGCTTTAGTGGCACACTTGCCCTGTTAAGACAGAGGTGCAGACATCTAGCTGTGTCGAAACCCCTTACATTCCAAAATAAGGGGCTGAACTCTTTGTTCCAGGACCAGCCTGGACTTCATCTGATAACAAAGGTCTAAATCACAGCTAAAGTGGCCTCTTTGCCCCGATTCTTTCAGGCTGGGAAGAATGAAATAGACACCAAAGAACTATAATTCAATTGAAGACAACTTATGGACAAAAAAATGCGCCAATGAGAAGGTACTGACTTTGTAACTGGAAATCACTTTGATCCAATCCAGTGGCGGCTCATAGCTAAAATTAGTGGGGGTGCTGCTCCAGAAAATTTTTAGCCTTTGTTTTAAAATTGTGTAAAAGGAAACAAACATGTATAAAAAGAAAATTTATTCAGAAACTTGATAAAATCCTGAAAGAACAAAATCAAACATTTCTTACTTACTATATCCTAAATTGTTACAGTTCAAGCTTGATCTATTCATTTAAAAATGAAATCCATTCTTCTTGTTTTAATTTGCGCGAAAAGATCAATAATTTTCTCCTTGATCTCTGGATGACAACTGAGGAAATTTTTCTCCTTTGAAAGCAGGGGTTGGCACTGCGGGAGCGACACTGCTCTCTCTCCCTCACAGCCTCGCGTGCTGCTTCCTATGTGCGCATGCGCACAACAGCCAAACACCACGCCACTGGAACTGTGAAGCGCACAGTTCCATACAAAGATTTTTGTATCTTTTTCATAAACTGGGGGATGGCTGCTGACATTAAGCTTAAGGATTATATATTGTATAAGTATAAAGAAAGAATTAAAGAAAAAAGGACTCATTATATTAAATGGTATCGATAATATCAAGTAGAAATAGGGGGTGCTGCAGTTCCACAGTGCCTATACGCGAGCCGCCACTGATCCAATCACAAGAGTTCCTTCTAAAAACTAGCTGTACTCACATTCTAGGGGTACACTCACTGAACTCTCAGGGGACCCTCCTGAGTACGCTCCCCAAAAAGACTGCTCTCTGAAACGAAAAAGCTGATGAGCCGCTCCCTCCTTTTGGGAGCTAAAAGCTAATAGTCTTGTGTCTTTGTAGACTGGAAAGCGGAGATCTAGTCTGCTAAGCAATGTGCCAGTCTGAAAGGCAGCGAAGCAGCCATTGCTTCAAGAAGGGAACTTCAGCCTCTAAACTCTTGTGCCAGAGAGAGTAATACTTTTACCTATGAAGTTGCAGATGACACAGCAAAAAGGTAACTGAGGAAATCACAGCACGTCACAGACAATGCACCACGTCACAAAGAGAAAGGGTTCACGCCAATGCAAGAAGAATCCTCCACTTTAACCAAGCAACAACTCTGCACAACATTGAACAAGTTTAAGGCCTTTGTATTGTAAAACTATTTATCTCTACCAAGATAAATTATAAACAATAAACAGTCAGCCTCTTCTATGTTATACGTTTGTCTGTCTAGTCTGCCTGTGTCCTGTCTTATATGTCAGCATATATATGCAGTTATCATATTTTTGTAGTCTTTGTGTTTACCAATAAATGGTATTATGATGTGGGCTTCAGTTATCTTGATATAAGTCTAAAGGCCGGAGACTGCCGTTACAACAGAGAAAAGTAAAGTAAATAAAGTAGGAGTCTTGCTGAATTATTTAATCAATTACCAACATTGCCGAAGGCAAAGCTGATAATTCATGAACCAAGTTAAACCTCTTACCATTTCCTACAGTGTGTACAGTAAGTGTTGCCATTCAATGAGTGCAAAATAGCCCAGCATTAGTGTACTTTATGGTGGATTGGAAACCCATGCAGGGTCGAGTCCTGCAGCTGATTCAGATGGAATACACACAGCTGGCTTGAACTGGGAAACCAGATGATGGACTGCTGCCTGCACTGACAAAGTTCAGGCTCGTGTCTGCTCAGTCCAAACCTTTGTCTTGTATTATAACTCCATCGCTTGTCAGCTGAATCATTAGCTTAACACTGCACTCTAATGGCTATACAGCTCATTGTGCACACAGATTCCTGAAAAGCAGACAGATATGAAAGCTAAGTTTTGAACATAGCAGCTGGTTTTTCCACAGAATGTTTAGAAATGGAAAACACACAAAGGTGAAAAGCAGATGGACAGGTGTGTGGAATGAAGCAGGTAACTGTCTACAAACCCAAGGAAGAAATTTGACAAAGCGTGAACTGTTGTAAACCTAATACCTTCTGTTGACTGTGCACCCACCAGGAAGGTTAACAGACATGATAAGGTTCAAATCATTGATACAGATCATTCTGCTGTGCAGAAAGAATGCAAAAGGGACTGGGAGAATCAGCACCTGTCAAAATCTAATTATTCTCAATAATTCTTTTGCCAAATCACAAACCAAAATCACTCAGTTCATGGCAATTTTTCTTTAAACAGAAGAATCAAGAAAAGCTTCGGTACATCTAACGTACACTGTCATTATCCTAATCTTGGATGACCCAGAATGACCATAGTGACCATTTGCGCTGTAATAAAATTGATGTCACACAAAGCATGTATTAATTCCATAGTAATGTGATGGAAACCGTATTACAAAATGGAGGCACCCATGATAACTAAGATGGCATTGAAAAAAGACGCATATAATTTGAAGCTACCTGAACACAGCCTTGCCTCAAAAAAGTAACACTGAAAAATTAATTCAGCAAACCCCAAAACCATAGTAACTGCTTTCATATCCTAGAAAAGGAAATAAAAGTTAAAAACAAATCATGATCATAACACACATTTATATAAAAGACAGAGCAAGTTCTGAACGTAGTACACTATATTCCACTTTATTGCTCTGGAATAAAACAGAACACGAGTGACGTGTCTTTCACCAGAAGAGAGGCCTGGCTCTGTGAACATTCTCCTTTCTTCCTGCACGTGTGCCTTCTCAGTTGCTCTGACTCCAACCAGGAGTTTTACTGCAGTGAAACCAAGTGGAAAGCAATGTGGCGTAGTAGGTAGGACTTAGCACTTTAATCCACATGGCTGCTGTTTCAGTCTCCACCCCTGACTTAAATTTCTTAATCTGCCTGTGCTTCATCTGTTCATCAACTTTCAACTTCATCCTCCAAAAGAGCTTTTACCACATCCTGGGGGAGGCTGGGGACATAGAGTCAGAATAGGCCTTGTTCAACGCCTCCATTGTTGAAGCAGCTGCAAAGAACCTGAATGCCATAGGTGCTTCTCGAAACCATCCTTCATTAAGCCTGCAGCTCCAGTCCAATCCCCAGCATTTACCTCCACCACCACTCTCTTGCCACAACTGGTTTTTGCTGTTAATATTATTATGCCATCCACCTCAGTTCATGCAGTCACATCCAACCAGCCAGTCATTTTGTTTCATGTAGATACCATTAAGGACTCTAAACTCTCGGGGTTGCAATACAATTGAAGCATTCAGAGAGATGTCAAGAGCAGGTAGAAGTTCAGCCAGAGCATGGATGCAATGATGGAGACCGCCAGTACCACTGATGTAGTGATGGATGTGGTGATCCTATTAATGGTGCACTGGAACTTCAGTAAATGGCTGGTGGAACCCTAGAATTTCTGAAGTGAGCCGACAGTGTGATGTTGTTTTTAGTCATGCCAACTAGATCAAATGTTGTGTTCAACCCAAGAGCATCGAAGGACTGGATTGGGAGGAAAAGAACCCACCTCCGTACTTACATCTGGTGGCCAAGCACCATCCTTCTCCACTATGAATGTCCAGTAACTGAAAACTTTAAGAGCTGCTGCGGATGACGTTGATTACAAAAGTCCCGCCACATCCTTCTCTTCCAGTTTTATTGGTACAGTGCATACAAACTACAAACTACGAATCCCACAAGCCCCTCCGCATCAGTGCAAACCTGTTTAAAGACACAGACCCGAATTTACAAACAGAAATCGGTGCACCCAGTGTTGTCATTCACATTTAACAATCACTCAACGAGACATACTTACATAGAAACAAAAACCCCCTAAATGGCCCCGCTACAACATAAGGGGTAGCTTGGTGGCACACTGAGTAAAGCTTCTGTCTCATGGATCCAGTGTCCTGAATTTGAATCCTGCGCCTGCATGTTGTCTGTGTGGAATGTAAATGACGCTTGTGTTCCCTGAGGGGTTTGAAGATTTCAGTGAGCCAGTTGTTCAAAGAAAGCCGGGGGCATCAATGTTGGGCCAATCACCAATCAGGGGACAAAGTAACAGTTGGGCAGTGAAATTGTTCAGTCAATTCAAGATTGTTTTGACTACACCACTCAACTCTAAGAAGTGAATGAGCAAGAAAGTATTATGTCATAACTTTATGTGGATGCTTGAAGATTCCATTTATATTGCTTCTTTTTTTGCATTCTTATTTTTATTGTTCATTTTTTGTAGTTATGTATTTTATTGACATATTTGATATACATATTTTATTTTATTTATATTTTATTAAAATATTTGCTTTTCATGTGGGCATTGCCATTTTGTGCCTTATTTTCTATGCTGACACTCATGTTACTGTTAACAATGATACCTATTGCTAGTCACATAATCAGTTGACTGTTATGGGAGATCAATGAAGGAGAGTGTGCCCTGGGGGACTTGTAAGACTAAGAGATGAAAACACTGAAGAGGAATTGGAAAAATCTTGGTCAAGAGCCAAGGAAGAGGCCCATACATTGAAGAAACACAGAACAAATGACTGTCTAATCCAGTTTAAAACAAAGGCCTAGCAAAACATTCTTCATACAATCACACTTTAGCTTCATCTCATACTAAAGTGAGTGAAAGATTAGAGTGTGAGTAAGTTAATCCATTGCCAGGATGTCAAGAGTAATGTCCAGATGGTAATGTGTTACCATCTTAATGCTAAAAGATTGTGTGATGACATCCTGAACTGGACATTATCACCACCGACAATATGACCAGCCACAACCATCAAGAACAAGAACAAAACAATGGGGTTCTACAAACAGCTTTCACAAAATGACAATGTTGTTACCATCATGTCATCACAAATTATGAGCAATAAGAAAAATTTTCTGGGAGGTTCAAAAATGAATAAACAGACTGCATGGGTGGCATATTGTGTAACATCATTTTACCAATGCTATTTAAGACGGGGTGTGCTACATAAATAATAAACCAATTGGCGACTTTGACTTCTGGCTTTTCAAGTTCAAGTGCTAATTTATTGTCATGTGTACCCAGTGCATAAAGGAGACAATGCCATGAAATTCTTACTTGCATATCTCCGCAGAACAATAACAATAATACAATGCCAACATAGACACAGAATAAAGTATACACAACATGCAACAAATCCTCCTCAATAAAAGAATAAGTGTTTGTGTGTCCATCTGGTTACTATATCTCTGTCATTCCAACAGATGGTGCATCACAAACTTTTGTAGTAATAAAATGCGTTGCTTTTGTCATTCCAATAGATGGTGTGTCACAAATATTATTAGCACTGCTTTTTAAGAACACATAGCAAATGGCATATAACAGAGACATGTGCATTGCATTTGTCAATTCAACAGATGGCGCAACACAAACATTTTTAGTAAGAAAACGCATTTGTCACTCTAATAGATGGCACATGACAACCAATAACACTGCTTTGCTGAATTCCTTGCCAAATAGCATATAACAGAGATATGTGCATTGCATTTATCATTTCCAAAAGATGGTGCATCATAAACATTTGTAGGAGAGCATGTTTGTGATGCACCATCTGTTGGGATGACAACTGCAATACATTTTATTACAACAAATGTTTGTGATATTCCATGTGTTGAAATGGCAAATACAATGAATTTCATTCCTACATGCATTACAATATAGATGATGCACTGCAAACGCTATGACTGAAGTTTACATTAATTTCTTAGATTTCAACCAATCTTAGGTAAGTAGCACAGCTACTATATTGTATTTAACTGTATTTATGCCACAAGCTATGCTAAATTCCTTTATAAATCTAAAAACAACTTAAAACTATGGGTTGTGTATGAGCTTCTAGCCACTCCCCATCACCACCTGACAGTAACCATATATGCCATAAAGATACCTTTTTTAAATTTAAATGTTATGGTCAAGGCAGGCCTGCAAAACAGAAGCCAATCCTGGATGAGCAACAAGTCCATCTCAGGGCGCACTCCCTCATGCCAGACAGCTTCTAGGTGTCAGGTACAGTAACTGGGACGTGGAAGAACACCGGAAAACCCAAGGGAGTCCCACCTAGACATGAGGAGGACACAGAAAATGACTGGTCTGGGATTTGATCCCAGGTACTTGGTGATAAATGAGGCAGCAGCATCAGTAAACTCTTGCAACCATACAATAAGTCTGGGGGGTCTCATCCAGTTTTCACTATAATAGCATTTCTATGTACCCTCAAAAGGTGCTTTTTGGTAAATAGATAGATAGATAGATAGATAGATAGATAGATAGATAGATAGATAGATAGATAGATAGATAGTGTGAAGGACAGCCAGGTCCCATGCCCGGCAGGGACGCCCCTGCTGCATCTGTTCCGGGGGAGCCACCATGGGCAGCTCAATACCTCCCCCGGGACGCTTGGTGGCAGCCTCCCTGGTGGACGATGATTCCCCAACCTGGCGCAGGGCTCCATGGGAGATGGAGTCCTCCACAGCCTGGTTGGGGGCTCGGATGGCCGCTAGGGGGAGCTGCATGACGTCTGCAGCCCAGCTGGTCGACTCGTCAGCCCCACCCGGAAGTTCAATTAGGACCAGGTAATCAAGCACCTGGAACGCTTCCAGGTGGGGTATAAAAAAGGCCAGCCACCACCACTCGGGAGAGCCAGAGTCGGGAGGAGGAGGAGGAGGAGGACTAAGCCTGAGGAGGAGTGGTGGTAAAGAAAGGAAGAGAAGAGAAGAGAAGAGTGTTGTGGTTTGTGAGTGTTTTGGGACTGTGTTGGGCCTGTGGGACACGGGGAATGCGTGCCCCACGGCTGAAGAAAAATAAAGGAGTGTGCTTTATTTAAGTACGTGCCTCTGTCTGAGTCTGTGCCGGGTCGGGCGCAATATAGCGCCATATTACAATAGATAGATAGATAGATAGATAGATAGAACTTTATTTGCCATGGGAAAATTTGCCTTTTGACATAAGCTCTTTAAATAAATAAATAAACACACACATACACTTCTGCTGAATGATTTGTTGACTAAAAGTACTCAGTGTTTGTGTGTCAGAAAGAGGATGTGCAGCATTGTTCATAATGGCACTCAATTTTGTTTTAATTCTCTCCTCCAGGTGGTCCATAGTGCTTCAAAGTAAGCTGATGTCACATTAAGCCAATGTCACTTTACACAACTTCTAGTTATGGGAGTTGTCAAACTAGCCAACAGCAGTCGCTGATCTCATCACTCAATTAAAAAGCAGTGGCTATGTCACATTTAATAATCTGTGATCATGACTGTGCTTTCCCCTTTTTTGTGACAGCCAATGGCATGCTGCCTGATGGAGCCCAGTGCTGTACTGGCACCGTGTGAAGAGTGAACAGGTGCGAAAAGTTCAGCAGGAATTTCAGCCATTTTTTTCTTTTTTACATTTTGTTTATTCATTAGGCAGATGAGATTCTCTTCTGTTTGTAAAGTCCAAAACCTTCACGTTTCCTATTCCCCGTTGCTACATTAAAATGCACTAGATGAGCATTCATTGGTTGTCAGCCTTCATTCACACACACAGCCTTGTCCCTCTGGCTAAAGAGATTTTATCAGTGTGAGTCAATGACTAGTTAGAGTGAGGTGTTGGGTATGTCATATTAGGTGACTGCTTCATGGGTGCATGCTGCTGACTGTTTCTATCTCACTAACATTATTTAAATGAAGGCTACCACTGATAATCGCCAGAAAAGCTGTCCAATGTGACATGAGTCCACCCTTTTAATTAGCTTGTTGATTTCGGTGGTCTTCTTGTGAAGTGATGTTACCAGCCCTGAACACCACAGCATAGAAAATCACACTGTCCAACACAGAGTTGTAAAATATGTAAAGGATGCCACTTCCCATATTAAAGGAACGCAGTCACCTATGGAAAAAGAGCTTGCTTTGCCCTTTCTTAAATAGTTCCTCTGTGTTCTGAGACCAGCCTAACCTGTCATTAATGTGGACCCCTTAGTACTTGTAGGAGTGGATCCGCCCTCTGAATATTACAAAACAATATCCAAATGAATGAGTAACCCAGGGTGCACTGTTAATCATCAACATGTCTTTTCCAAGCAGTTGCACCTCTCACAGTGGGCACTTCACAAAGCCGTCAGTGTTGAAGTGTGCGCTTTGTTTCACATGATCTGCAACTGGCCGAGTGCTGCTTTGCAGATTTAGATAAAATCGTACTGGTCATTTTTTAACAGGCTCCTTGTTAGACCTGCTTTATGCCTGTTAGTGTTCTAAGATAACTTTGCTTTTATAGGTTTATAGGGTCACATGCACCGAGTTCAGTGAAAGTCTTACTTGTATGTACTAATCAACATGTGACATGTCACCACCCTCAAGAACCCTGACTTGCGAGTCCTTATATACCCCATTGTGACTGAACTCCGTCTTTATGTCAGTTCATCTCTCAATATGTCATGCAGCAATGGTTCAAACAAAGGTGGTGGACACCAAAAGATGGATTTAGTGAGTCACAACTCCATAACAGGAGGAATTAGAAAGACCCCCTTAAAAATGAGTCATGAATAATTCAAGCTGCCTTCAGAACTGTATGAAAGTGATAAGAGAAAATAAAAAACAATCAAAGTTGGTTAACTACTCAGAATTAATATTATCAATCCATGTGTCTACCCACACATTTCACTGGCAGCATCGGGAACACAACAGAAAGCAGTTCTGAACAGCAGGACTCCCTCTAGGCAAACACCCACATTCAGAGGCAGGTTTGTGAGGGTCAACCCCAGCAGCAGTGGGTGCAAGACTTGAAGTGGCAACAGTCCATGGCTGGGCCCTACTCGCTCACACTGGACAAAGCATCAGTGTTATTTAGAAATGGGATGTCTGTATTCAAGGAAAAAGCATAAGTGAAATGTCCAGCGTAGCAGAAACATGTCTTACCTTTAGGAAGATTTCTAAGCATGTTATCTCTGACTGACAAAATTTCAACATCTGGAGCACAGTTCCTCCCAACGTCTATCCTGAAATCTCCCCTTTGCTCTTCTTCATGGACTTCATGCCACCAGCACAGAAACAGATGGCTGATCTTGCTATGCCCAAGTTGGAGATCTCTTGCTTTCCATGTTTCCCCTTCTCTAGCAGGAAGAAAGACTGAGGCGAAATGATTGTATGTGAGGTCCAGAGTTCTCACCCAGCAGGGTACAGTCTTGGGTAGTGAGGACAGTCCTGACGATGAACAATTCATGAATGAGAGTCCATCACAAGCACATGCCAGCTCACAGGGTGCTTCGGCCGGGTCTCGCCAGGGTTTGGAGTCACAAGGAAGAACACAAATAAGGGAGAAGATGGCAACAAAGATCTTTACCTTTGGATTGGCCATGGTGCACAATGCCTGAAGGAGAAAATAAAACACCACATAAGGGCACTATATTGGAGCAGACGTGAGCACACCACATTCGCTTGTTAAATGATCTTTAGTTTTTAAATGTAGTTTTAATTACTTCCATAGAGCCTTGTATTGGTGTGCTCAGTGAAGTCCTTGAAAATAAATAAATTTAAAGAAAATATTACCTGAGGCATTATACTGTACTGTACTGTGCCACAGGTACATGACGTCCTGGGATATAAACACCATATGGTTGAAAGAACCTGTCAAATTCTAATAATAATCTGCTAAATAAATATACATTTAAAATCAGGAAATAGATAGGAACACACACACACATACAGACATACAAAAGAAACAAATGGAGACGCATATAGTCGACGCCACTTAAGTGCATGTCTGTTAAGCGCACACTCCGCTTAGCTGCACGTGACTTGCTCTGTCCCTATTTGTATAAAGTCAAGTAAATAGACAATAACTTCAGATAAGCGCACAATCTGCTTAAGTGCACATACATTATTGAACCCATTGCTATTCTCTCCAGCCAAATTCCCTCCGGTTAACTGCATGGTCTCCTCATATCCACTAGTCAAACAACGATATTGATTGACACGCTCAAATGACGTAATCGATGATGTAAGTAGCCCGGCTCTTGTGACTGGCTGAAGGCGGATCGTTCAGGTGCTGATGTCCAATCCCGCTACTGTACTGAGTGAGTTACTAGGTGTACACTGTAGTCAGTTTAGCTGCGTGTTCTTATGTAGATGTAAATGTCTCAGAACTGCCAACGCGTTAAACAAAAGTCTGTTAGCAACGAATGACATAATGGATTAGCCTGATAACTCAACTGTGATAAGTTAGCTGTCATGACTTTTGACTATGGTGGTGTGTAAAAATCGTTGTCTCTGGCTGAACGTGTCGATGTCTTAAACAGACTTGACAACAAGGAGTCAGGAAGATCCCTTACCTGGATAGGAGTCCCTGAGGGAACATAAAGGCACCCCGATCGGACGTAACACCTTCCTTGGCCATGAAAGAAGAGGACAAGGTTGGGCTGTCCCTGGACCATGCTCATTCTCCCAGGTGCTAGATGGCAGCAGCCCTCCCAATCGGTGCCAGTTCAGGAACCAGCAGGGAATGCCGGTAGTTGTAGCTCAACAAAAATATTCCAAAATATTGGAATTCTCTATGATCTGGAAGTGCTTCCATCGGGCAGGAGCCCTGGCACCAGAAATACTCCCAGGTCCTTAATAAAAGGGACCTCATTCCCTTATCCAGGTGAGTCGGAGCTGGGAGGGTGTGGAGCAACACTCGACTGGAGGAGGGCAGTGCAGTGGTGAGGTGATTGTGGTTTGTGGAAAGAAATAACAAGTGCTTATGCTGGATAGACCATGGATAGATGTCCTTAGAAGGCTGGCGTCCTTCAACATCTGCATTAAGATGCTGCAGATGTTCTATCAGACAGTTGTGGCGAGCGCCCTCTTCTACACGATGGTGTGCTGGGGAGGCAGCATTAAGAAGAAAAACGCCTCACGCCTGGACAAACTGGTGAGGAAGGCAGGCTCTATTGTTGGCATGGAGCTGGACAGTTTAACATCTGTGGCAGAGCGACGGGCGCTCAGCAGGCTCCTATCAATTATGGAGAATCCACTGCATCCACTTAATAGTATCATCTCCAGACAGAGGAGCAGCTTCAGTGACAGACTGCTGTCACTGTCCTGCTTCACTGACAGACTGAGGAGATCGTTCCTCCCCCAAACTATGCGACTCTTCAATTCCACCCGGGGGGGGGTAAACGTTAACATTTAACATTATACAAAGTTATTGTCTGTTTTTCACCT
This sequence comes from Erpetoichthys calabaricus, assembly GCF_900747795.2. NCBI lineage: Eukaryota > Metazoa > Chordata > Cladistia > Polypteriformes > Polypteridae > Erpetoichthys > Erpetoichthys calabaricus. The sequence goes on from NC_041398.2 coordinate 168,963,826, forward strand.
GCATTATTATCAATCTTTAATTTGATATTATTTATTGTATCAGTATGCTGCTGCTGGATAATGTGAATTTCCCATTGGGATTAATAAAGTATCTATCTATCTATCTATCTATCTATCTATCTATCTATCTATCTATCTATCTATCTATCTATCTATCTATCTATCTATCTATCTATCTATCTATCTATCTATCTATCTATCTATCTATCTATCTATCTATCTATCTATCTATCTATCTAAACCTGCACTGTCCCAGTAAAGATCAACAGATCTTTGAGGCTATTTTATGAGTAAAGAGTCCACAGCTAGATGCAGTCTAAATGGGATGCCAATCCATCAGTCAAACAAACTTGTATAGGACACTTCAGTGACAACGGTCAGCCTCGCTGCATGTCTTTAGACTGTGGGAGTCTTTATACAAGGAAGAACACAAGGAGCTCACAGGAGATGTACACAGCTAAGAGCTAAACCAGCAGAACAAGCCAATTTACCATTGTGCCACCTTTGTGCAGAATGATATTTCATAATAAAAAAGTTGAAGTTTATGGGAAGCAGACTGCATATAGCAGGGCTATAGTGAAGCAAGAACAGAATACAGATGGCTACATAAGTAAAGGGTCATGCTAAGTCCACATAACAGTTTAATGAGAGTAACCGGCAGCCCTTGAAACAGCACTCTGCATGGATGAAGGGCAACTCCAACTCAGTAAGAATTACACAAAATCAGACACATTTTTTGCTGTTTAAGTTGCCTTTCAACCAGATGACAACTTCTGTAAAATTTAGAGAAAAAATGTCAGCCTTTTACACTTGCTTTGCATTATGTTTGCTGCATTAAAATCTAAATTATTTTGCCAATAAAAGATTCTTTCAACTTCTTACCACAAAGATGCCGGTTTCCTTGTTGAATTCTCCACAGACGTTTCAGGCAACTCTTGTGAAGGAACAGGAGGCAGTTCCTGAAAAGCTCCTTCTCAAGTGTAAACCGTAACTGTGGACCAAAGTCTACATATCACAGCACACGCTTTGGGCCCTGTAAAATGGTTCACATGATTGGGTTAATACATTACTAAATGCTTTCACTTTGACAAAATATTGTTAAAAACAGCTCTGCTATTAACAGGAGAAATATGTTCAAATACTGGACTGGAAAAGCATGCCCAGTCTGCTGGGAGGGCCTTCAGTAACACCGAGTAGAGGTCAGTGAAGCAGAATGACAAAGATGAAATCGAAAATCTGAGGGCTGTGGCAGACAAAGGATACAGTAGATCAAGTGTGCTTTGTGTCATTGAAGAGCTGCTGAATTCAAGAGGCCTGCGTAGATGTGCTGTACACCCTATAGGGAGGGTCTTTCTAAAAAAGAGCCAAGAAAGGAATTTGAAAATTCACCAGATTATACAGATTATATAGTACTTTTTCATACCACCTGCCTCATTTTCCTTGGAAACAACAGACTTTCCAGCAGTTTTCATTTTAAATACATTATTAAATGGCATTTTGCAGAGCAAAAAAGATCACAGAATAGTACAAAATATAAATTAATACAGTAATATCCCTCCTTCCCAGTACAGACTACTTTGGTGATGGTGCCAACACTGAGCACATAATATGAAAGAAAAAAAAATCATGAAGGACACACTTGACTCTGATCTTAAATGCATCTTTCCCAAAGCTTCCATCAGATACCTACACCTCCACTTGTAAATGAGCCTATATGCAAATAAATAAATACATATTTCTAACAAAACTTGCAATAGATAGCCACTATTACGTATGTTTTACTTAGGACTTCAAACTTCGCACGGCCGTCTTAACAACATCATAAGCCCCCGTGCAAAGTAGTACGCTGGAGCCCCTGTTTTGATTGCAAAATAGAAACATACATAGGCATCAGAAACATCGGGGGCCCTTGTGCCCATTGTGCCAATACATTACGACAGCCCTGGGTATAGTTAAACTTTCTGAGATCTTTTTTTGTTTTCCTTTAAATATAATTATTCTGTATATTTTGCTTTTTATCCTTTTGTACAGTAGGTAATGTTTGGAATATTGCCTTGTTTATTATTTGTGTATTATGTTTTAGTGTATCTAATTATGTGCCTTGTCCCATTCCAGAAAAGGGGTCACCACAACCTATTGCTAAAGGACCACCTTTGCCTATTTATACGTAGACAGTGGATCAGGCCCTCCAAGATCGTCATAGAGCCTTGGAGAATAATCATTCAAAGTAATTTATTTTTTTGGATTTTTTGGGTCTTTGACTTTTCCTTTCTTTTATAATAACATTCAGTATGTTTATATACACACATATAAATCGGGTTAAGGTGAATAATCCAGTTAACGCAGAAACCTGTTTTTTTAATGATTTTTACATGCATAAGTAATCTTCTGGAGTTCTCCTTTTGTTCTAATGTTTAATGTTTAAAGAGCACAAAAAAGAGTTAAACTTCATCTTCGGCGACTGTGAATCTGAAAATCTGACGTCTGTGATCATTTCTTTATGTTTTATAAATATGTTTATCAAATTGACTCTTTATTGATAGGTTTCTATTATTGGATTGCACCAAGCACACTCTTTTCTGGTTGAATTTGTGACTAAGCCCTGCAAAGGACCCAATACGTGTGCTTCTCCTCTTACACCCAGTGGTGCAGACAAAAAAATGATGCAGGTGTTTTTACTTCAATGCAATAAGCATTATATTAGGTTACTTGTTACTTTAAAAAGTAATCGGACTACATAATGCATGTTACTGTTAACGTCTTACTCTACTATTCTTGGGATTGTGTGGGTGAGTTTGCCTCACAGATCCCAGGGCAAAGGGAGACGCCATCTTGTGCAGGAGGAAATTTGAGCTGGTGTGGAGGAAGAAAGAGCAAGCAAGATGGTTGGTCTGAAACATCAGGTAGCATGGATAAGGTAGGAATCAGTAGAGCAGAGAAAGATAACGTGGAACAACATCCTGCAAGCAGACTACTACAGTGTCCACTTTCTGATTCAGATTGAGTATGATGGCCTACCAAGTCCTGCGAACCTCCATGTCTGGGGCAATAGTGAGTCATCATCTTGTGCTCTTTGCTTGGGAAGAGGATCCCTCGAGCACATTCTCAAAAGGTGCCCAAAAGCACTTGTGGAAGGACATTATCATTGGCGGCATGACCAAGTGCTAAGAGCAGTTACAGAGACAGTTGCTGCTGCCATAACCACCAGCAACCATCACTGACCTAAGCAGTCCATCACCTTCATTAAGGCAGGTGAGAAGTACGCCACACAACAAAGATCTGCAGCGGACCTCCTTAACTCAGCTGCCGATTGGCAAATGAGGGTAGACTTGGGCAAGCAGCTAAAGTTTCCAGAGCACATTGCTACAACATCGCTACGCCCATATATATGACCATATATGAACTCAATGTACCCTGGCAGGAGAACATGGATGAAGCACAAGAAAGGAAATGCATAAAGTACCAGGAGCTAGTAGAATAATGCAGGAGGGAGGGTTGGAAGACTAGCCATGAGCCAATAAAGGTGGCATGTCGAGGCTTCACAAGCCGCTCTCTCTGCTGATACATGGTCAGACTTGGCATGGAGGAGGGGGATGGCAAAGAGGAGAGCCATCAAGGCCATTACTGATACTGCAGAGAGGTCTATTAGATGGCTCTGGCTGAAGAGGGTTGACAGCTGCTGGGATGCAAGCTGGGGACTGATCACCCCCAGTTGGGCCACCTGGGCGAGGGTGTCTGATGTTGGTAAAGACCCGAAACACCCAAAGACCCCAGGATACATCACTGAAGATGCAACCCAGCGCAATCAAGGATGTACCACTCAACTGTATACTCAGCTCATCAACATAAATTTAGTGGTTTCTGAAATATTGAGACAGAATATTTCAGCCAGGAGAAGGAATATTGTGATCACCCGAACATCTGCCTCTGAAAATGTATTTTGTAGAAACTTCTACCCTTAGCTGCTGAAAATGTTTGTGAATTAAAAACATGCGCAAACTACAAGATCCTTAACTCCTGAACAGTAACCCGGTTAACCAGATTTCTCAGGGGCCAATAATCCGGTTTCTCTAATCAGAATAAGGATTTACAATGCATTTTAGAAATTAGGTTTCTGTGAGTAAGCGGGTTATTAAAGCATATGTGAATGCTTCAATTGATTATTCATCATAATGTGCTAATTGATATTTTTTATTCTATAGAATTGAATTACAGTATTTCTGTTTTGAACTGTTTTGATTAATTTTGTCAGTTTTTTTTAAATTTTTTTACTTGGTGTTTTATTTATATGACATATTGAGACATATCACATGACGGCATTTGCAGACTTGTGACATCGCTTCCACTATAAATATGATGGTGGTGCCACGTAACGCTATTCCTCAGTTGGATAAAAAGCAGTACAAATCTTTTAGCATAGTTAGTTTCTCTCAAGTTGGCCAAGTATTAGATTCCATTTCTGTTTGAACTACTTGTGTTTCCTGATTTTACCACCGTGTTTTGTTTGCTGGTTTTGACCTTGGCCCTTTCCTTATTATTATTATTTGTCCAATCGTGTATTTTATTTTCAGCTCATTCTGTTTAGTTTCTATGTATGTTATCCTGATCTCTGATGTTCCAAGTATTTTATGGGTGGCTCGTCAAGAGGCGGAACCACCCATCCATCACCATTAAGAGACTGTCCCCATTCAATAAGGGCTCATTCTGAATATGCTCTGGTGGATTTTGGTGGCGCTTGTGGCTTTTTTCTTTGACTTTTTGCTACTGTTTCTTGCATTTTTCCTTTGGATTTCGATTTGGAAAATGTTTATGTAGATAGATAGATAGATAGATAGATAGATAGATAGATAGATAGATAGATAGATAGATAGATAGATAGATAGATAGATAGATAGATAGATAGATAGATAGATAGATAGATAGATACTTTATTAATCCCAAGGGGAAATTCACATACTCCAACAGCAGCATATTGATAAAAAAACAATATTACATTAAAGAGTGCTAACAATGCAGGTATACAAACAGACAATAACTTTGAATAATGTTAACGTTTACCCCCCCAGGTGGAATTCAAGAGTCACATAGTGTGGGGGAGGAACGATCTCCTCAGTTTACCTTGGATTGCCTTTTTGGCGACTCCTTTTTTGACTATTTTTTGTTCTATCGAACTTTTTTGTCATACTTTTCCATTTTAAAATAGTTTTCTCCACACCTTAAAGATGCTGCTGTTAGATAAATGGTGTCTTTAAACATGCCCTGTGCAAGTGAGTGAGAACAAGTGAGCCCCTGTGATGGACTACTACATCCTTGCATCATTGGTGTTATGTGTCAGTAAGGGTGATGAGTGTCCAGTGGGATAAAAATAAAGGAAAATCACCAGGAGACAAAACAAAATCAGAAGATACAAAAGAAAAATCCATTGACTAAAGTCAAAATGCAAAAACCAGTTACAAAGCTAAAAAAGCAAAGCAAGCAAAGCAAACAAACAGTAAAGCTTTCACTATTCTAAGAAAGAATTTAAGAGATTTGGTAGGAAAACTGGAACGAGGCATAGCACCGGCAAACAAAATGGCCACAGCCATGAAACTCAAAGTTGCTAAGATGGTGTGAAAATAAAGATAAAAGTTACGGACGTCCACAAAAATAAACAAAAACAGATCAGACATGAAATGGATTGAATAACAAAACCTATATTCTTCACCACTTTTTGGGGGTAACACATTATAAATAATGAGCATTATGTTTGTTAAGCTGGGCTTAAGGCGTGATTGTTTAAAAGTTAAACAAACGATCTTGTGGATGTTTATTTAAATAAAGATTGAGTGTAAAGAAGGTCTGAGACTGCTTCCAGAGATCGGGGTCAGTGTGCTGCTACACGGAAGAGACATTCTGTTGTAAAAAGAAGACACGGAGAAGACAATTGTGAATGAAAGAAGAAAAAAAAAGAAGTGTCACAAAGGAATCGGAAAGCTCAGTGTATTAGCTGATTTTGGAGACGTCACTGGTATGTTAAAAACTTCTCTTATTAATGTGAAACTTTTCTGACTAGTGACAGCTGTTATTTATGTAAAAAGTGGAGTAAGTTAATTTAATGCATGTGTTAAACACGTGGGAACGGGAGGCAGCTAAAGGGCTTGAATAACGACAATTCCATATCAGTCCAGGGGGTGGCGAGGTGCACTGACTTTTTCTCTCGATCCTCTGCAGATCATTCACAGGAAATCCCACAGGATTCCAGTGCCCACGATGATGTCATTTCCACCCACGATGACATCCAGTGCCCATGAAGACATCACTTCCCGGTCATGATGACGTAATTTCCGGTTTCAGCTTTTGCGCAAAAAAAACGACCGAGTTATTTTGCAGATGTGTTTCCTTTTTTTCACAAAGATCTTGCCTTCTGCTGTTGGTGTAACATGGTCCATACGCCCGCTCCGGTCGTCTGGTGACAGCTCGTGAGGAAGAGGCTAAGCATGTGTATATCATGCAATCAAGTGACGAGAATGGGACCACCATCATAGGCATACATTTTACCTGCATGTGCTGAGGAGCACATTTAATCCGTCCAGTTTGGGGTCACAGGGAGCTGGTGATTATCACAGCAATACTGAGTGTAAGGTAAGGAGCAAATATGGTGGATGATATGCAGGTCATTTGCAAAGTACAATCACAGAGCTAATCAAAAAAGAGTGTGCTGTGTGCAGTCCACTAATAGATACATATTAATAAAGTATCTGTTTAGTTTCCATCTAGTTATTTGCTATAGATATGTTCAAACAGTGTGATCTGGTGTGGCAGCAGCTAGTGCTCACACTGCAAATCTTTGTGAGCTCATGTTTGTGAATGGAAAAAGGAGAGAGATGTTATTTACTTCACCATTCAAGGACTAAATTTATTTACTAAACACAAAAAAAGAAGAATTTCTGGTCAGTTTCCTATAAGGTTCCTATAAGGACTTAGGATTCAGTAACAAATGCTGGCCATTGAAATTTTCATTTTTTCATACACAAGAATAAAAAGAAGCAAAATGCAAGATTTGAAACGCATTACATTTTATAATAAGTAACTTAATCACATATTTCCAGTAGTTACTTTTTCTGGTAAGTAATGTAACTAAGTCACTTTAACAAGTAACATTCCCAACACTGGTCTGTACATTTGCGTCAAGGCCCGATACTGCCAGGATAGGCCTGTGCTACCCATGAGCGCATTTAAACTATGCAATGACATGCAGAAGGCAATGAGCTTTGTCACCTCCCATTGCTTCACTTTGCTTGCTGTGTATGGTTGATGTCTTGTCCTACTCTGAGCCTCTATAATGCTGTAATCAAAGAAGAGGTTAGAAAACAGATGGCTGAAAATGCTGTGAAATGCCATTCATTTCTTTTTCTTTATATGCTCTAATGCTACTAGGCTGACTCTGCAAGTGACGAATGCCTGTGGTTTCATTTTGTTAATTTCCTGACTTAGCCTATCAAGATATCATTTCATTTTGCTTTTTTCCTTTATGATGGATGGCCGGGGCCCTTGCACCATATATACCAGGGGGGCAAGGGTGGGAAACCCAGTATCTCCACCTGAACGCTAAATGGCAGCCTCCCTGGGTTGCAGTGTTGTCTCGGACTCCCGCAGGGCTTCATGGGGGTTGGAGTTCGATGCAGCCCAGTTGGGTTCAGCAGGCGCCACCAGGGTGTGCTGCAGCAGGAGCGGCTGGCCCCTTTTGGGCACTGGTTTCACCTTACCCGGAAGTGCAGCCGGATGTCGGCAATCAAGCACCTGGAGCACTTCTGGGTACCCAATAAAGGGAGCCAGCGACCACCACTCAGCAGCCAGAGTCGGGAGGAGGAGGATGAATTTGCCACGAGGTTGTGGTGGAGGAAGAGAAAGTATTTTGCTTGTGGTACTTTGAGTGTTGTGCTTGGGACTGTGTTATGCCTGTGGGGTTCACAGGGAAGACGTGCCCCACAGGTGAAGAAAATAAAAGTTAATTTTATACCTGTGCCTCCGTGTCCAATCTGTGTCGGGTTGGGCGCAATATAGCGCCATTCTTACACCTTGCATATACAGTATGATATTGAAAATACTGCTCTATGTGAATGGTGATTGTGTCTAATGGCTCACTGATAAATAAAATACTGCAAAGTTAATATGGAACTCAAACACAGACTTCTGTTCCTTAAACTGTTCTTGCCTGACTGCTGCTCTTCAGCATTGTGAGTACTAAGTGACGGAGCTGCCCCTGCAGATAACACTGATGTGGGACTCACTTCCTTATACGACACCATCAGTGTTATTCAAGTTATTTCTTTACAATTTGTCATATCAAATTGTGTTGTAAAGTAAAGCATTTTTTATAAACTATAAAAATCAAGCCTGTTCTTACAGATAAAAATGGAGTTCAAGGAGTACCAGTCCAATGTAAAAAGAGAAATCTTAAAATTTACTCAATAAAAGTATAAATTTAAGAAAACATACTTTCAGCATTTCTGAGTAATGCTTGTAACAACAAATGGAGACTTGGAAGTGATAATTTTTTTCACAAATTCTTAGCACTATTGTCCTTGAGTTAAGGATGTCTTTTGTCCTCTTGTCTACTCCTTGAAGAGTCGCACTCAGGGTGAGTGATGGAATGGTCCTTACAGATGACACTGCAGTTGTGACCTGCTGAGCTGGCTACTTTGAGCAGTTGTTTAAAGCTGACCCTCTGGCTACGACATTGGACATCTTTGGGTTCGCGGTTCTTGAGGCTGATCCTCTAATTAGCTTTGAACCACCCAATCTCACTGAGATTGCACAGGTGGTGAACCAGCTGAGGGTAAGGAAAGCTGCAGGGACCGGTGGTATCCAGGGTGAACTTCTCCAGGCTGATGGTAAGGCTGTCCTCCTGACATTGCAAGCAATCTTTGCTTCCATTTGGGAGATAGGCGTCATCCCATCTAAATGGAAAAGGAGACTTGTAGTCCCTGTCTGGAAAAGGAAGGGTAATTGCCAGGATTACGTCAGCTGCAAGAGGATAATATTGCCTTTGGTGCCAAGTAAGCTCCTTGCTAGGGAGATCCTCAATAGAATCTGTGAGTACTACCAGTGACTGGAGCAGTCTGGTTTTACGCATAAGAGGTATACTATCAACTGCATCCTGGCACTGAGGGTTCTCATCAAGCACAAACATCAATATTGGCGGAGTTTCTTTGCAGCCTTTGTTGATTTTCATAAAAGTGCTTGACTCTGTTGATCAAACTACCCTGTAGGACATCCTGCAACTTTATGGGATCCACCAAAGTTGCTGGATATCATGGCGTGCCTGTACAGTGGTACTGAGAGTGCTGTGCAGAGTGGAGGCAGAGTGGAGTGGAGGTTTTTCCCAGCTGATTCTGGGGTTTTTGCTCCTACTCTGTTCAATGCTTGCATGGACTGGGTGTTGGGCAGGGTCGTGGGTTCCAGTGGCTGTGGGGAATCTGTTGGTGAAGAAAAATTCATGGATCTTGACTTTGCTGACGAAGCCGTGCTCTTCGCTGAGTCAATGGAGGCTCTGATCATGGTGCTCGTGAGCGAGTAGTCTGAGTGTCTGGGCTTATGAGTGTCCTGGATAAACACCAAGATCCACACCTTTAATGACCTCTTGGGCACAGCCATCAGCAGTGTGTCTGTCTGCGGAGAGAGTGCCAAACTCGTTAAGAGGTTTACTTACCTTGGCAGCAACATCCATGGTTCTGGTGACTCTTCCTATAAAGTTGGTAGCTGGATTGGGAGAACTTGGAGGGGGTCATGAGGTGAATGGAAAGGAGTGTGTGTCACTCCCAAAATCTCTGCAAAAAGTCTTTAGAATCCTGGTGCTTCCTGTTTTGCTATATGGTTGTGAGACATAGATACTATCCAGTGACCTAAGACGAAGACTGGACTCTTTGGAGAATCCTTGGGTACCGTTGGTTTGACTTTCTGTCGAATGAGCGGTTGCTCATGGAGTCCCAAATGAGGCACATTACCTGCATTGTAAGGGAGCGTCAGTTACGACACTACGGCCATGTGGTGTGATTCCCCGAGGGTGATCAGGCTTGCAGGAGCCTCATTGTTGAGGACCTGAGTGGCTGGACCAGGCCAAGGGGACGCCCATGTAACACCCTGGCTGTGGCAGATAGATGGTCATTTTTGGAGGGAGAGACTGGACCATGTATCTGCCTGGGGGTTGCAAACCAGGATCCCAAGCTGTTTCGTCATTTGGTGGGTGTGGCAACACACTGTACCAGTGCATTGTCCCCAACCTGACCTGACCGACTCATAGACAAGTGGGTGGAGCTTTAAAGTTTTGCACAAGTGCACCACCACTCACCAGTTGTCCATAGCCTCACCATAGCCTCAGCCGGCAGATTTTCTTCTTGATTTGCCTCTCCAATTTTGTTTCAACATTTCAACAGTTATGTTCTCTCACATCTTGTGCCAAATAATTCTATGCACGAAAATGAGATGGATGTGTCATACAGTAGCAGAGCTATTAATATGCTGTGAAATCATTCTGAGTCTTCCACAGGATGAAACAGGTGTGAGGCCTCCAAAAGGCTTCACTGACCAGGCCATTCCTCCTTTGCCTGCTTGGAAAAGGTCTCACTCCAATGGGTTTAAATCCACCTCCACTAGCCTGCCTCAAGCTCCACAGTCCCAAAAGGGATTTAAGTCTCAAAAATAAACTTAAATGTTCCCAAAATATTACAAAAAGCCCCACACAAAGGGGGAAAATCATAAACCTTTGGCTTGTATTCAAATGGAGTTATTTAACCAAAATACAAAAATACCAAGAAAAGCTTAAAAGGGCAATCATTCTGAAAAGAATTGGCTTAGATGGCATTCCATAGCAACAAAGTCCCAATACAAAGTCCAGAAACTGGTATCCTTAAATCAGAGTGAGAAATAATTGAAAATCGAAAAAAGTCCAACAAAGAAATGCAATACTTACTAAAACTCAACTATAAACAAACAATCTCCGGCTCTTGAGCCATCTCAGCACACTTATATAGCCAGAAGGAGAGATTAAGAGTGGTGATGTCAGGGTGGTCCTGTCTCCTGGGGCTCCACCAACAAGGCACATGGAACATTGGGGGATTTCATTTTAATGGGATAGTACATAGTGTGGCAGAAGCGCTTGGTTGGTGCCGACCTGACACAGGAGGCACAGGTGAAAATGAAAATAAACTTTTTATTTTTCTTCGTCTGTGGGCTACGTCTTCCCCTTACCCACAGACACAACACAGTCCCAAAACACCAACACACTCTTCTTCCACTCCTCCTCCTCCTCCCGACTCTGGCGCCTCAAGTAGGGGCTGCAGGTTGTTCTTAAAGCCCACCCGGAAGTGCTTCAGGTGATAATTAACCTAATTTAGGCTGCACTTCCGGGTGTGGCTGCATTCCATCCCACACGGTCTTGTTAAGCCATGCAGCTTCTTCCGGTGGTGGCCATGGAGCCGAACACGGCTGAGCCCTGAAGTCCCAAGCCTGTGGCCCCGATGTAACCCAGGAGGGCTGTCACCACGCATTCCGGGGGACATAGTGTGCATTCCATGGCATTCCAGTGTCAAAGGGGCATACCGGCCGGGCATGGGACCTGGCTGTCCGCCACAATAGTAACAGACTTACAAGTGAAATTAACAGAAACAACAAAGACATGAAAAACAGTTACAAATTAGTAAAAATAAAAGACATAAATTCACACAAATGCATAACACATCTGCTGCTAAATCATTATGATCCATAATTCAAAATGAGCTGAATCACACAAAGACACAGTGGCTTGACAGCAGATGCATTCTCACATCATTTAATTTTTGTTTTTTCTAACTGGTGTCTCACAAATTGACAAGCTTCACATTACATCAGTGTTTCTAGCTACAGCCATAAAACAGTTTCAGATGGCTGTCAATATCAATCAAAGAAAATCAACTATTTATTGCCGTATTTTCATGCCTTGTCATGTCCGCTATGAGAATGCTGCCTTCCAGCTGTGTACTTGTCACCTCTGACTTGCTACTCCCACTTGATGTTATTTTCCCTTTTCTCCACATGGAAACTGAAGGAGGCTGTGTGCTAATTACTCCAAGTTGTTTAAAAACCACCCATTGTAATGTCATTCTGGTGGTTTTATCTAACCATGAACTGCAAAACCTTTGTGTGTGTAGGGGTGGCAGTGGTTACTTTTCACTTATTACATTCTTTGTTGTTACAGTGGGTATGGAAAGTATTCAGACCCCCTTCAATTTTTCACTCTTTGTCATATTGCAGCCATTTGCTAAAATCATTTAAATTAATTTTTTCCCTCATTAATGTACACACAGCACCCCATATTGACAGACAAAAAAAAGAATTTTTGAAATTGTTGCAGATTTATTAAAAAAGAAAAACTGAAATATCACATGGTCCTAAGTATTCAGACCCTTTGCTCAGTATTTAGTAGAAGCACCCTTTTGAGCTAATACAGCCATGAGTCTTCTTGGGAAAGATGCAACAAGTTTTTCACACCTGGATTTGGGGATCCTCTGCCATTCCTCCTTGCAGGTCCTCTCCAGTTCTGTCAGGTTGGATGGTAAACGTTGGTGGACAGCCATTTTTAGGTCTCTCCAGAGATGCTCAATTGGGTTTAAGTCAGGACTCTGGCTGGGCCATTCAAGAACAGTCACAGAGTTGTTGTGAAGCCACTCCTTTGTTATTTTAGCTGTGTGCTTAGGGTCATTGTCTTGTTGGAAGGTAAACCTTCGGCCCAGTCTGAGGTCCTTAGCACTCTGGAGAAAGTTTTTGTCCAGGATATCCCTGTACTTGGCCGCATTCATCTTTCCCTCAATTGCAACCAGTCATCCTGTCCCTGCAGCTGAAAAACACCCCCACAGCATGATGCTGCCACCGCCATGCTTCACTGTGGGGACTGTATTGGACAAGTGATGAGCAGTGCCTGGTTGTCTCCACACATACCGCTTAGAATTAAGGCCAAAAAGTTCTATCTTGGTCTCATCAGACCAGAGAATCTTATTTCTCACCATCTCAGAGTCCTTCAGTTGTCTTTTAGCAAACTCCATGCAGGCTGTGATGTGTCTTTGGGGGGTGGGGCGGGGTGAAAAGGTGACGACCTAAAGTGTGCAGCACATGACATCACCAGACGAAGGGAATTATAGTTGACATCATGCACTTCCTGTTGTGTCCAAATTTGTACATAACAAAGATAATACTAGCATTCTTATTAGTGTTTCAATCAGATTATTGGGAGTGAATCATCGTGGCTCTGGTTACGTGAAATTATTTTGATTTTTCACTCCTTCTCTACGTTCTTTGATTTACAGTTTTTGTTTTACATCCTGGGCTTCATTATTAAAGTATTATTCTCCCAGTATCAACCTTTGCCTGTTACAGGATAAGTTTGGTATTTTTCATGTTAAAGTTAATTTCTTCACAATCAAGGTTTTTATTAATTTGACACATAAAGTTGTGTTCTAAAGTAAAGCATTTTTTATGAATTTTAAAACATACCTAGCCTGGTCTTGTATTTTAAAATCGATGTGGATGAGGTTGAGGTTCAAATGTGAAAACAAAAGCCTCAAAACGTATCAAAGATGCCCACAGCATAGCCAAAGGTGGGCGAGGATGTGCAACCGCCCACCCACTGTGTGCCCCAACCCAATCAATTTTCAATTATTTTTTGTATCACCGTAAGGCCATAACACTTGGAGACAACTTTTCAAAGTGAATAAGTACCTCAGGGCAAAGAAGAGGAGCAATGTGGTGAAGCCATTTTAAAATGGCCAATCCTCACAAAAATGTTTTGCTTTTTGTTTTTGTTTGTCTTCCTAAAACAGCAAGGACATGCCCTTTTGAAATAAATGTTCAGTCTCATTAGCACTCTTAGCTTGAAAATGGACATATTCGGTAAGTTTTAAGGCTTTTGCTTTTATATTTGGACTCTGACACCATTACCTCCATTTTAAAATGCAGGTTAGTTATTTTTTTCAAAATACCCCAAAAAATTTTTGAATACAATTTCAGGTGCTAAACTAATGATTGTGAAGACATTAGTCAGTCATTTTCCAACCCGCTATATCCTAACGTAGGGGTCTGCTGGAGCCAATCCCAACCAGCACAGGGCACAAGGCAGGAACAAACCCGGGCAGGGCGCCAGTCCACCGCAGGGCACACACACACACACACACACACACACTAGGGACAATTTAGGATCTGCATGTCTTTGAACTGTGAGAGGAAACTGGACCACCCGGAGGAAACCCACGGAGACACGGGGAGAACATGCAAACTCCACGCAGGGAGCAGCGGGAAGAGAACCAGGTCTCCTAACTGGGAGGCAGCAATGCTACCACTGCACCACCATGCCGCCCTCGTGAAGACATTATTTCAAATTAAAAAATGCCAAACCTAAACTTTAATAAAGTCCTAATCCTTCTCATGATTTTGTTCTTATTTAAATAACACTTCTGCCCATTGCAGTCAGTACAGACTGGTGTTCCTTGAATCCCATTTCAAAACCACGAGGACAAGCATTTTTTTAATTTATAACAATGCTTCACGTTAGACAACAATTTTATGTGGCAAATTAATATATCGTGATTGTGAAGAAATAACTTTGACCTGAAAAATACAAAACTTATCCTTTAAGTCAATTGTGTGCCCAGTCAAGTCTAGGAAGAGGTCACAGCAGGAATTAAAAAGCCAGCCTGATCTTGGTTACCATTCAGAAAAAAAAAGAACGACAAGATCAAGTAAAATGTGTAAATTTTGCAGAGATAATGACCAACAGGCTACTTGAATCCAAGTCTCTAAAGCTGTGAGGCTGGAACCTTAACTCTTGATGTGAGATTTGTTCTTCTTCTTGGTTTAGAAGTCTACTTCATTGAGCTGTAAAGACTTGTACCTCAGACCTTCTTCACCAGTAAGGTGATGTGGATCATGAGATTGGTCAGTGGATAGGACCAGTTATCTATGGATCTGCATTGATGTTTTTTCATACAACAACCTAAAGATGCCTGAAATAAAGAAGTCTTATATTAATGTAGATGACTCTAGGGTTCATTGCGGGGTTGTAGGCCTTGCTCTTCATGGCAGGATGCAAAGTTCAGTACTCTTTTGGGAACACAGGAGGAGAACTGCTCAGGCTTCAGATTCAGAGGCACGAGTTGAGTGTCAGTCTACCAGCCCACTAAAAGGAGACTCACAGCTGGCATGGATCACCCAACAAGAGCTAAAATCTCTGACTGAGGAATGTGAAGTTTGATCGGGCAGTTTTTGTTTTCCTACTGCTCTGGGGAGACCGGTCAGTCTTCGGTAAGCTTTGAGAAGTGGCAAATGGGCTGCTCCAGATAGCAGGGTTTCAATCCCTTTTTTTTATTTCTAAAGGTACTATGCTTTCCACCCAGACCCCAAAGACAAATGAGTCTACTTAAAAAGCATCTCTATGTATTGACCAAACACGGGATGCGTGGGCATTTGCACAAGTCCTACAGTGGACTGGCACCACACCAGAGGAGACTTCTACTTTCTACTCCTGATAGTGCTAGCTTAGACTTAAATGCCCTGTGATTTTGTAATTGAGAATGCAAAAGTTGGGCTCACTGCACTTGGGACTTAGTTTAATAATCAGCATGGTGGTCCACAGTCAAAAGACACATATTCAGGTTACTCAAGCACAATTGCCTGAGTGCATGCACTTGGTGATGGACTGGCATCCTGATCTCTAAGAAAACTTTCAATGTGCATATTGCTGCTGAAACTGGCACCAGCTTGTTTAAGATTCCTTAATGCATAAAAAAACAGGAAGAAACAGAAAATGGTAAATAAATAATTTTTTATTTAAAGAAGTAATCGGATAGCAAATAAAAAACAAAAAAACTTTTATATTATTGCATCTAGTAATGGGCATTATACCACCAAATGCAAAGCAAAAGTGTTTCATTTTATTATTCTGTTATCCTTACGCAGTTTGCTAACAGGACACATCAAGACAAGCCATCGATGCACAGCCAAGAGCCTCATGGCACCACACAGGATACTGAAAACAAGCATGGCACAGAAACCAAACAAGCCACCCAAGTCAGTTCTGAAAAGCAAGATGATTATAAAAAAATAATGAGGAAAAAAATTAGCTAAAGCTGGTAAAAAAAAAAAAGTGTGTGCCAATGTACTGTACTTTTTAGTTAAAAAAATGAGTCGCCACACAAGACATTTTTTTTTAAATGGAAAATGATTATTTTCATTTTCTGACTTGAAAATATTATCAAACATACTGTGCACCATGCCAAAGTTTACTCAAATATGTTAACTACTGAAAAATGCAAATCTCCACTGTGATGTGACCCCTTTAATAGCAGCAATGGGATGGGAAAGGCGAGTTTTCTGAAGTCAACGAGCAGACACTAGCCACCTTTTTTAACCTGTCTTATGACGTTTCATTGGATGGGTACTAGCATGCATTTTAATTCCTGAAGACCCGAATTATTCTGGAGGGTAGGCCTTTCGATTAATTAACTAGATGCAGACTGTACTAGCCTTAAACCACAAGGCTACAAATGTTCTCATTCCTCTGGTCAAAACCTGCCTTGAAAACCTCGAATCTCAAGGACAGAACGTCGAGAGCAGCCTGGCTGTCTGACTGCTAACCTTCAACATGGGATGTCAAATACTGGGTTTGCTGCACCATGTATTCAATACTGTTACTTTATTTTATTTTCCTATATTTTATGTCGTGTAAAGCATTAGTAAACCACAAGCTCTTTTTATTGGCACTGGGGCAACAAATGAAAATAAAAACTCAGGCTTACTCTCCATAAGGCAAATGAAACTTGAAAAGCAATTTCCAGTCTTCTAATATGTGTTTCAGAAAACAATAAAAATACATATATATGGTGCTTTAACAAACAAAGTACCTGATGGTTTTATAAGAGAACAGTTGAAGTTTTCATGATTTTACTCGGATGGCCTGTTCCTAATCTCAAACATTTAACAGGACAGGCCAAAGTTTGCATTCTGCCATATACTTAAAACCATTTAAAATACTGTACATAAAAATAACATTAGCTTTGTTAATGAAGTGAATGTAAACAACAAGGTAACCTGAGCATACACTTTGCTTTTCATTTATCACTTGAAAAAAATCCAAAAAGTGCAGTAGGTCGAGTTCTTTAACGCAGAATAAAATGACTCCTTGAAATGCAATGCCTGACGCAGAGACAATCAAAAAGCCATCTGCCATGTTCACTGCCATCAGCAGAGCTACACGTCACAGATGTGATCAGTAAGAGCTGCTTCTGCTATTCTCTCTCGGAAGTTCTTTGTGACAAAACTAAACATCCATATTTAGAGTCCACTACATCTAATTTAGAGCAGTGGAGGAGTGGAACCTATGGTTGTGCATCTCCTTTGCCTGCTTTTATCTTATCCACTGCTATCACAAGGTCCTGTCTCTGGGACTGTGTCCAAGAAAGCAGCCAGACCTGACACGATGGAATTAGAGGTAGCCTGATTACTTCAGTGACAAGAAAGACGTCTCTGATGTTATGAAACACAATTAGAATAAAGATTAAATAAAACACAAATTAACTGTGGAGGCAATACCTCCACCTCTTACATTCCTCTGGGACTGTTATAACTTGTCTTTTGTCAAAGAAATCTAAAGCTGTATTTGACATTATACTTATAAAATCAAACTATGTGCACAGAAAGTGCTACCACAGGATAGCATAAAAGCACCACATGATACAGAGCTTAACATAGGCCTAGTGCTCAAATTAGTGTATTTTATGTGATTCAAGAAAATAAAGATCTTTACAGAAGGAAGCCTGTTCACAATGGTGTAAATGAGGCCACATCTGACAATGTAAGCATTAAATTTAAAATGAGCATCACAACTATTTAATTCTACAATTGACATTTCTTCCTTTAAATTCGTTCCTCATGCCAGTGGCTGCCTTTACTCCATTCCTCACCAACCAAAACCTTAACCTCCTAAGGTTTAAGTTTGTCTATTGACTCAAAAAGACATAACTTAACATTTCGTTAAATTACAAAATTTCTTAATACGTATGAGCCGTGTGTTTCGCATGATTGATAAAGCCCACCATTGCCAGCTCTCTAGGCATTTGCAGGCAGGAGAAATAAGCAAACTTGAACAGCCGTTACAAAATCACAAGGTAAGACTAAAAACCAAGAAAGAATGAAGAACTACGCAGACGTCCTAAGACAGCTGACCTTCCTCCCATATAGCAAAAAAATGCATAATAGCTCACCTGACAACACAAAACTGGCCTCATGTAAGGGGATGTGTGGGCGAGTGTGCCCTTTAATGGACTGACAGCTAGACAAAGGTTTCTTGCTTTGTGCATGACACCTTTATGAAAGGTGCTGGCAAATGTGAGCGTGGAATAAACATCTTTAAAACAAATGGATGAATCACAAGATTATATATAGTGGGTGCTATTCTGAAAAGACAACACTACTATCTTTGTGGTCATGAAAGAAACTGTGAAGAAAAGAAAAAAAAAGTAATGACAGTTCAGGACATCCATGTAGAAGTTTGGGTCTGTTCTTGATTTTGTTTTGAGACAGAATGTTAAAAGCACATATGGGTTTGGACCGTGGACTTCCTTCTCTCATTTTAGAGGCCCCTGGCTTGGTTTTAGGCAGCGTTTCAGTGAGATGCTCCACAAGGATTTTCTGAAGTCTGACAGCCCATGTTTTGACTTTTCACCTGAACTCGGAACAGCGTCCCATCAGCACACATGCACAGTTTATATCGCTCCCACCCCTCTCCCAGCAACAGTTCCCCTCCAGAAGAAGAATTTGGGATCCGTGTTGTGCTGACCATGACTGTTCCGTTAAGGACTATGCTGTTCTCCTGGAATGAAAAAACAAACAAAAATGGTGAGGATGACCAGAAGCCCTAAACCATCTTAGAATATCCTGTCAGGTCCACAAGAGTGCCTGTTAAATCCTTCAATTGCATCCTTTGTACAAAAGTCTTCATTCAAGTGAAGTGAATTCCCAATAAGCACTGTTTTGCAGTTATTTCTATGTGTTGCATGATCTTCATATTTTTAACTATAACATTATCCATCAATCCATCCATTATCCAACCTGCTACATCCTAACTACAGGGTCACGGGGGTCTGCTGGATCCAATGCTAGCCAACACATGGCGCAAGGCAGGAAACAAACCCCGGGCAGGACGCTATAACATTATAACTACCTAAACTCAGCAGGTAATTTGCAGAAAAACTTTGTGTTTACAGAAAATAAAAAATATCATAAGATGAAGGATAGTAAGTTACCACAACTGGGTTATTCTAGAATTGCAAAAAGCTGTAATTCTGCAATGCCTTTGTGCATTTTTATCCTACTATATGTTTGTCAAGTATAGAGGAATATTTCAGACAAAATAAATCAAATAAATGAATAAAGTATTATGAAATGTAACAGTAAATACAAAAAAACACAATGATACGTGAACATAAATAATGAAATATGTTTACTTTTGTATGTGCTTAATTATATTTATTCATTTATGTCAATGACACTGCATGCAAGTGTGAAATGAAAAACGCCATGAAATGAAAACTGCCATCAAAGTTGAGAGGGCGGACTCTGTGTTCTGTACTGTGTTTTGATTGGTGAAGCTTTAGAAGAGTTTTATCAAGGACCAAATTTACAATGAATATTTCAGATGCACAATCCCAGTGATGAATTCACAGCTTCTTGAATTAAAGTAGCAGCTTCACACAGTAATTCTGGCCATCTTTTTCTTGCAATTATATCCACCATGGACACACACATTCACTACTTTGAGCCCTGACAATTCACCAATCAAAAAACAGCACTCACTAAAGCCTATCCTCTTAACATTGATGGGTGAAGATGACAGCTTTCATTTCATTGTGCATTTCATGTTGCCTATCGAAATAAAGAAATACTTAAATAAATATTTACATAAAACAAAATATGTATTTCATGATACACTATTTTTCACTATTTATTGTTATATATTACGATGTATTTATTTATTGGCAAAACTGGATGCCTTCATGAACAATTCTGCCCTTCCCCTCCAGGGGGCACTTTCTTTTACACTCTCTGCCAGAGGCTCATTCTCCTACTGTGCAATTACAAGCGCCTCTGGGGATTCTCTTTTGCCTGTGGCCATTATGCAGTCCAACGCTCCCTCCCAACATCCCATTATTCATCCAGAAGCTACAGGAAGATAATACAGACTCAATCTATTAAAGGTACTTAAGCATAATATTTGTTGTAATAGTGTATATGTTTTTATTTTATCATCTTATATTGTACTTTGAATTGTTATCTCTGTGTTCTATGTTTTTGCTGCAGTATGCTTTGAATTACCCCTCGGGGATTATTAATAAAGTATATCTAATCTAATCTAATCGAATTTTGTCTGAAATATTCTTCCATAGTAAAAGGCCTTGCCAATGTGCTTTTTATAAAAGATGTAATAACAACAGATCAGTACTAGTATTGTAACTAGTAATGTCCTCCTAAACAGAAAAGGGCTATTAGGTACATGTCATGCAGGGAAACAAAGAAGACATTGTCCATAATAGATACAATCCTCAATAACACAAATTAGGATATGTTACTTGTCCTCCTTTCCTGAAACTCATGCTTAAAAGTTTGATAAAACACCAGTTTCCTTGTCCATACAACTTATCTAGACCTATTTACTTACTTAATTTACTTACTGGCCATCGGACCTTACTTTTATACTATGTTAATTAGTGTTCTCTTATTTTAATTCTTATTTTGTCTTTTTTCTCTTTCTTCATCATGTAAAGCACTTTGAGCTACATTATTTGTATGAAAATGTGCTATATAAATAAATATTGTTGTTGTTGTTATTTAGGATTTATACACTGCTCCTCCGTTGAACTCTGACTTTGTTCCAGGTTGAGTGTCAGGATTAGGCGCTCTAGAACAGCATTTCACAAAAACTGACATCCATCAAGAAAGGGGGCGGTCAGTGGAGTGCTGAATATTAAACACGTACTCCTGAAAGGCGGTGTGCCTCTCCTTTTCGGTGATCACAGTAATCCATTAACTACATACCAAGTAACTCAAAACACATCTATAAACTTACAGCTTTCAGTTCCATGTCGCCTCCCATTCTGAACTCGATGGTTTTGCCCATAATGAAGACCCCTTCATTCCCACGCACAATGGCACGCCCATCAACCTTAATGCTGAGGTCACTTGTTGCGTTACTTGTAATCTGAAAACAGAAATGAGAGGGAGTAAGTGAGTGACTACTGTTGCTTCAGAATTATCATCTTCAACAAGAGTGATCCTGCGGTTAAACCTTGCCCTTCAAAATACAATTCTAACAATAAATCATCATTTATATGGTGAATTGCAAAGACACTCATTAAGCACCTTTGTGCTTCACATTAAGCTCATTTATTACTTTGACTTGCACCACATACTTAATGCCAGATTTCACTTTCTGCACATTATGTCTTTGTGCTTTTGTTTGTTTTTGTAATCCTAGTAGGCCTGTGTATTGTTGCCTGGAATTAAACTATTATGTACAAGCACGTACAGCTCATCTCTGAAAGAATCAATACAAGTATGAATTATTCAGTATTATAGCACAAGTAAAACATTACACATTATTATATGGCTTGGTAATTTGTTAAGTTTACGTTTTGGAAGTGCCTGCCAGCCAGCATTACTAACAACTTGGATTTGGCAGTACCTGCACACCAAATAGTCTCTCTGGTACATGAAATTCAGAACTTCTGCTTGTTGGTATCAAATAAAGACAATTTCACACTGTCAAATGAAAGCCTGTCAAAATATCTGAGGGTTGCTTTTAGGCTTGCAAACAATATACTGTGTAAAATTACTAGGTTAACTTTATGAATTAAAAAAATGGATTAATATTAGGTGAGGCACAGTACTAATATCATACCATACCATACTAATTTCCCATTGGGATTAATAAAGTATCTATCTATCTATCTATCTATCTATCTATCTATCTATCTATCTATCTATCTATCTATCTATCTATCTATCTATCATATGTCAGAAATCATGGGACTTTTCCTATGTACAGTACAAGTCATTTAAAACACTTGATTATCATCACCATTGGTGCTCTTCCTGAAGGTAGGCACATGAACATCATAATGCACTGCATATGAAAAAGTCACAACAGCCAAGTTACAAAGTTGGCATCTTTCTTGACTGGTCATAATGTGACAATACCAAAGTTGTGCTTTGTAATATTCTCTGATTGAACATTTTAAATAAATGAAAAAAGTCAAACCCTCTCTGTTGAAGCCTTCTTCACATTCAGTATCTTTACACCCTTCGGAAGGTGAAACTCATGGTTGTCATAATCAGTGCTAAACAACGTGTTCTTGGTCCTGGGATCCATAAAAGTCATGCCAATGTCACTGGTGATGGAGGTTTTCTCTTTATCAATACTCAACTTGGTTACACCCTGTTGGAATACCACCTATGGAAAAGAAAAGCCATTAGCACAAAGGTGACTCTTCTGCTGTAATGCATTTGTCAATCTCTTTGCACCTTTAACACAGCATTCCTTTCTGCTATTTTGCTGTTCATTTACTTTACACTGTATAGCATAACACCATAACACACAGGGAGCAAAGAGAAAAAGGCCACTTGGTAGCTATCTATCTGTGCACCCATAAAAGTGAGCCAGGTAGTGGTTGAGCAAATGGGTAGATATTACAACCTGGATAAATGAATATGGAGAGCTGAAGTGAACTATGGCACAAACGCCAGTTCTTTGCTTAACGACCTAGTCAAACTGAAAACTTGTGCAATATTTCTGCCAAAATAGATATTCTTCTTTCTTCAAATGAAAGAGCATCATTATTATGTCATGTTTACAAGCAAATTCTGTATGAGTTTGATTTAATCCTTTAAAAACTCACTAGTTCAATCTGCACTGTTGTTTAGTTCAGATTGTTTGGGATAAAATGTTGAAATACTGACCATATTCTGGCCATATTCCTTACCTTAGTTCTCACAGTTCCACCTATACAACAAATCAACTCTTACAGTTAGGTCCATAAATATTTGGACAGAGACAACTTTTTTTCTAATTTTGGTTCTGTACATTACCACAATGAATTTTAAATGAAACAACTCAGATGCAGTTGAAGTGCAGACTTTCAGCTTTAATTCAGTGGGGTGAACAAAACGATTGCATAAAAATGTGAGGCAACTAAAGCATTTTTTAACACAATCCCTTCATTTCCAGGGGTGTAGAAATCAAATTTTTTTCTACTTGTCCACGGACAAGTAAACTTAGAAAATCCACTTGTCCGCCAGTTAAATTCACTTGCCCATAAACAAATAACAAAAGTGAAAAATAGTTTATTTTTTCTGATCTCTTTTATTGATACCAAAACTGCCTTCCATTTTAAAACTGAAAAAAGTTCTTTCAGGGAGTAGTACCCTAAGTTCTTGTCTATAAGCCGGACTCATGTATTAGCCGGAGACCAAAAATCATACGAATTTTTAAAATAAAATCGTATCATAGATAAGCCGGACTCATGGATAAGCCGAACGTACTATAACCTATAACTAATAGAAGGGAGTGAGGTCAGTGGTCTCACTCGCGCCCATTTAATTTCTTTAAGGGGGGAGAGAGTGTGAGATATTGCCGTCTCTCTCACTCCCCGCATGGCGCGGTTGGAGCGGCCGGAGCGCGTTCTTTCTGCTCTGGGCGTCGCCGAGTCAACACGAGTGCGTAGCGGTCATTTAAATTGTGATTTTATATGTAAGCATATTTAAATATATATCGCGGATTTCTGCGGACAATGGGTCTTTTAATTTCTGGTACATGCTTCCTCAGTTGGTTTGCCCAGTTGATTTCATACAAGGGACGCTATTGGCAGATGGCTGAGAAGCTACCCGGCTTACTGTTCTCTCTCTCTTGCGCTGACTATCTGTGATCCTGACGTATGGGGATTGAGCAGGGGGGCTGTTTGCACACCTAGACGATACGGACGCTCGTCTAAAAATGCTGAAAGATTATCTTCACGTTGCTATCTTTTGTAAAGCTGATTCCTGAAAAGACATGCTGCACAGTGCTTCGCATACTTAAAAGCTCGAAGGGGCACGTATTGATTTTTGACTGAAAAACAAACTCTCCCTCTCTCTCTCTTTGTCTGCTCCTGACGGAGGGGGTGTGAGCTGCCGCCTTCAACAGCTTTGTGCCGCGGTGCTTCGCATACTTAAAAGCCAAACAGACATATTGATTTGTTTGCTTCACTCCTTTGAAGAGGAAGATATGTTTGCATTCTTTTAATTGTGAGACGGAACTGTCATCTCTGTCTTGTCATGGAGCACAGTTTAAACTTTTGAAAAAGAGACAAATGTTTGTTTGCAGTGTTTGAATAACGTTCCTGTCTCTCTACAACCTCCTGTGTTTCTGCGCAAATCTGTGACCCAAGCATGACAATATAAAAATAACCATATAAACATATGGTTTCTACTTCGCGGATATTCTTATTTCGCGGGTGGCTCTGGAACGCAACCCCCGCGATGGATGTATAAGCCGGACTTATGTATAAGCCGATATTCTATTTTTTCATTTTCACAACTTTTTTCCTTAGATAAGCCGCGGCTTATTGACAAGAACTTAGGGTACTTTGCCACCTTGCTCTAGAACATTATATAAAAGATTCTCTTATCATTTTAACTCACTAATAAACAATGCCTTCATTATAGCTACACTAGTTCTGTTTCACATATTACAGTTACATAACAGAACACTGTCCTGGTTCATTTTTTGCCATGTTCTTCAGCTTTTGTCTTGCAACATCTTCTCCCCCAAGAATCTTTACCATCTCAGGCAGCATGGGCTGAATGCTGTTCATTTCTGCTTGAGCTGAACTGCATGGTTCCTGGACTGATGGTCCTGCAGAAGTGGATTGCTGATGACTTTTCAGGTTTTTATGAGTGATGTGCCTGTTGCCAGATGACAGCCACAATTCCATAGCTGGTAGTGGGTCATACTCTTCTAAAGGTTTGCCATTAACAACAATGCGCATCTGGTTTTGAAGGTTTTCCTGAGTCAGGCGGGTTCTTAGAGAACTCTTTACTAAATTCATATTGGAGAATAATCTCACACAAGAGGAAAAAATAATCACGTCTAAGTGAAGATTTTTATAGATATTTCATAACATTTGGAAACCGTTAGAATGTTTTCTTCTTTATTTTTAATAAACTGACAGCGTGAAACCAACTTGTTTTATATGAAAAATTCTCTAATCAAAAACGATCTATAGACAGCTCATCAAAATTGATGTTGTCACGCAATAAATTTCTTAACTCCTCAATATATCACAACCTACGTGAAATCGCAAATTTCAGGAAAGATTAACTGCCTAACAAGCATTGTTATGTGGTGAAAACATTTGCATTGTAAGTAAAATGACCGCATTTTTATGTAGAAACAATGAATTTTATCAATCGTCTTCTATAATACGCTACCGTGGCTATTCGTTTGTCTGTCCAGGATTTTAAATCACCTGTAGCTCGCAAACCGTTTCACCTATTGACTTGAAATATGGTACACATATACTACGTGACGTCTACTATCCGCTTTCGGGGTGATGATTTGTATTACTCTTCATTTTTATTTTATTTTATTGTTGAATCAACTCTCAGCACCGCGCAGCAGGGAGGCCGTGCGGCGCATGCGTATATGCGCCGTTCTCATTCCCCACCACCTTCGCTAATCATTCTTGTGGCAGATTGAAGACTTAAGTGCCAGCTTAAGTGAAAAATTAAAGAAAATGTACTAAGTAATTGCAACACAAAAACTAACTTAATCAGTTTTAACGCGAAAAGATGCCAACAAAAGAAGAGAAGCAGTGAGCCGCTAGGGTGGAGAAAAGAAGAGCTGCTTAGGAAGCAGCAAGCGCATCAACCTCTGAGCAAACGAATGCTAAACAGAGACAGAGAAAGAGGATGAAAACTAGGAATGCTCAAGTCAAGTGCATTCACTGCACGTTATCGTGCAGTACGTCGTTACTGGTAATATCCATCCATCCATTTTCTAATCCGCTGAATCCGAACACAGGGTCACGGGGGTCTGCTGGAGCCAATTCCAGCCAACACAGGGCACAAGGCAGGAAACAATCCTGGGCAGGGTGCCAACCCACCGCAGGACACACACAAACACACCCACACACCAGGGCCAAATTAGAATTGCCAATCCACTTAACCTGCATGTCTTTGGACTGTGGGAGGAAACCGGAGTGCCCGGAGGAAACCCACGCAGACACGGGGAGAACATGCAAACTCCACGCAGGGAGGACCCGGGAAGCGAACCCGGGTCTCCTAACTGCGAGGCAGCAGCGCTACCACTGCGCCACCGTGCCGCCCTACTGGTAATATATAAAAGTTATTGATTAAAATGAAAAATCATCAGATTACATCGTAATGTCTGCATGAAAAAAATGGCCGCATCTCCAAGCGTGTAAATAGTAGGGTAAAATACTTATGTAAGACCATAAGAGTGCTTCCCCTTTGAAAAATTAGCCGTCATTTTGTAAATAATATTGAAGACCAATTTCAGACATGAAGAACATGCTTAAGTAGGCGGTTTCCGCACGAAGTTCATACCGGAATGTTTAAAAATTGAAAGTAGTGTTAAAGATGTGCCCTGCACAGCACATATAATTATTTTTTCTCTTGTCTCTTGCACTTGTCCGCGGACAACTGAAACCAGAAAAACACGCTTGCCCGACGGTCAATTTACCCGTATCGGACGAGTCGGGCGTTGGATTTCCGCACCCCTGTATATAAATCCTTATCAACCTTTAACCCCTCAGGGACATGGTTTCTTCTAGCTGAAATTCTGAAGGCCACACACACCATTTTCATTTTGAAAATTGACTCCTTTTCTTTTATGATTTACACAAGTAAGTTATCATTTTAATCAGCATTATGGTGGGCGCATACACCGTCAGCATGGCACTGCAAGATCTAAACGCTAGTGTGGCGAATTCCTCGCGTAATGAAGTAACCTTAGCTGCAGGTGGAAGTCCCATTTTACTTCTGGTGTCAAGCAGAGTTGTGTTGCGTTAACAGCAGTCTGTTAGCCGGTGAAAGTGATTTGAAGAAGCTGTCTGTTGCTACGGTTCTGCCTTTGTCCAGAAACGGCTCCATAAGCTTTATGACCACAGACTTGGAAAGTCTTTGCCCTGGGTTGTAACTCAAAACACAGCTCTCAACAAAATGTTGCCAGATGTCCAAAATCGCAGCAAACCTCTAGATTTACACACGTTCTGCACGGGTGTCTTTTTATGTCAAAGCACAAATGCTGCATGCCGCATGATACTCTGTTAGTGGTCACTGGACATTGTATCTTTGATTGCCGGTACAACAAACAGTTCTGAGCAGGTATCCGCCACACTGTGGTCATTGCTGCTCTTATGAAAAGAATGGAGATAAACGTCATCAACTCAATAGAGGGAGAGGCAAATTCGTTGTACCACGTGAACGTCACCGACAGAATAAAACTGAATAATAAAAAAACAAGCACTAACTTTTACAAGTAGCCAGAATTTACATCCGGCTGTTACCTTACTCAAGTCAAATGTATGTTTTTATTATATTATAGTAATAATAATAGCAGCTCACTCAAAACACGGAGTGCCCGAACTCAAACCTGGAACCTTTTGCTTATAAGGCAGCAGTTCCTACTTCTGCGCCATCCAAGAATACGTATTAACTTTCTGTCGATTGACATTTCAGATTGGGTTTGTAGCTCATTGACAGCCACATGTAAATTGAATGATTTTTTTTTTACTTAGTTTATATTCTTGAATAAAAATGCACGTTTATTTGATATTTGGACTAGAGTCTTCACACATTATACACTTCTCATCATTATTAGTATAACATGGAAAAAGTTTCTTCTTTAGGTATGTGTTCAGCATTTCTTGCCTCTGTGATAGACGACCAGGAGCCCTGACCTGCCGGGATGCCTGGAGGAAGGAGGAACTGGGAGAGCGGCAACTCTTTTCCCTGGGTTCCTGGCCGGTCCTTAGTCCCTGGGGGGATCATCGGACACCTGAAGTCGGTCATCAGACACCTGGAGCACATCCGGGGCTGAATAAAAGGGGCCGCCTCACTCCATTCGGGGGCTGCAGTCGGGAGGAAGAAGACAAAGCTTGGTGGAGAGGAGTGGAGGTGGTAAAGGACACTGTTGAAGGACTCAAAAGGGTGATTGGTGCAGGGGCACCGTGTGCTGTGTGTGAGAATTTTGTAAAATAAATGTGTGCTTTTGGTAGACATGGAGGTGTCCATCTGTCTGTGTCCGGGGCTGGCTTCCACACCTCACATTTATTTCCTTTCATCCTACACTTACCCAGATCTTTGTAGACACGGAACACACATGAAATGCATGTATTCCAAATAACAATATACTGTATTATTTACCCTATACAACTCCAGGAACCTCACACACAGATAAGGACACTTGGCTTGAGCTGGGAGAACCTTTTTTTTTTTTTGAGTTGAGCTCTGTCAAAGTGGGGGATGGGACAGCAGGTTGCTTGTGCTGATCGACGTATTTACAAAACAAAAGATGCTCGTGGTAAAGGTGCAAAGGGATTTAAGATGGACCGGGATTACAAGTTTTTTTGCAGGTTTCAGGAATTCTAGGTTTAAGTTAAAATATCTGCTGACTCCATGCACTCCTTTAAAGGGTAACTTCATAATAAAGGCCACTTGTTTAAATAGGCATTAACTTACAGTACTGTTCTTATGCTCTCTTTCAACAGCAGAAGCAGTAGTAGTAGTAATAACAATAGAATTTTCACATGTCCAGAGTACACTGAAATTCTCACTTGCATGTCCATGTCCAGCAACATGCAACATGTTGCCACTCTCCAGCATCACGATAAACAATAAAGTATTAAAATATCTAGGCTTATATTATTTAAAAGTACAATTGAATTGTGTACTGTTCATTTTACTATTTGCCTCTGTACATGGAACTGTGTTTTCATTTCTCTACTGTTTCACTTTTTTTTAATTTGTATTTTGGCTTTGATAGTCCAACTTTTAATATTTGTTTTGAGAATGGGAAACTCATTCTATAAATTAAATGTTAGATTATCTAAACAGATGTCCAATATATAAGCATATTGTTCTACATATCAATATGCATCTGATCCCCTGATCAGTGCCCTGATTTGTACTTGAGGGTAAACAAAGGTCATGGAAGGGCAGAACTTTAATCTTATGAACCTGTACTAAAATAAGATTTTACAAAATATATGAATGAATGAATCACTATATTGAATCACTTGGATTTTTTTTTTATTTTACAGATGACAAGACTAAAACATGTGTTTTATACATGTTCATGTACATGTTAAAAAGTTGCTATCCATAGATTTTAGGGCTTTGTTTCCAACTGTTTTCCATAGACACTCTTATACAGTTTGCTCCTAACAGTTTCAGTGAACGTTGTATATGGAAAGATTCTATCAGATCTTGCTAGAGTTAATCGCAAGCTTAAAAGAAAATTTATTTAAAAAAATGCCTGCCCATTTTCAGAAGAGGGGAAGAATTATGCTATTTATTTCACAGGAGATTGGGTACAAAAACTATTTAATAAAGTCCTTTAACTCCTTGTAGCTACATTAAGACAGCAAGTGGATTCTACCCAGTAATTTTACTTGAACAGATAGGTAGTATATAATGCTTTCCATCGATTTTGATCTGTTTGCTTCCCGTAGATGGCATGCAATCTTTTTTTTATTTAGAGGAATGATCTCTAACCAGTTTCTTTTTAACTGGTAGTGTTTGGAGGGATCACAGGATGTAACATAATATCAGACTGTGTTAGAATCATATAGAGTACCACCTCAATGTGCCAACATGAAAATGCAAATGGAGAAAGGCTTGCAGTGGAGTTCTGGAAATGATGGTTTCTTCTTATTGTACAAGCTGAGCAGAACTTAAAGTAACATGTGGATACAGGTAAATTAAATCTGTCTTAAGCAGTTAAAATGATTCTCTGCTAAACTGTGTCAGAAATGAACAAGTTGAAAATGAATCAGAGGAATTCTTACTGGCTGGTTGTTGCCTGTAATCACAAGGTCTTCATTCTTGCGGCCTCCAACTGTGCTCTTGTGCAAAGGGTGTACTACCCCCATATCAGACTCTTGCTTGAAGCGTAACACACCACTGTCATGGAATTCCATGCTTTCACAGCCATTAGGACCGATTCTGATAACCGTCCAGATAACCAAGGTAATCTGTGAATGACAACATATTTGGCCTTGTGACACCTTTTAGCAGCAAGTGTAAAGAAAAAACATATATAAGCTTTTTTTATATAATAAGCATAACCTTGAAACATAGGATAGGATAGTAAGGAGGCTTTTTGGTAACATTTAATTGTTCTCAGTGGTCAAAGTTTTGTTCTCTTTTAACTTTAAGAAAGTAAACCCAGGATAGGCTCGATGACTATTATGAAGTATATAAAGACAGCAACTTGGACTGAATCCAAAAGTAATCTATACTTTCCAGCTCCACTGCTTTTATGATACACATGCCCAATATATAGCTTCTCACACAAGATTCTTTTCATTCCAGAGAACTATTATTTCTGTACTGTAATGGAAGCCTCTGTTGTTCTCTTCAAAAACTTCCAGGCAAATTGTCAACTAATTACCATAAAAACTGGTCAAGACAATCATTTACCTTTGTTTTACTTTTACATGATCTTTTCCTGATTTACTGATGGATGGAAAGTCACACTAATGCAGAATGTACATGGACATACAATGTGATTTCTGAGTTAGGCAAACACTGTGACCTGCAGGGTCAGCAAATGTTCAGTACAATAAATTCACTAATCTGTACTTTATTCATGTCTTACTTATCACCTTTTGCCTTCCAAAATATTCACAAGTGTGATAGTAGTCTTGAAAGGGTTTATATTTTAATTTTGAATCACAGGATGGTACTCAGGGGCTGGTGATGAACAAACATACTTAAAAATAACAACATGCAGCAATGCATTCTAGATACGACGTAAAGCTACAACATCACTCATGGCAGAAGGCAGAACAAAAGACGAATAACTAACTAACGAAACAAACATTTATGTATTGCATGATTTTTGTTACTGACTGCAATGAAAACTTGAAGCCCAATGTAACGTGAGGAGCATGGACCTCTTTTGACTATCTTTGTTTGGTTGCCCATTCTAGAAGTGATAATGTTTTCTTGATTTGGTGACTGCCTTTCGAAAATCTTTCCTCAGTTAATCTAGAAAGCCAGTTATTACATATATAATTTGCTGTAGACTGGAAGGCAGTTGCTTTCTACAGATCACAGCTCACCCCAAATAATTCACTTTTATTTAAAAGACCAGCATGATGTAGAGGCAGTCCACATTAATGATAGGTTGGACTGGTCTCGGTACACAGAGGAACGATATAAGAAAGGGCAGAGCAGGCAATTTGTCTTTAGGTGACTACATTCCTTTAATGTGGGAAGTGACATCCTTCACATCTTCTATAACTTTATGATGGCCAGTGTTGTTTTCTACTGTATGCTGTTGTGTGCTGGGCTAGCAGCATCATTTCAATAGAGGTTCACTGAATCAACAGGGTAATTAAAATAGCAAACTCAGTTATAGGACACATGCTGGACTCCTTGAGGTAGCAAACTAGAGACTTAAAACTGAGTGCCATTATGAATAATGCTGAAGGTCCTCTCTCTGACACACTGAGTACTTTCAGCCAATGAATTATTCAGTAGAAGTGTGTCAAGAAACGCTACCTTTATACCAACAGCAATATATCTGCATAATGCCTCACTATGACTATGACAGCCAAATTAGAATTTTTCTTTCTTTTTAATTTTCTTGCTTTATGGTCATTCTGGTGTGTGTATTTATTTATTTGTCTACCTATTTGTCCATCCATCCATCCATTCTCTTCTGCTTATCCGAGGTCGGGTCGCGGGGGCAGCAGCTTGAGCAGAGATGCCCAGACTTCCCTCTCCCCGGCCACTTCTTCTAGCTCTTCCGGGAGAATCCCGAGGCGTTCCCAGGCCAGCCGAGAGACATAGTCCCTCCAGCGTGTCCTGGGTCTTCCCCGGGGCCTCCTCCCGGTTGGACATGCCCGAAACACCTCACCAGGGAGGCGTCCAGGAGGCATCCTGATCAGATGCCCGAGCCACCTCATCTGATTCCTCTCGATGCGGAGGAGCAGTGGCTCTACTCTGAGCCCCTCCCGGATGACTGAGTTTCTCACCGTATCTGTAAGGGAGAGCCCAGACACCCTGCAGAGGAAACACTTTTCAGCCGCTTGTATTCGCGATCTCGTTCTTTCGGTCACTACCCATAGCTCATGACCATAGGTGAGGGTAGGAACATAGATCGACCGGTAAATTGAGAGCTTTGCCTTATGGCTCAGCTCCTTTTTCACCACGACAGACCGATGCAGAGCTCGCATCACTGCGGACGCCGCACCGATCCGCCTGTCGATCTCGCGCTCCATTCTTCCCTCACTCGTGAACAAGACCCCGAGATACTTGAACTCCTCCACTTGAGGCAGGATCTCGCTATCAACCCTGAGAGGGCACTCCACCCTTCTCCAGGTGAGGACCATGGTCTCGGATTTGGAGGTGCTGATTCCCATCCCAGCCGCTTCACACTCAGCTGCGAACCGATCCACAGAGAGCTGAAGATCACGGCCTGATGAAGCAAACAGGACAACATCATCTGCAAAAAGCAGTGACCCAATCCTGAGTCCACCAAACCGGACCACCTCAACACCCTGGCTGCGCCTAGAAATTCTGTCCATAAAAGTTATGAACAGAATAGGTGACAAAGGGCAGCCCTGGCGGAGTCAAACTCTCACTGGAAACGGGTTCGACTTACTGCCGGCAATGTGGACCAAGCTCTGACACCGGTTGTACAGGGACCGAACAGCCCTTATCAGGGGGTCCGGTACTCCATACTCCCGGAGCACCCCCCACAGGATTCCCTGAGGAACACGGTCGAACGCCTTTTCCAAGTCCACAAAACACATGTAGACTGGTTGGGCGAACTCCCATGCACCCTCCAGGACTCTGCTAAGGGTGTAGAGCTGGTTCACTGTTCCGCGACCAGGACGAAAACCATACTGTTCCTCCTGGATCCAAGGTTCAACTATCCGACGGACCCTCCTCTCCAGAACCCCCGAATAGACTTTTCCAGGGAGGCTGAGGAGTGTGATCCCTCTGTAGTTGGAACACACCTTCTGGTCCCCCTTCTTAAAGAGGGGGACCACCACCCCGGTCTGCCAATCCAGAGGCACTGTCCCTGATGTCCATGCGATGTTGTAGAGACGTGTCAACCAAGACAGCCCTACAACATCCAGAGCCTTGAGGAACTCCGGGCATATCTCATCCACCACCCGGGCCCTGCCACCAAGTAGTTTTTTTGACCACCTCGGTGACCTCAGTCCCAGAGATGGGGGAGCCCACCTCCGAGTCCCCAGGCTCTGCTTCCTCATTGGAAGGCATGTTATTGGGATTGAGGAGGTCTTTGAAGTACTCCCCCCACCGACCCACAACGTCCCGAGTCGAGGTCAGCAACGCACCATCCCCACCATATACAGTGTTGACACTGCACTGCTTCCCCCTCCTGAGACGCTGGACGGTGGACCAGAATCTCCTCGAAGCCGTCCGAAAGTCGTTCTCCATGGCCTCCCCAAACTCCTCCCATGCCGAGTTTTTGCCTCAGCAACCACTGAAGCCGCATTCCGCTTGGCCTGCCGGTACCTATTAGCTGCCTCCAGAGTCCCACAGGACAAAAAGGACCGGTAGGACTCCTTCTTCAGCTTGACAGCATCCCTCACCGCTGGTGTCCACCAACGGATTCGGGGATTGCCGCCACGACAGGCACCGACCACCTTATGGCCACAGCTCCGGTCAGCCGCCTCAACAATAGAGGCACGGAACAGGGCCCATTCGGACTCAATGTCCCCCACCTCCCTCGGGACGTGGTCGAAGTTCTGCCGGAGGTGGGAGTTGAAGCTACTTCTGACAGGGGGCTCTGTCAGACGTTCCCAGCAGACCCTCACAACATGTTTGGGCCTACCAGGCCTGACCGGCATCCTCCCCCACCAACTGAGCCAACTCACCACCAGGTGGTGATCAGTTGACAGCTCCGCCCCTCTCTTCACCCAAGTGTCCAAGACATGTGGCCGCAAGTCCGACGACACGACCACAACGTCGATCATCGAACTCAGGCCTAGGGTGTCCTGGTGCCAAGTGCACATATGAACACCCCTATGCTTGAACATGGTGTTTGTTATGGACAATCTGTGACGAGCACAGAAGTCCAATAACAAAATACCACTCGGGTTCAGATCTGGGGGGCCATTCCTCCCAATCACGCCCTTCCAGGTCTCACTGTCATTGCCCACGTGAGCACTGAAGTCTCCCAGCAGTACGAGGGAGTCCCCAGAAGGTATGCCCTCTAGCACCCCCTCCAGGGACTCCAAAAAGGGTGGGTACTCCAATCTGCTGTTCGGTGCATATGCACAAACAACAGTTAGGACCCATCCCCCCACCCGAAGGCGGAGGGAGGCTACCCTCTCGTCTACCGGGGTAAACCCCAATGTACAGGCTCCAAGTCGGGGGGCAATAAGTATGCCCACACCCACTCGGCGCCTCTCACCGGGGGCAACTCCAGAGTGGTAGAGAGTCCAGCTCCTCTCAAGGAGATTGGTTCCAGAGTCCAAGCTGTGCGTTGAGGTGAGCCCGACTATATCTAGCCGGAACCTCTCAACCTCACGTACAAGCTCAGGCTCCTTCCCCTTCAGAGAGGTGACATTCCACATCCCAAGAGCCAGCTTCTGTAGCCGAGGATCGGACCGCCAAGGTCCGTCTACCTATTTGTCTATTTATTTATTTAAAGAGCATCTGTAAAAAGCCAAATTTCCCCCTAGGAACAAAAAGATCTATCTAACATTAAAGAAAAATATAGCCTTGAACAAGCAGAATTAAATAAAATAAATACAAAGAAAGTAGATTATTTCTCATTGCAACATCTATTCATCCATTTCGTGGTTGTTGGTGTCAGAGTCTGTCCTGGCAATGCTGGCCACAAGGTAAGAAACATCCCTAGACAGGGTGCCAAACATCACCATTCACAAGTTAGAGTGGCCAATAAATCAAATCTATTCATCTTTGTGATATGAAAGGAAAATCAACTTACCCAGATGGCAGCCCACATAAAGAGAAGGACAATATGCCAGCTCCATGCAGTGCTAAGGCTGAGATGTGAAACCTGGGTTCTGGAGCTGTGAGGTAGCATGAACAAAGCTTAATCTACCAAGAAGGTGTGCAAAGTTTTCCCTTTAACACTAGAATCAAATGTATGTTTTTATTATATTATAGTAATAATAATAGCAGCTCACTACTCATAAAGCAGAGTGCCCAGACTCGAACCTAGAACCTTTGGGTTATCAGGCAGCAGTTCTTACCTCTGCACCATTCAAGGATACATATCAACTTCCTGTCAATTGACATTTGAGCTTGGGTTTTTAACTCATTGACAGCCACATGTAAATCAAATGATTTTTTTTCTTTGGTTATATTCTTGACTAAAAGTGCACGTTTATTTGATATTTGGACTAGTCTTCACACATTATACACTTCACGTCATTATTAGTATAACATGGAAAACGTTTCTACTTTAGGTATGTGTTCGATATTTCTTGCCTCACATTTCCTGCCATTCTACACATACAGTTCATTGTACACATGGTACATGCATGAAATGTATATATTCCAAATAACGATATATTATTTACCCTATGCAACTCCAGGCACCTCACTGCCAGATAAAGAGATTCAGCTCTGAGAATTTTTCGATGAACTCAGCTCCATTGGTGGGAGGGATGGGATAGCAGGCTGCTTGCATTGATCGACACATTTGCAAAACAAGAGACACTGACGGAGAGGTGTAAAAGAATTGAAGGTGGCCCAGGAATCCAAGTTTTTTTTACATAGCCTTCACGGATTCTTGTGTTAAAAAATATTCTAGGCACAACTCCTACTGATTGTCAGAAGGTCTATCAAGTGCATTTGCACAACAAGCACTGCTTCATGCCAAGTGCTTAACACCACTGAAAGACTAGGATATGTTTTATTCAGGCCATATGTCATATTATATTTATATTTGTGCCAACTCTTAATTTATGTTTTCTATATTTAAACTTTTGTTTATTAAACAACTAGTTGCTATATTTTCTTTTTTTTGTTTATGAAGACTTAAATGAAGCAATTCAGCTATATTTAACTATAGGCAAGACAGTCTGTGATGCACTAGGCAATCTTCTGCTGGGAAATCTTGGGTCCAGGCATTTATGTGGATGTTACTTTGACATATGCCACCTACATAAAGATTGTTGCAGACCATGTGCACCCATTCATGGCAACGGTTTTCTGTGAAGGCAGTGACCTCTTTCAACAGGATAATGTGCCCTGCCACACAGCAACAATTGCTCAGATATGGCTTGAGGAACATAACAAAGAGTTCAGGGTTTTGACTTGGCCTTCAAACCCCATATCTCAATCTGATCAACCATCAGTTGGATGTGCTGGAAAAATAAGTATGATCCAAGTCTGGTCCCACCTTGCAACTTACAGGACTTGAAGGATCTGGTTGCTAACATCTTGGTGCCAGATACGCACAGAACACCTTCAGAGTTCTTGTGGAGTCCATGCCTTGATAGGTCAGAGCTGTTTGGGTGGCACAAGCAAGACCTACACAGTATTAGGCAGGTAGTTTTAATGTTGTGGCTGATCGGTGTATCTCCCATTAGTTTATGTTATTATCTTATACATTAAGCCTTAAATATATATGATAATATAGTATAAAATGAATTGTGGCAGACTTGTTTTTAACTATATTATGTACTAATTTTCTAAGTCATTTCAGATAAACACATTTATAAAATACTAGACAAAGAGCCTGTTTCGACAACATAAGATGAAACGGGCACGAGTTTGTGTCAGCAGAGTATGAAGAACAAATGATAAGTAACGAAGAAGTTGTTTTGTAATGATTGTAGTCCACTTTACTCATTACTGTACAGCCTTGTACTGTTAGTTGATGAATTTTCCAGGCCTATAGTATAATATTGAATGATGAATGTTCCAGTACAATATGGAATAGTAATAAGTATAAGCACCACAAACCTGATATAGGTGTATTGAATGAATGCATAATTGAATCAGAATGCGTAATTAGGCCTCGAGCTTTAGTTGAAATCGCCTTTCAGGCCTCTAGAGCTTTAATCGAAGTCGCCTTTCTCTTTGAATTTTTGCGGCAGCAAATCCGCTGTCTGCCGCGATGTTGGGGTTGGATGTCGGTCTCGTAAGGTTTTTCGGGCAGCTGCGCAGAAGGCGACTGCACATTCAGCTTCGGACTGACGTGAGTGAGTGAATGAGTGAAGAGCCAGGCGAATTATGTATTAAGATATAATAAGCGTTCTGCTAGATAGTAGTTATTACTGCTATCTTACAGCTCTGGAAGAGAAGGTTTAAATTTCAACCTAGTTATTCTGCGGGTTTTCTTCCCACATACCAAGGATGGGAGTGTTACGGTTCACTGTTGACTCTAAATTGGCTTTGTCAGAGTCAGTGTGTACCCAAGTGTGCCCTGTGATTGAATACCATCCTCTCCAAACAATACTGTCAGGGATTAACTCAGGCCCCTACAACCCTAACTTGAACTAAGTAGGTTTCGAAAATGGATCAATGGATATAATAAGTATCACAATTTTTTAATTAAGCAAACGGGTGCACAGAACTGGAGATGTTTTTCCAGTTCCTTAACATGGAGTCACCTCATGAATAATATCTAAAACTGATAAAGTCATTTGAGCTTACAATCAAGTTAATCAATGCCAGAAGGAAGAGAAGGGCAACAACACAGATGGCCAGAGATCCTTTTCTCCCCCGAAGCCCGGTCTTGTGAAGTCTCTCTTCTTCTATAGGGACATAGCCTGCCTTAAAGTTGCTGTTATGTTCCTTGTTGGTTGTTCTTCTTTCAATGGCTTTCTCTCTCATGGACTTCTTGACAGGTCCATTAGAGCTTACCTATGCAAGAAAGAGGAAAAAAATTATTAATAAAACCAAATCATATCATACAAATTAATATGATTAGTTTTTCACTCTCAGAAGATGTGGATATTTTTGTTGTCATCTTACTAGAATGAATTTAATTACCTTGTTTGAAACATCTTTTGAATGTTGATGGTCAAAATTACTTTTTGTTGTGAACTTTGCTTGTACTGACAGCTGACACAGGGATAGTTTTGTATATCATGTAAACAGTAAGTTTGACAATTAATTCTCATAATCAGCAAAGCCAGATATCTCTATATGTTGTAGGCAGGAGTGGAAGGCCTGGTGGGCCATATGACTGTCTGATAATGTGGGTTTCTTATTATGGCTATTAAAATGTACACTTCTATGATACAAATTAAGCTTTAAACACCACCATTTCATTACCCATGTTTCTCTAATGGAGAATCTCCCAACTAAGGGCAAGTACAATGAGAATAATGCATAAGAAACAGATTGAAGTCTTCCCATGATCAGTGTGTTCAAGAAGCTTGTTATATCAAAGTGAAAGTATCAGCTGTCACATGAGATGCTACTTGAAGAAACCTTTCTTTTGCATACACACATTGCAAATAGTAAATTTAATTTTGAATGGTTTTGTTGCCTGTGGTCTTCAGAATTCTCTATATATAACACACCAGAAGACACAAAGAAGGTGTTCAAAATATGATAGCTTTATTTCAAACCTTAATTAAGACTGATAAAGGGAAAAAAAACTTCTGAATGGACATGCTGAAGTAAACATACTGTACTGACATACTGTAAATCTGAAGGAACAGGAAAGAGAAAGACAATAAAGAAAAGAGAAGTAAAGTTGAAATGCAGTTGAGTTTGATGTGAATGTATGTGGGTTTCCTTTACTCCATTTCTGCTTTGTTTGTTTCTTGTTTGTTTTATTTATCTCGTATGTTCATTTTTTATTTTGGTTTATCCTCTCATTTTTCTCTTTCATTTGAATTTTCAGATTTGATGGACATTTATTTTTCCTACTGCTTGAGATATAATTTGATATCTATCTATACTAATAAAAGGCAAAGCCCTCACTCACTCACTCATCACTAATTCTCCAACTTCCTGTGTAGGTGGAAGGCTGAAATTTGGCAGGCTCATTCCTTACAGCTTACTTACAAAAGTTAGGCAGGTTTCATTTCAAAATTCAAAGCGTAACGGTCATAACTGGAACCTCTTTTTTGTCCATATACAGTAATGGACAGCAGCTCGCTGGCCGTGGGAGGCGGGGTTGCGGGGGTTGCGTATCGCGTCATCACGCCTCACACGTAATCACGTGAACTGACTGTGAAGGAGAAAGGACGGTCTTATATGACGTTCGTTTATAAAACAGCGGACAGGCTGTGTAAAGGCAGCTTCACAAAAAAACAGATCCTTAACAAATTGTTATTGGTATATTTTCCCTCAGTTTAAAAAGGTTTTCTTTTCTTCTTAATAAAAATTTAAAAGCAGAACTTCACCACTGCAAAGCGCGCCTGACTTTATTGAAAAGAAACTAAACTTGCAGCGCCGCCGCTATTCAATGACACTTGCCTAATGCCTGACTTTATTGAAAAGAAACTAAACTTGCAGTGCCGCTCTTCAATGACGCGCCGCTACTCACTGACACTTGCCTATCGCCTGACTTTATTGAAAAGAAACTAAACTTGCAGTGCCGCTATTCAATGACACTTGCCTAACGCCTGACTTTATGGAAAAGAAACTAAACTTGCAATGCCGCTATTCAATGACACTTGCCTAACGCCTGACTTTATTGAAAAGAAACTAAACTTGCAGCGCCGCTCTTCAATGACGCGCCACTATTCAATGACACTTGCCTAACGTCTGACTTTATTGAAAAGAAACTAAACTTGCAGCGCCGCTCTTCAATGACGCGCCGCTATTCAATGACACTTGCCTAACGCCTGACTTTATTGAAAAGAAACTAAACTTGCAGCGCCGCTCTTCAATGATGCGCCACTATTCTATGACACTTGCCTAACGCCTGACTTTATTGAAAAGAAACTAAACTTGCAGCGCCGCTCTTCAATGATGCGCCGCTATTCAATGACACTTGCCTAACGCCTGACTTTATTGAAAAGAAACTAAACTTGCAGTGCCGCTATTCAATGACGCGCTGCTATTCAATTACACTTGCCTTACGCCTGACGAGCCAAGAATTAGGGCGAAACACGTGTCGCGTACTCTTTGCATTATTTGACAGTAAACTATTTTCAACCATTCTATGATCTGCTTCTCACAACTGAAGGCACCGTGGCTGATGTTAGCTGACTTGCTGGCCAACCATAAGCGTTACCTGGTAGGTAACCACCCATACAATCAGACTGTGATTCAGACTACGAATGCCGTGAATGTAATTACCCCGATCTACATACTAGAGAAAACCTCAATGAAGAAGAAACAGTGTGTAAGCATACATATTAGCACATGTGCAATTAAACGTGTGCATTTACGGGGTGATTTCTCAGGCTTAAAAGCTCGCCTTTTATTAAAAAGGTAAATACAAACTGTTTTCATTCTGAAGGGCACAAACCACGTTGGATTTCAGCCGTTAAACACGCAAAAATGTCGGTACACCAGATAAATAAGCGCAACATATTATCAGTTGTATTGTATGCTTACAATACATATAGAAATGTGTTAATCGTTAACTAATAGTATGGGATGGTGTTTTTCGACTCGTGCCTTGATTTAAACGATTCCATGTCTTGGTGGGTTTGCATAGCTTATTGTCAATATCTTTACACCTGTTTTTAAGACTTTGTGGCAGGTGGCTGATTGCGAGCCGCACCCAGCTACCTATTTAAGGAGCCGCCGCCCTGCAATCAAGGCTGGAGTCGGGTAGGAGGAGGACAAGGCTGATGCAGAGGGGGCGAGGAGAGGCCCGAGTGTGTTGTGTGTGAAGAAGAAAGTGGCTGTTGAGAGCCTGGACTTCGGGAGACTGCGGGAGGGTTTGGTGTGGTGCAAGTAAGGACTTTGTAAATAACAGATAATTGTAAATAAACATGTGGTGATGGAGGAAAATGTGTCGGCCTGTCTGTGTCCGGGAAGCACCCTTTCACAACTTATTGACTGAAACGGGCTTTCACGAAAAAAGTTATGGCTTTGCTACAGGATACACCCTCCACAAGTTAAGGAAGTAAAAATAAAGGTATATATTTCTGTTTTATTTAAACCTTTTAAGTTCGTATGCATAGCCCCATTTGGCTGTTTTAGTTTTTTTTTTTTCTTTCTTCAGTAATATGTAATCTCCTTAAAGAAAAACAACATATGCGTTTTACTTTTTTTGTATCTCTTTAGTAATATTGTAGTGTAAAAGGATAACCAGTATTTAAACCTTTTATGTTACTTTTATAAAGTTATTTTACACAATGTTGAAAAATTAATAAGAAAGCTACATATTTCGGCAGCTGCTGCTTTAATTTTCAATGAAATGAAAAAAGCTCTCCAAGAGAAAACCTCAATGAAGAAAAAAGGAGAAACCCTCATTTATAAAGGTTTGCTGCAGATGACTTAACTGAAAATAAATGAATAGTTCCTATGTGTATAATACATATTTATCTATTTGACTTATGCCTTTATTCCAGCAACTTGTAACATCTGAGGTACAATTTGTTACATCACTTTTGTTTTTTGCAGCACAGGCAGGTGAAGTGACTTCCTCAGGGTCACACAGTGGTGTCAGTACCAGGACTTGAACTGACAAGCTCCGGGTTTGCTGAAATGTTACTGAAGAAAGAAAAAAAATGAAAACGGGCAAATGGGGCTATGCATACAAATGTCCATCCATCCATTATCCAACCCACTATATCCTAAATACAGGAGCCAATCCCTGCCAACACAGGGCACAAGGCAGGAAACAAACCCCGGGCAAGGTGCCAGCCCACCGCAGGGCGCACACACCCACACACACCACGGACAATTTAGAATCGCCAATGCACCTAACCTGCATGTCTTTGGACTGTGGGAGGAAACCGGAGTACCCAGAGGAAACCCAGACAGACACGGGGAGAACATTCAAACTCCACGCAGGGAAGCGAACCCGGGTCTCCTAACTGGCACCTTTCACTGCGCCACCATGCCGCCCGCATACAAACTTAAAAGGTTTAAATAAAACAGAAATATATACCTTTATTTTTACTTCCTTAACTTGTGGAGGGTGTATCCTGTAGCAAAGCCCTAACTTTTTTCATGAAAGCCCCTTTCAGTCAATAAGCCTTAAAAACAGGTGTAAAGCTAAACTTGCAGCACCGCTATTCAATTACACTTGCCTAACGCCTCTCCTAAGGGGAGATACTGTGGGATCTGGGCATCAGTCAAAGCACCAATCACAGGCCTGATTAGAAAGCGGGAAGCTGTGATTTGTCGTCTCCCTCTCATGTAACAATCACAGCCCGTGTTACAACGCACTATGTATGTATGTAGATATGTATATATATGTATATGTAGATATGTGTATATGTAGATATGTATATATATGTATATATGTATATGTATATATATGTTTACATAACCTCTTT
Organism: Erpetoichthys calabaricus; assembly: GCF_900747795.2. Classification (NCBI taxonomy): domain Eukaryota; kingdom Metazoa; phylum Chordata; class Cladistia; order Polypteriformes; family Polypteridae; genus Erpetoichthys; species Erpetoichthys calabaricus. The sequence goes on from NC_041398.2 coordinate 169,006,548, forward strand.
AACACACTACTTCTCCGCTGCGAAGCGCGGGTATTTTGCTAGTACAGCTATAAACCACAGTCTGTATTTGTTTGCTCTTTATGAACAGTGTTGTTGTTCAAGCCACACACTTGACTTTTAGCACACAGGTACTTCTCACTGTAACTCTGGTTTTGACAAATAACTTTTAGCCTTGCCCTTCCAAGTGGCTTAAGATTGGAGTGAGTGGCAAAAAAATACTACAATGTGATCTACACACAAACAGTACCAGGCAGGGTGTGATGGTGGTGAAATGATAAGCATGTTTGCTTTTGAAACAGGAAATCTGGGTTCAGTTCCTACCTGTTATATTTAACTTTTTCTTTAATCACTCATTTTCCTCACTGTTCCTGTCATGGCCTCAAGCTGACCTGTGTGGATGTCTTTGGAGTTATGTATTGCATCTGAAGGTTCATTAGATCAAAAGGAAGAAACAAGAATATTGCATACAACTATCCTTTCCAATATTAACAATAGCTATATAGTAAATGAAAAAGTTTAAAGTGTAATAAAAATTTGGTAATATATAATATGTAATTACTTTTTACCTTATACACAAAGAAGAAAGCTTGTTGGTCTGTTTGTTTATTCTTCACGTATTTAGATATGGTACAGGGAAATGCAACAAAACTTTACAGACACTATCCTCTCATCCAGGAGAAGCTCAACGTCTTTTACGTCAAAAAAAAAAAACACAAAAAAAACCCATCAATCCTCGGAGTATAACAGGCTCGCCTATGTATCTGCCCAAAGAGGTTATGTCATTGAATAGTACTGAAGGACTAGAGAGTGGTGCATTGTGAACAAGCAACATATCTAGGAGTTTTTGAAGGCACTAAGCTTGGATCTGCAGTTCATTTGCCTTGCAATCTAATTAGTTGGTCAATTACTAATTGGAATCTAGCTGCAAAAACAAACACAAAAACAACACGTTACACTTTTGGGAAAAAAAACACAATAGGAATCTTTAGAGCTAGTGAGTTTGAATCCATGGCCCATTCACTACTAAATATTTAATCAGACAGACATTTACTGTCTCCAGTTAGGTTAAACCTGCAGATATTTCGGATACAGAAGGAAACCAGAATGATACAAGAAACCCAATGTGAAAACAGAGAGGACACATTTAATCCCAGGTCACTGCAACTCTGAGGCACAAGAACTAACCACTTTATGGAATGTATTAATACTGATATGCCCAAATATACAAATACATACGGACCATCCTAAAATTCCCAGGATAAATAAAACTTGCACTGGTGGCAGAGTCTTTAGCTTTAGGCTCTCCAAACTCTGAAATATTCAGCCTGTCTCTATAAAAGATGCCCCAACCATCTAAATGCACGCTTAAAATAACTGCATTAGCTCAGCATATTCTTAGAGAGAGAGAGAGAGATTGGGGGCATGCGCTGAGCTACCAATAAATTGTTCACATTGCTTTTGAAGACTGTACCAGTCTTAGTGATTGGTATTATTTTCACCTACTTGGCATTGCCACTTTGACCCAATAATCCTTTCTAGTCTAGGAACTGGACCTCAGAGTGGACAAGACGTATTAGCATCATCAATGACAGAACCAGTGTCAAATATTTATTATATCCAACCTAAGTCATGGACACTAGTTGAACTGTAGTACACCTCAGAATGCCCGAGTGGTTTTGATTTTGTGTATGAAATGAAGTTTGGAGTTCCTCTTCTCACCTGACAGCTTGGTTTTTATGTTTATTCTTAACCATTTATACCATTTACATATTTTAACTATTAGGAACTTCCATTAAAAAATGTAAATAAATACACTGTTTATGTATTTAATACTAAATTGCATTTTCATATTCTTACTAAATATAACTTTTTTCTTTAAAAAGTATTTGTAAAGGCATTAACAATTACTGAATTTAAGAGAAAGTTATAAAAATAAACTGAACTTAAAAGAACAGAACTGAATTCCATCTACCGTATATACTCACGTATAAGTCAGGTCTTGAAAGCTGAAAAATCGATCATAAAATCAAACCCCAACTTATACGCCCATTCAAAAATGGGACACTTACATTTTTTTTTTTTACATCTTCTTGCCTCCTCCAACCTCGCACCAGTTTCTCAGACACATCGAAATTTGTTGCAGCAGCACAGTTACCTATTTCTTTTGCCATGTCAACGACATTTAATTTAAAACCAGCTTCATATTTTCTTCTGATCGAACGCTTCATCATAGATAAGGGATGCTCTTACGATAAAGGTGTATGAGGGTGTGAGATGCAAAAAACACAAATCAGTGCAAACGTTGCTTCGGAATAGTTTGGGTAATACTGTGTGATCACGTACGCACAATACATAGAAAAAAAGGCAGTGTGCTCTGTGGTTACTCTCTCAGGTGGGCGTTAGCATATCATAATCTCTTGGACCAATAGCGTGAGTTTTCCGCATTCGACTTATACGACTGACATTATAAAATACCGGAAATTATACTGTAAAATCACGGGAGAACTTAAACGCGAGTATATACAGTAGTTTATTTTCTGTCAGTGCACCTGTTGCACACTGACTGGCATTTTTTTTAGTTCTTCATTTTGCCTTATACAATTTCTTGTATTAGGAATTTTTTAGTTTTTGCATACCCTTTGGGGTCACAGCGCATTGTCAGCCATTATACAGTGCTCCTGGAGCAAAGGCAGGTTAAGGGATTTGCTCAAGGGTCCAGCAGAATAGGATTTCCTTTGGCAGTAATAAGGATTTGAACCAGCAATCTTCCACATATCGGTACAGATCCTTAGTGTGAGACACACCATTCTGCCCTAAATTTAGACCCTTACAAATCTGTCAAAATTAAAAGAAATTACTGAAAATGGGTAATAGATGTTATTGCCTTGACCACTTACAGTCCAAGACTAATACCTCAATATCTTAACATTCCTTTTCTAGTTTAGAGGTCAACACATCAATAACTCTGACACTGAAAACTGAGATGTTATTTTTCAGTCACCTTCCCCTAATATCCAGGGACTTTACAAATACAGCAGATAAGATAAAAATAAATATATATATATATATATATATATATATATATATATATATATATATATATATATATATATATATATATATATATATAAACAGAATGACCACATCACTCTTGAGGTGGTCAAACTGCACTGGCATCTGACCCAAAACAGAATCATCTCAAAAATTCTTCCTCTGTCTCTACAGAGATTTATATTCCAATCTTCCAGACTACTTGTCATCTGAGACCTGACACCAGCTTCCTCACTAGCTTAGAATCCTATCATACAAGTTTATGTGAGCACTTATTTAGCTTTGTTGTTCCTGCTCTCCCAACCTCTCAGCCTATGTGTGTCTGTGAGGTTCTGATATAATTAAAATTTAAACAGTACCTAATATCTACATTGGTTTAATTGCATGGCATGTGACCTATGCCCGTATTCATTTTATTTTTGGCTCCTCAGTAGTTATGCTTTTTAAGTCATACTGCCAGACTACTCAAATGGATTTATACAGTACATTTAACATTTTGTAGGCTTATCTTACATTTGAATAGTCTTGTCAGTTTAATTTCAACATGCTGTGCTGAGGTAAACGTCACTGTGCTCTCCTTATCAACATGTATTTTTAGTCTACTGTTGAGTATTAACATTTTATTTTTACTTTTCACATTTCTTCCAACAGTTTATTTCCGAATGATTTGACATGTATTGTTTCATATTGCATTCTGTCCCCATTTTACTCTGAATGACAATTTCTGTGTGAACTGTACTGTAAAGTGCTCAATGATGGTGTACTCTCACAGTGAAATGTCCTGTGTAAGGGTAAAAATCAATTTGCATTGGTTAAAAATTTGAATTATTTTTGTTATTGGGCGGCATGGTGGCGCAGTGGGTAGCGCTGCTGCCTCGCAGTTGGGCGATCTGGGGACCTGGGTTCGCTTCCCGGGTCCTCCCTGCGTGGAGTTTGCATGTTCTCCCCGTGTCTGCGTGGGTTTCCTCCGGGCACTCCGGTTTCCTCCCACAGTCCAAAGACATGCAGGTTAGGTGGATTGGCGATTCTAAATTGGCCCTAGTGTGTGCTTGGTGTGTGGGTGTGTTTGTGTGTGTCCTGCGGTGGGTTGGCACCCTGCCCAGGATTGGTTCCTGCCTTGTGCCCTGTGTTGGCTGGGATTGACTCTGGAATGACCTACCAAAATTAATCAGGTCAGCTGACTCCATGAATTCCTTTAAAAAACAACTCAAAACTCATCTGTTCAGGAAGGCTTTTAGCTCTATTTGACTTTATTACCTTTCTCTCAGTTTACATCTCTGTCAAGATGCCAATGTAACCTGTATGTGTGTGCGAGACCATCAATTATGTTGTCTGTTTTTTTCAGAATTTACTGTCTTAATCTTCTTTATTTATTTATCTGGTTTGTACAATGCTATATACTGTATATTCTGCCGTTCTTTATTATATTCTGTAAGTGCCTTGAGCATGGGAAAGGCGCTATATAAATAAAATGTATTATTATTATTATTATTATTGGCTCCGGCAGACCCCCGTGACCCTGTGTTCGGATTCAGCGGGTTGGAAAATGGATGGATGGATGGATTTTTGTTATTGGCTTCCAAACATCCAACCTCAAACTGGTTTGGTTCAATTTGAGGTCAGTGCTCAACATATCATCACTGTTTACAAAGCAGTAACCAACCCTGAATGAATTATCTGCCCAACTAACCAATTTAGATGGACTGATTGATAGATATGTGCTTTTTGTCCCCAAAGGGATATTAAAACTTTACAAAAGCTCAAGAGAGAAAGAGATATAAGAGTTGAGAATGAACATAGTATGTGGATGTGAGTGGAAAACCCACATAAATCTGATAAGACAACAGGCAAACTCCATGCAGAATGTGAATGGAAGGAATTCCAATCATATTTTTACGTAATCACCTTGGCTACTCATCTTTAACATCCATCCATTTTCTTAACCGCCTTATCCATGGCAGGGATGTGGGAAAGCTGGAGTCTATATCAGCAAGCATTGGATGCAAGACAGAAACAATACCAAGACAGGGCACTAGTCCATCGCTGAGTGAACACACACACACTAGGGCCATTTTAACACCACCAATTCACCTTATCTGCATGTCTGTGGAAGGACACTGAAGGACCGAGGTTAAACACATGCAAGCATGGGGAGAACATGCAAACTCTACAAGGTTAGCAACAATCACATTCAAACTACTAGTACACTCCTGCGATGTTTAAAACTTCAGTTTTGTATTGATTTTACAGATGTCTTCTTTAGTACTTTGATATTGGCCTCACAATTAAGTTGCCGTATAAAACGGATCCTCAAACACAAACTGCTACAATTCAAAGCTATTTGAATCACAAACCACATTAACTCTGTACTGGCCGCGTATCACAACTGGGCTACATTCTCTATGCCAGACACTTTCGATTGTGGTCCTTCGGTCCAAGTATTCGTTAAAATACAAGGAAGCTGCCATCTCCAGCAATCAACCAAGCTTCCAGCTTTACTGCGCCCCGCAATCTCGGCCTGGTAACGGTACTGGCGCGCTCCCGGCTCCCTATAATTAAGAACAGAACACGAGAAGCGAACACGCTCATTCACTTTCTTCGTTACCAACTCGACCACTGGATAAACGCGAGTCTAACTAACGACACTCGACCGTCGGCAGCCAAGTGACCAATCGACTCTGAAACCCCGTTACAAACCTGTTCGGTCGCCATGATCAGCGTCCTTCTCTGGGTCTAAATGTCTCGGTATGATCACCAGAGCAAACCATTGTGAAGCCAGGTGGGCGAACGGTGGAGACACTCAGCTGATTGAAGCGTAGTCCGCCCCTTCTGCTCCAGTCTGCATGTAGAATACCCGTAGTGACCACTGAGAAGATCTGACCATCTGAGTAGCAAAAAAGAAGAAACAATTTCTGAATCCGTAATCCCCCCCCCAGGACTTGGTACCTTCCAAGTGAAGCGCGGCCATGTGAACTCCGCCACAAATAAACTCGGCAAGGGGCTGGAAGAGTCCCGAAAAGGAAAAAAGCGGCGCTCGGAGGACGGAGCGGCGTTGGTACTGCGCGTCAAAACTGGGGTGTGTCCGGTGCTGTAGATCATTTAACAGGGCAACTATCCGTCCGACGGGGTCCCGATTGAGCTCCGTAGACGTATTGTCGACGTATTTGTTTTGAACTGTCTAACTATTTAAAAAGCCATTATCTGTCAGTACATGGAGTTTTGCATGGGAGTGGCTAAGCTTTTGAACTGTGAATGATGGACTTGTCTGACTATGGGACCCAAACATGGAACCAATTATGTGTTGTGGTGTTTAAATTGCTATGGAAAAATGTAACATTTTAAAAATTATTTTTACGGCACCATACGAATGGGTTTTGGGGCTCGCATGGGTGTGCCCTGCCACAGACTGGCATGCTGCCCAGGGTGGGTTTCCATGCACTTAATGCTGCCAGGATAAGCACCGTCCCCCGGTGGTAAACTTACTGCTTAAAGGAGTTAGAAATTATATTAGTCAAATGTGAAACATCTGTCTGCCTTACATGAAAAATCTCAGAACATATTTAGATAGATACTTTATTAATCCAAAGGGGAAATTCACAAATCCACATAAAAGAAAGTGATAGGAGTGATCAATAAAAAATAATAAAAAAAAAGAAAAAGAAAAGGTAGAAAAATAAAGTCGTACACGGAGCTGCTGAAAAGGCTGCCATTCTCGGCGGTGCCTGAGTCATAGTGGATATGTTACCGCTAAAGTGCAGAAATCAGTTATTCTACAGATTGGTAATGTGCAGATTAACTAGGGTGATCCGTTAAAGTGACCAACAAAATAAGTCAATATAATTATAAATATTAGAGTGTACTTCTTTTGCAATTTTGTGCACATTAATAAAGACAATATTCAAATACCAGTCTTAATAATTTGCTTCAACTACATTATGAGGGTACAAGGAAATCCACACATTATTTTTAATAAACCACCTAGGGAGCCTGCAGGATACATACTGTCCTGACTGGAAATTGTAAGGTGATTTCCAAAACCACTTTACATGTAGGATTGATACTCAGATAGAAGTCAGCAAACTTATAGTAAAGTTTGCCTGTAGATGCTTTTTCTGAGATCATTTCTGATGCATTGCTATTGACCCATTATTGACTCCATATATTAATATGATTACCTCATTCCCAGTCATAGCCAGTTTACAACAACAACAACAACATTTATTTATATAGCACATTTTCATACAAAAAGTAGCTCAAAGTGCTTTACATAATGAAGAGAAGAAAAATAAAAGACAAAATAAGAAATTAAAATAAGACAACATTAGTTAACATAGAAAGGAGTAAGGTCCGATGGCCAGGGTGGACAGAAAAAAAACCCCCAAAAAAACTCCAGAAGGCTGGAGAAAAAAATAAAATCTGTAGGGGTTCCAGGCCACGAGACCGCCCAGTCCCCTCTGGGCATTCTACCTAACATAAATGAAATAGTCCTCTTTGTAGTTCGGGTTTTTCACGGAGTCACTTGATGCTGATGGTCATACAGACTTCTGGCTTTTAATCCATCCATCATTGTTGGAACATCATGGTGCTTTGGGTAGATGGTGGTGGCGCACGCCACCACCAACAGGACACCGGAAAAGGAAACAGAAGAGAGAGTAGGGATTAGTACAGATTTTGAATGGATAGTTATTATAATGAATTGGATATACAGAGTATCAGGATTAAATTACAGTGAAGTTATGAGAAGGCCATGTTAAAATAATGTGTTTTCAGTAGTTTTTTAAAGTGCTCCACTGTATTAGCCTGGCGAATTCCTACTGGCAGGCTATTCCAGATTTTAGGTGCATAACAGCAGAAGGCCGCCTCACCACTTCTTTTAAGTTTTGCTTTTGGAATTCTAAGGAGACACTCAGTTGAGGATCTGAGGTTACGATTTGGAATATAAGGTGTCAGACATTCCGATATATAAGCCGGGGCGAGATTATTTAAAGCTTTATAAACAATAAGCAGAATTTTAAAGTCAATTCTGAATGACACATGTAACCAGTGTAGTGACACACTGATACAATGATATAATTTATACGACTCTCTCTGCTATCCTCACATTTCAATACTGAAGAGCTGAAGCCTATTTGGATAGCATCAGGTTCAAGGCAGAAACCACCCCTGCACAGGGTGCTTACTCATCAGATCTAGAGCTGCAAATCAGCCTAATGTAAATGTTTTTGGTATTTGAGAGGAAACTATGAAACAAATTAAGATAGAGAACTGGCATGATTTTGAAATCTATGCTTTGAAGCTGTGAAGTAGAGGTGCCAACCACTGTGCCACTATGCTGCCTTGCCTCAGAAATAGAAACTATTTCTTTAACTTCATAATTAACAAAACATTTTTCTTTGGGTAATTGTGACATTCTAAGCCAGCCTTTTATTTTGTATATTTGTCATGCAGTATCTGAGGCAAACAAAGTATATTTTAAAATAGATTATAGTGTGATCAAATGTGTAAACTGCATCTTGTTCAAAACTGTAAAAAGTCTATATTGTGTATGTTCCTCAAAGTGCATACTACCCTGTTTTACATCATTTTAAAGTTATACTTAAGGCAACATGGCTATACAGCGTTGTGTTTTGATATACTCCCATCTATTATTTTGCTATGCCATTTATTCATTCTTATTTTTATTTATTTCTAATTCTTTTCTTTTTTTGTAACGTTTTCCTTGACATCTCCTAAAGCACTTTGAGCTACATCCTTTGAGTGAAAATGTGCATATAAATAAATGTTTTCGTTGTAGCAGTTAGTCTTGTTGCTTCACATCATCAGAGTCCTGGCTTTGAATACTGGACTCATCACTGTTTGTAGAGTTCAGATGCATCCAAGTGCCAATTTGGTTTTCCTTCTGCATCCTAAAAAATGTGTTATGTTAAGTAGCAATTATAACAGGTGTTGATGTGAGTGGATTATTTTGTGGGTATTTGCCAGAGTCTGGCAAGCTGTCATGGACTGGTTTCTGCCTTTAGCAAAATCTTTCTTTGATAAGGTTCAGCTTTGAATTGATTGGGTTCCAAAAATGGATGGATGAATGAACGAAGTGAGCTGATTTTTGTGGGGTTTGCTGTTTTCATTGAATATTTTAGATAATCATACAAAAAGACAGCATTTTAACTAACATTGTGGACACAGATAACTCATAAACTACTTCTCTTATTTCTGCACAAGATGCATATATACTCACCCTATCAATAGTTTATTGTTAACAAGTGGTGAGTGTACATTATATAAATGGCACCATCCAGGCCTTTGCAGTTTGTATTTTCTTGGATCACTAATGACATCATTTGAAACACATTTTGCTCCAAAACTATTATTTCACTGCAGACTTCTAGATGTTAAGCTGTTCTTTGGCATTCATGGTTAACACCACTTTGAGGAAAGACCCATTTAGGAGCACAGAGGACTCAAGTCATACCTAAGAAAATAAGGACATGGATTCAGATTAGTGAGGGGTGGAGGATAAGGAGTGATAAGTTAAACTGATTAAATATTAGTAGCTCATCTGTAATCATTAGCAGGCACAAGGAGCAGGTATGAGTGTAAACAGCAATATAGACAACAATGGCAGACACCAGGAAATTTAAACACTGGAAAATTATTTTGGGAAATTGTAGTCACTGATTGTAGCAAAATTTAAAAAAGGGGGCAAGGATCAGGGCTGTTGAGTCAGTACACACAATCTTCAACTCCAACTTTGACTCCTCCATTTATTGTATCACCGACTCTAACTCTCACTCCAACTGTGATTCCTCTATTTGTAGTTAGACTAATATATTTACTATGTTGATTTGAATCACACAAAATACAAGATACAAGGCATTTCATCACTGCCATTGTGAATCATCAGGCTACTTTTTAGCACTCTAATCTGTTAAAGTTTGTGTTTAAAGCCTGCAGCAATAGCACTGTGGCTTAAATATTATTTATTAAATAATACTTTAATAAAATTAAAACAGAGGTCATATTTTTATCATAAGGGTTGAATAAAAATAGTTTAATTGAACTAGTATAAATTAAATTGGAAATTTTAACACATTATGTTACAATTTACGTTTAGTTGGAGTTGGTACATTTTTACTGACTCTGACTCCTATAACCCAATAATTGCTCCAAACTATGACCCCAACTCCACAGCCCTGGTAAGAATGCTAAGTAACGCCATTTGAGACACAGGGCTTGAAAGTCTTTGATAAGTAAGTACAGGTCTAGAACTTGTTTGAATATACATATAAGGAGACACGTTATGTTGTGACTGCACCTTTTTTAATAATTTCTTAATTTATCTCTCTATCAATATATAATGTAGCCAAAAATATGACTCCTGTGTGGTGTTTACATGTCCTCAGTTAGTCTGTGTTAGTTTCCCTGGGTAATGTGAATTTCTATAACAGTCCAAAGACATTCTTATTAACTTTATTGGCATGGTAGAGTGAATGTGGGTGTGCATACATGAGTGTGACCTTTGGAGGGCTAGTACAGTATGCTGTTCAGGGTTGGTTGCTGAATCCAGTCTTTTTGTAGGCTATGGCTCTCTGTAACAGTGGTGTTGTTACAGGGCGGTTTTAGCCCCTAATATCCAGCCTCCGGCAAATAAGTTTCACAAGAACCCCACCACCCCATCTCATGGTGTTTGTCGTGCACCCCCTGATCTTTGAGAGCTTAGCCCTTCCTTCCTCCTGTTATGCATTCTGACATGCATGGATGACTCGTGTGTAACTCCACCAGGGACAACGCACTCACCCTTCGCAGCTCTTTGACTGACCAAAAGTCCATTGGAGACCAACACTGTACAACTAGTAGGAATAACAGAGAATGGGCTAAGCCCCTAATAATTACAAATGCTAGCAACGCCTCCAGTCTGTGACTGTATCTTTATATTTAATGCAGAGCTGACTTACTGACTTGCTCATCAACCAAAACACTGTTTCCCGTTTAGTTAAAAAACTGACATTTGGCAGGATGGTACATCTAGGGTAGTTGGTATCTGCTAAGAAAAGACATTTTGATCAATCAGTATTTAGGGGTACCCCCCCACAATAGAAAAATTAAATACCTCAAAGTTTCAAAAATGCTTTGATGGATTTGATTGAAATTTGGTGGTGTTACAGAAAATGAGCCAATTCATGTTTTGTTATTTATTGATACATTTTTTATTTGTTCAACCCTCCTGCCTGCACTACATGCTAGCAACTTCGCATCTCTGCTGCTCACATATGTGGATTTCACTTTCACCAAACAACAAATCTTTTAATTCTTGCGGATACGTCTCTTCATTGGGAAGAAACACTACTTTTCCCTGATGGCAACACGAATTAGACGATCTACAAGTCTCCGACTTAAAGTTTAAATCTAAACAATATATTCGATCTCTTTTCACTGTTCCATTATTTCATCAAGTAAATATTTCTGTTTGTTTGCGCTAATGCGATCTTTACTATCATTTTTTTGAGACTTTCGAATTTTCGTACTTCCATTATCTCTAACCTGCTCTGCATGTGTATCGCAGTAACATTTTTGAATTCTTTACAATGTTCTAACATTCTAATGTTCTAACAGTATCCTGCTCCACTGACAGACTGAGGAGATCGTTCCTCCCCCACACTATGCGACTCTTCAATTCCACCTGGGGGGGGGGAACGTTAACATTATTCAAAGTTATTGTCTGTCTGTATACCTGCATTATTATCACTCTTTAATATTTTCTTTATCAGCATGCTGCTGCTGGAGTATGTGAATTTCCCCTTGGGATTAATAAAGTATCTATCTATCTATCTATCTATCTATCTATCTATCTATCTATCTATCTATCTATCTATCTATCTATCTATCTATCTATCTATCTATCTATCTATCTATCTATCTATCTACTTTGTCATCTACTCTTTGTCTTTATTTCCATCCCTGGGTGTGGTTAAATCTCTTGGCACAAAGTCTCGTCTCACGGGACGTGAAATTGTCTGTCTGAGAAAGTCTTGTCTTGTCCCTCTTCCCAAGAATTTTTAAATTATAATAGAGAGATTATGCTGCACAAAGAGCATGCTTTACTCAAACAAAGTACAGAACAGAAGCGATTGGTAGGCCACACAGATAGCACCATTAACCAATTGGGTGGAAGGATGACTGAAGATAGGATGGGAAAAAAGAAACCTGATCACGTTGTGAAATGGAAAGAGAAAGTTCAGTGAAGATCAAGGAAGATGCAAAGCTCAATGTTTAAGGAACACTGTTTTTGCTGTTGACTACTAATGTTCTTAGATATGTCCTGGCTATCATCTTAATTACCTGTTCCACTTCATCAACCTCCAGCCCCCCTGGTTGTAGCACTGAATATTTCAAAGGAGATCCCCATTCCCCCCACCACTCTTTGATTACGGCGCGTAAAGCATGCAATAAGTAGCGTCAGTCTCAGATCAGTGTAACATATAAGGGAAACAGCAGTTATGTGTATACACTTCAAACACCGCTTTGCAAATGTACAGTATTTTCACATCTGTGCATATTAATGGGGTACTACATACAACTGACAAATAACACGAAAAGAAATACTGCACCTGAGTGAATGATGTAAACAAATGAAAGTACCCCATGACCTTGAATTGAAACAAACAGGTCAGAAGATGGATGACAGTTGGAAAACAGCATGATGAGCCTCTTGTTGATTTTTAGGTAAGTTGAGAGGCATCAGTTACAAATGAAAAAAACTAATGTTCAGAAAATGTCAACCACCAAACTGAAATCTGTGGAAGTCTTTATTTTCAAATATGAGCTATAAAAAAATTAAAATCCCATCAGAAACATGTATAAGCTGAAAACTATTTGATAAGTAAGCCATTTAAGGATAGATCTAGACAGTTGGGAATATATAATCTACTGGTAATACAGTCAGAGAGCTGCATCGTAGGCAGCACTTAGACTTAGAGTCTTACTAGCAGTAGCACTTCCAATATTTGTTAATAATAATAATTTGATATCTCCTTGCAAAATCACAGCTCACAAGTTGTCCATCCATTTTCCAACCTGCTGAATCTGAACACAGGGTCACGGGGGTCTGCTGGAGCCAATCCCAGCCAACACAGGGCAGGAACCAATCCTGGGCAGGGTGCCAACCCACCGCAGGACACACACAAACAACAATAGGGCCAATTTAGAACTCGCCAATCCACCTAACCTGCATGTCTTTGGACTGTGGGAGGAAACCGGAGCGCCCGGAGGAAACTCACGCAGACACGGGGAGAACATGCAAACTCCACGCAGGGAGGACCCGGGAAGCGAACCCAGGTCCCCAGGTCTCCCAACTGCGAGGCAGCAGCGCTACCCACTGCGCCACCCAGCTCACAAGTTATCCTGACTGAAAATATTATGATAAATCTTAAAGTTTTTTTTCTGCTCACATATATACATTCCTTAAAATGTAAAATAAGTGTTGATATATTGCATTGAATGAAAGCTGCCGAGGTAGCACAGTGATTAGTACTGTCGCCTCACAGATTCTGTTATGTACTTTCTTCTAGATAATCATTTTTTTTCTAATATCCACAAACCAGTGTCACTTAGGCTGTCCAGCAATTCAAAGCTGGCTCTGTGTGTTGCTGAAACAGGCTTTGACTTCTTGTGACTACATGATTAAGAAAAGTGAGCTGGCAAATAGAATGACTCATAGCACCAGAGAGTGGCTATGTGTTGTGTTTCTCTCCTTGCGCATAACTGTTTTTTGCATGTAATTTTTTTTGGGAAGTCAGTTATAATGAATATTTATTATGACTGACAAACTCATTTAAACATTGGAGCAAGTGTTTAGAATTAAAATTTTAGCCTAATAAATAAGAAGTTACTATCAGCTGTAATCAAAAATAGCACAACTGGCATTACTCAACCCAGAATAACTAGCTAAGAAATGGGGGCAAAGGAAAAGCATCCAAGTGAGAACAGGAAACTGCTGCAATTGACCTCCTTTGCTCAGCATTTATCTGGCCAATGTGCAATCATTGGAAAATAGTCTAGACAACACACAGATATATTACAATACAATACAACTAATTTTTTGCATAGTACTCTTCAGTTAGTGCAGGTGTAGAGTATTGTGAACAATTCTCAGTAAAATACAAGTATAGATTATACTAATTACTAAATACAGGACTGGTACACATAGACAAGGCTGGCTACATAGAGAGACATCAGAAAGTGCTGTTTTTGTTTCTTGAAAATGTAACTAACTACTGAGGTACCAGACACCACAATGCAGCCAGATGCTTCACTGTCTTTTGTGGCTATCTGAGTGAACCTTCAGTCACCATTTGAAAAGGCAAAGGAGGAGGTGCAGTATGTGTTTAATGGTGAACAAATAATCCATGTTACAATTGTCTCTAAAAATTGTTCACCTGATCTGGAATATTTATTGATCAAGTGTTATCCACTTTATCTTCTGAAGGGAGTTCTCTGGTGTTCTTCTGATTTCTGTTTATATTTGTACACAAGCCATCATGAACAGTGCACTAAAATATGTGTACAGCATTATTACAGAATATGAGTATTTACATCCTGTGGGATTGTTTATTGTTTTTGGGGGCTTCAACAAAGCAAATTTAATGAATATTTACCGTTACTATCACTAGCCAGCTATCTGGCTCACAAGGGGTGAAAAAAGATGCATGGTGCCATCTACTGCACCCCCATCTTGGATGGTCTGATTACTGGTCAGCAGTTATGCTTACAAGCAGAGACTGAAACATGAGGAGCACTGGCAATAAAAGTAGTTCAGTGCTAGACTAAAGAAACACATGAAAAGCTGCAGTACTGCTTTGAGTGTTTTAACTTGGACATGTTTAATGATTCGTCATCAGATCTGGAAGAGAATGCAGACATTTTAAAAGGATCCCTCAAAAAATAGCTGTATTTATAGCAGCAGCACAGCACAGCAGCACAGAGTATGACTTTGTGCTTACAAACACAATCTGCATTTTACCTAATAAGAAACTGTGGATCACCACTGACATCAATACTTTACTGAAAGTACACAACAATGCATTTCAACAAGATATGGAAACATACAAGAAATCTGGATATAAACTCAGAAAAGCAATCAAACTGACTGGAGTAAACTAGAGATGGAATTTGCACAAACTTTGGCAGGGACATAAACTTTGTTTATGAACTACAATGTAAAACCTAATCCAACACCATCTTCATTTTTCCTTCCAGACAAACCTAATACTTTCTATGCCCATTTTGATAGCAACAGCAAGCATCCTTTCATTTGATTGCCTGCAGCACCACACAATTCATCCATTGTTTCTGTACATTCTGTCATGATGTAAGGCAGACTTTTAAATGAGTTAATGTCCACAAGACATTTTGTCCAGATGGAATTTCAGGAAGTGTTTCAAAAAACTGTAGCAATCAAGTAGCTGATGTCTTCAGTAATAACTTTAGTTTTTCCATGACAGAAATCTGTGGTCTCCTACTTGCTTTAAAAGAATAACAATTGTACCAGTTTCAAAGAAAAGAAAACTTAACTCTCCCTATGACTACTGACCGGTTTCACTCATTCCATTTGTGATGAAGTGCTTTGATAGACAGGACACATTAAACTGAATATTCCAGATACCTATGGTTATCTCCAGTTTGCATATCATCACAAGAGGATGCCATATCCTATGCATATCATAAAATTGTGGCACATCTGGATAATAAAAACTGCTATGCCAGTATCCTGTTTATAGATAACAGCTCAGCATTTAACACTGTTGTACAATCAAAGTTGACCACCAAACTTCTCAATTTAATCCCTAGTGCCACTGTCTGCAACTGAATATTGGACTACCTAAATAACAAACCACAGCATATGTAGACTGGTAGCATCACATCTCTCACACTGACCCTCAACACAGGCTCTCCACAATGTAGTGTGCTGAACCCTCATCTGTACTCCTTGTCCACTTCTGATTGTGTGGCATGACACAGCTCCAATATCATTGTTATGTTTGCTGATGACAGCACCATCATAGGTCTGATCACCATCATTAGAGGGCTTACAAAGATGGGGTTCACCTGCTGATTGAGTGGTACAAAGTAACAATCTCACCTTTAATGTCAACAAACCCAAGGAGATGGTCATAGTCTTAAGGAAGCAGAAGGCAGACCACACTGACATCTATATCTAATGACATATTGTTGAAAGAGTGAGCAGATTTAAATTACTTGGAGTGACTTTCCCAGATGAACTAAAGTTGGCGTATCACATTTCATGTTTTGTCAAAAAGGCCCACTAGTACCTCTACTTTCTTACACGTCTGATGGTAGCTCACATTTCTCCATCTGCTCTCGCAATCTTCTACAGATGATGAAGAAGATGATCTTCTTCTGATGAAGGAAACTCCACTATAATTATGTTGTTGGACTTAAGTGCAACATTTGACACCATCGACCATTCTATTGTACTGCACAGGCTAGAAAATGATGTTGGGCTTACAGGCACCGTTCTCGCTTGGTTTAGTTCTTACTTATCAAATCGATTCCAATATGTACAGAAATGTGCTGACAGTACTCCATCATTATACACAGAAGTTCAATATGGTGTCCCGCAGGGCTCAGTACTGGGACCTTTACTGTTTTTACTTTACATGCTTCCACTGGGATCTATCATTAGGAAACATAATGTTAATTTTCACTCATATGCAGATGACACCCAGTTATACCTTTCATTTAAAATAAATGAAGTTTCTCCGATGTTGTCTTTAATTAGTTGTGTTAGCGAATTAAAGGAGTGGATGAATGAGAACTACTTGTCTTTAAATACAGATAAAACAGAGATGTTATTTGTTGGAGGGAATGACGCTGATCATAACAATATTTTGTCATCATTTAACTCAGTTGGAATCCCAATTAATTTTACTGAATCAGCCCGCAATCTAGGCTGTCTTTGACGCTAGCATGTCATTTAAAGCGCATATTGCAAAGTTGTCCAAAACATGTTTCTTCCATCTTAAAAATGTTAGGAAATTAAGGCGCTTTCTAAATAAACAGGATTCTGAGAAATTAATTCATGCATTTATTTCTAGTAGGATTGACTACTGCAATGCGGTGTTCACTGGATGTTCAAACTGTTCTTTATACAGCCTCCAGTTAATCCAAAATGCGGCTGCAAGAATTATTACAAGAACAAGAAAATACGAACACATAACTCCAGTTCTTAAATCCTTACACTGGCTCCCGGTATGTTTAGGGCAGATTTCAAAATCCTCCTTTTAACATATAAAGCATTAAATGGTCAAGGTCAGGCTTACTTGTTTGAACTTATCATGACTTACAAACCAGAGCGCACATTAAGAACTCAAGATGCCAGTCTGCCTATGGTTCCAAGGATTAATAAAATAACAATGGGAGGTCGAGCTTTTAGTTACAGGGCCCCTAAACTGTGGAATGGTCTGCCTGCTACTATAAAGGATGCCCCTTTGGTTTCAGCTTTTAAATCCCGGCTGAAGACTCACTACTTCAGTTTAGCATATCCTGACTAGAGCTGCTGATTAACTATACATACTGCATCTCTGTTGTTAGTCATTAGCACTAAAACATAAGTAACATGATAGTTATAATTTGTTACTAACCCTCACCTATTCTGTTTCTCTTCTCGGTACTCAAATGTGGCACTTGGTGCCACAGCCCACCTGCCAAGTTGTTTTGCCTGCCTAAGGTAAAGTCATCCCTGATGGAGGATCGCAGGAATCGTGGGAAAGAGGGGTCCTTTCATCGGATTGGCTGGCCCAGCAATGTTTCAGCCGTGGAATGGCCAAATGGGGGAGGCAGCTTGATTATATGATATCATTTACTGTTAAATTCTGCTCCATACTTCTAAAATTTTTTTTTTTTTATTTTACTTCTAAAATAACTTTTTATTTTATACTGTATTGAGGATTTGTTCTGTTATGTGTATTGTATTGTATTGACCCCCTTTTTTTGACACCCACTGCATGCCCAACCTACCTGGAAAGGGGTCTCTCTTTGAACTGCCTTTCCCAAGGTTTCTTCCATTTTTCCCTACCTTGTTTTTTTGGGAGCTTTCCTTGTCTTCTTAGAGAGTCAAGGCTGGGGGGGCTGTCAAGAGGCAGGGCCTGTTAAAGCCCATTGCGGCACTTCCTGTGTGATTCTGGGCTATACAAAAATAAACTATGTATGTATGTACAGATGCAGAGTAGAGTCCATGCTCACTGGCATTCTGGTACGCACTTGTTCGACTCAAGATCATACTGTGCTGGAAATGGTAATGAAAGTGGCACAGAATAATACTGGCACAGAGCCACCATCTGTTCAGGAGATATATAAGTTGCTGCCTTAGAAAGGCAAACAGTATAATTAATAACCTCAGCCACCCTGCATATCAGCTTTTCTCACTCCTCCTGTAAGACCATTGGCACTCACAATAGTAAATTCAGGGGCAGCTTCTACCACAAGTCATAAGACTGCTGAACAGTCAATCATAAGAACAAATACTGAAACATGACAAATAATGTGTATGAATATATAGTGCTTGCAAATTCATAGTGTATATATTGTATATAATTGCAGGACAGTGTTTGAAACAAACAAATTTATTTAGACAAGTGTGAGGGATGAGTTTCCCAATAAACATTTGAATTATATTTAATGCCTATTCTGTGTTTTATTATTTTTAGCTAATATTATTTTGTTTATTTTACTTTATACTTTTTGTCTGTTGTTCAGAGAATTCAGTGTATCATGAAGCCTGTATAGCAATATGTAATATATCACAATTAAGAGTATTGTCTCATGCCAAGTGAGGCAATTTCTCTGACAAGACATGCAACTAAGAATTTGATTGTACCATGTACACGAGAATATAATATATTATTATTATCTGACTGGAAATGATTTGACTTAACTTGAATTATGAGTGTAAGATAGGTTCATGTAATGGAAGGATGCTGGAAAATAATTATCAGTAGCCCATAGTGACATAGGAGTGCAGCAGTGAGCATGATGGCCTCACAGCCACCGAGCCCTGGGTTTGAATACTGGCTTAGTCATCCATATGTTTACAATATCTTCATTGATTTTCACAAATACATGCATGGTAGGTTAATTGGCGAGTCAAAGTTGGACCAATAGGAGTGAATATCCTTACAATGGAGCTCTGTCTTGGGATGGATAGAAAATGGAAGAATGAACACAGCTGCTTAATTAATTAACAGTGGGAATGCGCAGGAGTAGTGGTATAGTCAAGTATGTTTAAACAAGGTGTGTAATTACACCTGTGAGAGTAGAGCAGTGTGTATACGTTACGATCGCCAAGTTAAAGCGCTCCACTTTTTTACCTGATTAACGATACTGAAGAGTACGGCTACCCGCGAAATACGTGCTGTAATACAGACAACTGGGCATGCGCTCTGGTTTGGGTAAACAGTCACTTGAAGCCCTTGGAGCCCACGAAAGACACGCACCGGCCGTGTAGGACTAGGCTGGGTGTAATGGGTGAATTATAAAGATAACACAGACAAAATAATGGTAAATCTGGAAAAACTGGTTCGGTCGCTAGTGCAACTTGCAGATGGAATATTGTATTTTAACACTTTCTTATAGGAGTCCACGCAAAAAGTATGCACGCTCACGGCATAATCCTGACACGAGCACAGTTTAAACGGGTCCGATGCACCGATTGAAAATATGAATGTGGGCGCAGTTTGAGGTACGGGGAGATGCCACGGTTTCAGTGAGATTATCTGATAGACAGCACACGAGAGGGGTCAAGCAGATGCATGCAATCGCAGCCCCCACCCCATCTCACCATTGACCCCCTCCACTGCAGAGGAGAAGCGTGCGGGGCGGCGGGAGTATTTCGTCACACCCGTAAATCAGTAGGGAATCCACTCGTTAGGAAAGCGTGTTGCTACAACTAAAGCTGAGCTTGGCGTGCGTGGCATCGGAGTGCAACCCACGTCAGTGTATAAATAGGCAGGGCGCCCAGCGGCACAGATATTCGCTCCTTCGCTTTCGCCGACGGCAGGACACTATTATCTCTCTTGATTGTCGCTTTCCGAGGGGGGGAGGCGACAATGGCTGACTCGCTAAGGAGACTGGTGAACACTTCCACATACAGCATCCTGCAGGATAAACTCGAGAGCTGGTACAAGGACTATCATGTGAGTAAAAGATTTCCCGAGTTCGCGCGACGCCCGCTTTGTCACAGCACTTTGTGGATCACTTTCCTTGCACCTTGCATGAAAAATGAAAGGTAAATCAGCAATAAGAATTGCGAGTTTGGTGAAGGCAGATTGTTGCAAGAAAACAAGCGTCCTCATAAAAGAATCTTTATTATATTTTTGGGGGTTTATAAAAATAAAAAAGCGTATTGTTTGTGACTTACCACCATGGGGGTGGTGGGGTGGTTTTGGTTACAATTAATGGGCAAAAATAAACGTACGGTACACAAATAACAACGAAACTCACTTCAAGTGCATTGATTCTCCGGAAAAGTTTGGTTACTACGGACGCTCGTTGTCATGGAGACTGATAAGCTTTTCTCTTTGAAACTGTCGAGCAGTGGCTGCAGCTCAATAGCGACAGGAGGAAGGGGCGGGACCACGCCGAACTGTGCAGCCTGACCTTCACTCGTGCTTTTGACCTCGCTCGCTAACAGTGATGCTATAGTAGGATACTAACCGAAGTCGCGCACATTATTTACATTTCTTACAACAATGTTGTAATTTCTAAGCGACGTTTGTTTTATTGTTTCACTTCTCATAACAGTAGTAATAAAAAATATCGGCTACCCCGTTCGGAGTTGGTGTCTGTGCCCGTCACCATTCACATATACTGAGACGGTCAAGTATAGTAAATGGATGCACTGAAAACATTTAAAAAGTACATCTTGATATGTAATGTACTTTTAAAGTATCACAGTCAGAGGTTTAAACCTTCTAATAAAGCTAAACTGCCTTGTCACTGAGTAGTATGATTTTATATGCAAATAATTCATTTGAATAACCTCTTAAAAACGAAACAGTCATTTGTCTATATGTATTAACATTTTAAGCAAGCGTCAGTGATCAGTGCAATGGTTGTTGCCGATGCTTCATAGGCTTAAATCACAGTTTGGATTCTGTCCGTGTGCAGTTTGCATGTTCTCTTCTGTGTCTAAAAAGGTTTTGATTTGCCTTTCTTTCAAAAGATGTGCAGTTTCAGTTGAGTGACAAGTTTAAATTGGACTAGTGAGTGACTGTGGATATGCGTCCAGTGCATTGGTCCCTCTCCAAGGTTACTTTGTACATAATGATGACTGGATAGGCTTCATCAGCCCAAAACTAAATTCAATAATCTAATTTAGGCAATGCATAGACAATCTTCATTTCACACAGAAACTGTGTCCCAAGGTGAGTAATGTCTACAGAGCAATGTCACCAGTAACTAAGCAACAGAAAAATTTTAAAAATTGTGAAACTAGGCATTTGTGGTTAGAACTTGATTTGACTCTATTAGGACACACAGTAGCAGCACACTACTGTCCACTCCAGGGTGTAGATTGTGGTTTAGTCAGTATGTGAAGCTAGTTTGCACAATTTCTCTGTGTCTAAAAGATATCCAGTTTAGCTTGATTGTCAACTACAGGAGTGTACCCTGTGATAGATTGGCATCTTATTCAAGGGAGGTCATTGCCCTGTGCTTGATATGCTTAGATGGCTGGATAGATAAGCATGTGTGTGACACAGCACACTGGTGACCAGTGTAGGGTTGATTCCTGCTCTGTACTTAGCGCTGTCAGGATTCTATTTTGGAATAAACAGATATGGAAAATTAATCAATGTGTGAATAAAGAGTATTCGCTTACTAGTGGTATTATTGCTTTTGTTTGCATTTCTGTATTAGGAAAAAAAATAAGAAAAGGTACATTCCTTGCTAAGAAAACTAGAAATGTTAACTTTTGACTGGACTTTTTTTCTTAGCATATTCCCACAACACAAATTAAAAAAGAAAATTCACTGAATTTTCCCATATTACAAATGCATGCTGATACATTTCTTCTTGTATCTCTAAAGTATACTTTGTATTTTTGTGCAATATTATATATAAAATGCCTAGAAAACGTTGAGTTCCTTAACCAGGTGATTTTGTTTTCTTGCCAAAGAAGTCCTTGTCATAAAGCCATTTAAAAGCAAAGATTTCACTGAATTCTGTGAGAAAATGTTTAATTCAACTTTAACCTGAAATTAGTACAAACTGTTGCTTTTATAATTTGTTTTAATTTTCTAAAATTTCTGCAGTGTGCCTGAGCCAATTACAATTGCAGTAGCTGGCAGGAAACAACCAGACTATCTGGGGACGCACTCCAATGTGTACGCACACTCACTCACACTTGCACTACATTCACCTCTGAAATGCAAAGGAAAAACAGCACTAGTTATGTAACACAGTTTTTATTTGGAATTTGTAGTTTAGAGGACTAGTGAAAACCAAGTTTTTTGTTTTTTCTTTGTAAATATACTTGTCTGAATCAGATGCATTGTACAATGGCTGTGCAAAAGAAATGACTTCACATTATTTTTGTGTTGGTTGTGGCTTGATTTGTAGTTGACTTTGTGAAATAACTTGCCTTAAAACTTAATGTGTATATATCCCTTGTAAACAGCACTTCCATTGTAGGCATCAGATCCATGAGGCCCTGGACTTGAAAGGCAAATAGGATATAATATATATATTTATATAATATATATATATATATATAATATATATATATATATATATATATATATATATATATATATATATATATATATTAATATATATATATATAATATATATATATATATATATATAATATATATAATATATATATATAATATATATATATAATATATATACTCGGTTGAGGGTATGACCGGAGTCAAGAAGAAATGTTGGGGTGCCAGCTGGGCCATCCCGCTTTCTTTCAGGCTCTGGTGCAGCTTTAGGGTCGGAGCTCCATAGCGATTGGGATGCCTCCTTCTTGGTGTGTCTTGCTTTTATAACTCCTGGATCAGAAGGGGTGTGTTCAGCTTCCTCTCAGTAGGCGTCTTCTCTGAGCTGTGGATGACGAGAGACAAGAAAGTCAGTGGTCACGCCCCCTGGTGTTCCAGAGTGGTAGTGCTCAGATGAGCATGGAAGGTGACACTCATATGTGACAACATGTATGTGTTTTTATGTATGGGCATATATGAAGTATAGTAAAAATTCAAATTCATTTTTACACTGCATAGCAAACATGGAACCTGTAACAATACAACTGACTGGAATATTGGCAGTAAAGTCTAAAATTGTTAACCAAATTTGACTTTACTAAGCCTGTCGCAAATAATTTTCAGAGTTTCATTTGGTAAAATATGTTCAGTGTGTGGCATTTTGCTGCTGACAAGATGTATATACAGAAACCAATGTGAGGAACATTTTGGTATTCAGTAGGGTCAGAGAAATGAAATATCATGAGCAGCAAATGAACGTTAAGATTTTTTCAACCTTGGTAAAACCTTTAATCAAGATATTCAGCATGCTTCATGAGCCATTTGGTAAAATACAGAAAGTGTGTGTGTCACAAGCACTTTAAGGGACAGCCAGTTCTTCAAAAATGCCTCATTTTAAAGATTTTATGTCATTTGTATACTTGTGACCATAAAATTCATTTAATGCAGTATACCTCTTGAAACGTGGAAGGTTTTTGGTGAAGATTTTCTACAGAATCACTGTATTTAGCTGCTGCTCATAATTCTTAATGATCACTATGACTAAGAGTGTGCTTCTAATGGGTTACATGTAATGCATCCTATTTGTTAAATGCCTAAAAACCCTTACTGCCTTCTTCTAAATCACAGAATGTGTTCTGCCTATAAGAGATACAAAATCTGTTTTTTGATAAACAAGTCTATATGTCTGCTAACATCCATCACCTTCAACTATTCTGACCATCACAGGTGTTGACTTTGCTGTGCAACGTAAAAATTAGCTTGATTGTTAAAGTTACTTACTGTACATGTATATTTGTATTTATGGAGTATGGTGGGCAGCACTGCAGTCTCGTAGATCCAGTGTCCAAGGTTTGAAACCTTCACCTGCATGTTGTCATGGTAGACGTTGCATGTTCTCCTCACCCTTTTCCTCCCACATTCCCAAAGAAGTGTGGGTTAAGTTTATTGGAAATTCCAAATCCAATTTTGTGTGAGTGTGATCATTTGTTTAATTTGTAAATTCATACCATAGAAATAAACACTATTTGCATTGCACTGATGTATATGGTTATTTCTTTGCAGCTTATTTCATGTGACCAGAACCTGAACCGGTGCTGTGAACTCTTGGAGCTGACATCCAAAGTTCAAGGGCAGCTTTTTACAATATTAAATTTAACTGCTAGAGAAGGTAAGGGTTTTTGTTATTTTAAACCATTGTTGTATTGGAGCATACCAAGTTTACAGGCTCTGATTTAACAGCTCTGTGCAGTAAGATGCAGTGCCCGCTTTAGCAGAATGTGTATTGTTCAGTAGTTTAAGGTAAATCACTCACTAGCACAAATGCCATTTTAAGTAAACCAGACTTTACTTGTCATCTCCTTATCATGGTGGAAGTTATTAAAAAATCTGGAGACAGTGAGCCATAAATATTGGGATTAACATTAAGAAATATTGTATTTTTTTTTAGGAAAGTGCTATTAATTTTTTCCTTGAACCTTGAGAAATCAAATACATTACTTGCTCATTTTTAAGTATTGACTCTAAACTGGCTTGGTATGAGTAATTGTGCCTTGCCTTGTGCCTGATGCTTACATGAGAGAGCCTGGCTCCCTAAAACCTGGAATAGATATAAGCAAGCATGCAAAGATCAATAAAATGGAGAGATTGTTCAGTATGCATAAGAAACCAATTAATATCATGTCTGAGCAAATTTAGTGGCACAAACCACCAAATGGATGCTCTTGATTTGAATCTGTTCTGGAATCAGGCCTGGGTATGGTGTTCACCAGCACATGCCTCACACCCACAGTCCAATGTAAAGTTGTGACTCAGTTCATATAAGCTTCTGGGTGCCACAATGTATGCACACCACTCACACAATGGAAAGTGGGGTCAGGTGTAATGGCAGTTGACTGAAAGGCTTAGGGGGACACATCCTGAAGTACTAGACCTTAGTAGTGGAAAATGATGAAAGAGGAGTCCATCCTCACTAGAAACACCCTTGTGTGAACAGGAGAGAGACCTGAGCTCAATTTCCCAGTATACTCTGTGTCAAATATCAGTTTATCTGTTACTGTCTGTAACAATATAACTTTATACAATGAGTGATATATAGACAATTATTTCTAAAATAATACAGAAGATACTGATTGAAACCCTAATGTCTATAAAAAGAAAGGATTTCCATCTTTCCAGTGGTACATAATATGCCTTTATTTCTTTTTCAAATCACAATACAAGCATATTATGAATTTGCACATGAACTGTAAACAAGCATAACTAATATATATATATATATATATATATATATATAAATATATAATATTGGTTGGTTGGTAAATTTTCCATTTGTTGCTATTTATTAATATAATGATAACTTACATGCTCTGAATGGCACTCACAGGGGTCTTTAGGCAAACGAAGAATGAATCAGAAGTTACCTAGTGCAGCAGTTGACAATAGGGTGGACGTACGACTGAAGAAGTGGTGTCCTGGACAGAAAAAACCCCACAGAATCTCATTTGTTCAGTGAAGTGTGAAATGTTAAAGAGAGAATTCAATGAAGCTCTATGGTTAACAAGCGCTATAAAGCATGCATGCCAGTGCCAGATGCAGTGGCTGTGAGAGTTGGTCTTGCTTCACCAGAAGCAAAAAGGCAGGGAGAGAGAAGCAGAGGCATTAAGAGGTTTCCTCAGATCCAAAACACTGGGGACAGAAGGAGGATCCCCATTCCCTTCAAATCATTTACATTTACATGAGTGCTTTTTTGCCAAAACCACACCCCCCCCCCCCCCCACTCCACCACTCTATCACTCTATGAAATTCTTTACAAAAACATTCACGTCTGCAGGCTTTAAATGGCGACCCTCAATAATGAAGCCTCCAAAGCATAGTACCAGCAGTTATTTTCCTCCACTTCAGGCACTAGAGAAAACAACTCCAAAAGTAAAAACATTCAATTTATTTATTTATTTAAAATTAATTTTATTGTAATCTTTTCATACATATAGATCAATTTTTACAAAAAATAGGATTGAAAGCAAATCAAACCCCACCCCTGAGAAGGAGAGCATGGCCAAACGAGTAATACTTAAGGCTTGTAAACATGTCTAAATTATTGAGTTTAATAGGGCAAAAAAAGATAAACGGAGAAGGAAAAGAAAATTCTTGTTATTCTAAAATATTATTGATTAAATCCTGCCAGGTTTTGAAAAAATTCTGTACAGATCCCCGAACTGAGAATTTGATTTTTTCCAATTTCAAATAATATAAAACATCGGTTTCCCACTGACTTATTAGAGGAGAGTTAGGATGCTTCCAATTTAACAAAATCCGTCTGTGTGCCAAAAGTGCAGTGAATGCAATCACAGTTTGCTTGTCCTTATCTATTTCAAATCCATCTGGAAGAACACCAAACACAGCTATTAGTGGGTTAGGAGGGATTGTGACACTAAGGCTGTCTGAAAGGCACTTAAAAATTTTGGTCCAAAATGATGTTAATTTGGTGCAGGCCCAAAACGTGACCCAGTGAGGCAGGAGCTTGATTGCAGCGTTCGCAGGTTGGATCTTGCCCTGGAAACATTTTGGACAGTTTTAAGCGAGACAGATGAGCTCGATATATAATTTTGAGTTGAATAATTCTATGCTTTGCGCATAAGGAGCTCAAAACAAAACAAAACACAAAAACATTCACGTCTGCAGGCTTTAAATGGCGACCCTCAATAGTGAAGCCTCCAAAGCATAGTACCAGCAGTTACTTTCCTCCACTTCAGGCACTAGAGAAAACAACTCCAAAAGTAAAAACATTCAATTTATTATAAGCCTTCTAAATGTACAGCCTGTAAATGCCATTGCTGTTTGTAACGTGTTAAACTTGATGTGTTAGAACTTTGTCTGCCTAATGTTATGGAATAAAAAGAGTGCACAAACTTGAACATACAAATGTTGAAAAACACAAAAAGAAATACTTGAATGAATGACATAGACAAGTGAAAATCATAAACATCTAATAATGATAATAATACATACTCAGATTTTACATTATTCTTACTGATTACTCATTTCAATTCAAAAGAATACACTTCTTTGTAAAATTGTGTTTTGCAATGACCATCAATAAAAGCCAAGTCACTAGGAAAAGTAGGAATGATTTACTCATGTGCAATTGTATATAGCATGTTCATGAGTAAGCAGCTTCAGTGACCTAATAATATTATTATTACTTATTATTTGACTGATGCATTTATCCAAGATAACTTACAGAATTTGCTAATATTGTGAAGTGGCAGCACCTCGGAGAAGCAACAGCTCAGCCATGAGTAGTAGCCCACACAGACTTACAGAGTGGGGTCACGGAGTGCTGAAGCACATACTGGGTAAAAATCCCCTATACTCTTGTTGCATCACTCACAACAGAGTTGCAAAATGTGTCTGGAAGTATCATTAGAACTGGGAGCTTCATGAATTGGGTTTCCATAGCTGAGCAGCTGCACCCAAGCCTAAGACAACTGTGTGAAATGCCAAGTATAGCTGGCGATGTGTAAAGTACACCGTCATTGGACTCTTGAACAGTAGACATGTTCCCTGGAGTGAAGAATCTCACTTTACTATCTGATGGGCGAATCAGGGTTTGGCGGATGCCAGAAGAATGCTACCTTCTGGACTGCACAGTACCTACTTTAAAGTTCGATGGAGTAGGAAAACAGGTCTGTGGCTGTTTTCAGGGTTTGGGCCATGCCCCTTAGTTCCAATGGTGGGTACTGTTAATGCTACAGCATACAATGCCATTTTAAACAATTGTGCACTTCTATCTTTGTGGCAACAGATTAGGGAAGGCCCTTTTTGTTCCATCATGAATGTGCCCCTTTGACCGAAGCCAGGTTTAAAAAGACTTAGTTGTGACAAGTTCAGTGTGGAGGAAATCAAATGGCTTTTATAGACCTCTGACCTCAACCTTTTTAAACTCCTCTGGGATGAATTGGAATGCTAATTGTGAACCAGGACTTCTTGTCCAACACTTGTTCAGCGATATAGTACACTATGATCAATTGCTCAGCTGAATTTTGACTAGTCAGACTAGTTGTGTAAGGTGTGCTTAATTATAAGTTAAACCTGAATGCACAATTAAACTATTAATAACTAAAAATAAATAAAAAAAATTACCAATACTTTTAGCTGAAGCACATCATGGAGCAAGGTTCACAATTGTATATAGACAGAACTTTATTTGTCCATAGGGGAAATTTAGCTTTTTACAGAACTACTTTAAATACATAAGTAAGTAAGTAAATAAATAAATACACACACACACTTTGGTCTGAGCACACAGTGGAATGAATGTAAAGCAAGAAAACCGAAAAGAAAGAAAATTTCTAACTTGTCTGTCACAGTCCCAGTGAGGCATTATGCAGGCATATTGCTGTTAGTACAGTATAAAGGATCCCCAGTAGCGTTTCTTGACACACTTCTGCTGAATAATTTGCTGGCTACAAATACTCAGTATTTGTGTGTCAGAGAGAGGATGTGCACCATTGCTTATAATGGCACTCAGTTTTGTTTTCATTCTCTCCTTTGCTATTACCTCCAGGGGGTCCACAATGTGTCCCGTAACTTGACCTGCCCTTTTAATCAGATTGTTGATTTGGTGGGTCTCTCTTGAAGTGATTTCATTTGATATTCAAGTTGATTCAGGACTAAATAAAAATACTAGCTCTGCCACCCATCTAAGACGTTGAAGTCTAAGTAATAAATGTAGACCTCAGAATTAACATTTGCAGTACACCATGCAATACAGATGTCTCTATGTTATATGTCATTTGCTATGGGATTTGCATTAATTATTTCTGATGTGGCATATATTGGAATGACAGATGCAATGCTTTTTATTACTAAAAATATGTGTGATGTACCATCTTTTGGAATGACAGACATTGCAATTGGACACACAAACAACGAACAGACACTTACCCTTTTTTTTTGATGGATGATTAAAGTTTTTACAGTATGATATGATTATCTGTTGTCACAGATGTTGATTTTATTTTTATACTAGCCAAAGGATGCTCCATCCAGCCTGGAATAATGACTAAGCCCAATGCTGTCAGGAAAGTCTCTGGTCCAAATCTTCCTAGGTTGAATTCTGCAGTTTTAGAAATAGAAGGCTAGATTATTTACATGCTTTTTGTTCAAATGAGCAATCAGATTTGTGCAATTATGCGATTATAGTTTGGAGTAATACCATGTCTCCATGTAACTCAAAGACTTCTACTTATCTGTGGGTGGGATGTTCCTGCTTCTACAACATTAGCAGGCCACAAAAACTTCAGGTGACTTTTAAATGCTGTCATCATGTAAATGTATATTACTTTACTTTTTTTATACCAACAAATATTTTTTCTACTTTAACCATTTTTCTGACATATACTGCATTGAATAGAGTATGCAATAAGACAAACAAAAAAAACCCACTTAATAATATCGAAAACTGATGTGGCTGATTCTTTCCCTGAGCAATGAATAACCATTGTATTTAAATTAGGCTGCAACTTAAAGCTTAATCTTATTTGACACCAACTACAAATTAATAAAAGCAGCATTATACGCCATAAAACTGTTTTTCACTCCAGAATGAAAGATCTCGACTAATGTTCCTATTTAATTGTCATGAAGTTGCCTGGGTTCAAAAGCACAGCTGCCAAAAACACTTCCAAAATTGCCCACTAGAGGAGGAAAACACCATCAGAATATCACGTCTAGAAACCCAAAGGGTCAAGACAAAGCTTGATAAAAATAAAAGGTTTATCTTATAACAATGGTTGTGCAAGCACAAAACTCCAAAGAGCACAAAGAATATACCTGAAAAGGCAAGGTGATACACAGTAAACAAAGTCCCAATACAGAATTCCAAATCGTGGTCAAAACAGAGCAGAGGTTCAAAAATATCAAATGACACAGTCCCAATACAAAATCTAAAAATCATAGTCAAGACAAAGCAGAGGTTCAAAAAATCAGAAAGCACAGCTCCAAAGCAGAACCCGAAAGGCAAAGTCAAACACAAAGAACAAGGACGAAAATCTGGAAAACACAAAGCAAAGCAATTGCACATTAACTCACTAAAACACTCTCCATTCCAGCGCATTCAATGAACCATGAGGAATCATGGGGAAGCTCTCCCATAAATAGGGAGGAGGGCCATTCCTGGGGGTGATGGGCAGGTGGCCCCGCCTCTTGTGGGAACACCTACAAAGCACAAGGGACATAAATAAGGCCATTCCCTTTTTCTAACATACACACTGAAAAATATACATAATAAATACAATAAACATTAATACATTTAAATGATACAAAATTAAACAAGACAGACATGAAACCCAACTGTGAATAGTGCTGGCTAAAACATAACATTAATGTTTAACTTATGTAATAAAACTATAGTTTAAGCTACGAAAAATTGATAATTTCAGGCATTTAGTTTTCTAAAGTACTAAAATGCCACCAATATACACTATGCACAACATTTTTGCATTGTGAGACACATCATAGCAAATTATACACTAGATATTGTGATTTGAGAGTAACTTAAAGCAATTTTACTGAAAGTATGCAGACAAAGTGTTTTTTTTTTTTTTTTTTTTATATTCTGCATATATATGCTGTGCTCATATGCTATGGGACACATCAGAACTGCAAGCTTCCCAGTAGAAAATTTCATGTCAGCAGTCTTCGAAGTGATTCCTCCCAGTATGATAATTCTTAGAAAGCAATGCTACCCGAATTAGCAGAGCTGACCTAATGTTCACCTTTTCAAATTGTATTTGGAGCAGTAAAGTACATGCTCAGTGCTTTTAGTTTTTACTTTTATTTTCACAAATATTTATAACTTTTGTTGGTTTCTGAGAAGACCAAGTAGCAAACAACTGCAACTTCATTTTCCTCTTGAAATGAGGAAAATAAATTAATGTGAATTCAACAAAGTAGGAAGATGAAACGTCACAAGTGGTATCTCCAAAAATTCTCATCTCACATGAACACAACAATGAAACTCATTATCCAGTTTTTACCATTGGCACATGTGCACTGGAACGGAGAGGGGTGTTTGCTGCTGCACACAAAGCTCTGTCATGGCCAAGCAGCCAGACTGGCTGAACAGAAGTCTCTATTTAACTAAGATAAAGAACTTGTTGCTTGTAATCACAATGTCCTAGTTATGTTCCAGTGTTGCCATCTCATGAAGAATAGACACTGGGAGGGGCAGTGGCACCCTGAGTGATATAAATAATGCCGGAATTTGATTCACTCAGGGAGTGGAAAAAAGTAACTGGCAGCAAGAACACTGAAGCTGAGAGAGTGGTGATTGTTGTGAAGCAAAAAGTTCCTGTAGAGAGGTCTCCATTTAGTTGAACAGTAGGACTCAAAGTTTGTAATCCCAAGGTGCTAGGTTCCTGTCCAAGCCATGCCTTTTTGGGAGGGGACACACTGAGTGATTCCTCAGCAGAGACACCTGCACTGCCTTTCATTGTGGTGATAACAGTGAGAAATGCCTGGAAGTCCACAGAATACTGATGATATGCTTATTGCAAGGATAAACCAGATTAAATGCGCTAGTTTATTTAATTAATTAATAAAAAAAAAACTGCCAACAGATATAGTAAAATAAAATTTGTGAAATAAAATTTGCCACTGCTTCCACAATTTGAGTAACCATTAGAAGACTCTGCAGTACTTAAAGAAACATGACAGTGGTGTAGTATTTTTCAAATTCAGCTCTAATAACGTTAAAATGTGTGTGTGTGTCTGTGTGTGTGCGTGTGTGTGTGTGTGTGTGCATATATATGAATGTGTGTGCGTGTGCGTGTGTGTGTGTGTGTGTATGTATAATATATGTACATCATTGGACCCTTTATTAGGTGCATCTTGCTAGTACCGTGTTGGAGTCCCTTTTACCTTCAGAATTGTTGTAATTCTTTGTGGCATAGATTCAATGAGGTGCTGGAAATATTCCTCAGGGATTTTGGTCCAGCCTACCTGAGTATTGTTGCTGACCATGTCCATCCCTTTATGACACTTTTCAGGTGAGTTTATATATAAGTGCTTCTAGGTGTAGCATAAAAAAAGTTGGTTGCCTGAACTCCAGAAGCTAGATCCAGGAGGAAGGAGGACAAAGCTTGCTGGGAGGAGCGGAGGAGGCAGACGCAAAAAGGAAGAAGACAGAGAATTACATAGAGAAGCTGAAGAGTATTGCTGTGTGCTGCTGTGTAACCTTGACTGTGCTGTGGGAAACACTTCATGGGGAATCCTCTTGTTCATGTTATACTTGTCTGAGCCTTTGTGTTGTGTGTTTGGGGAAGTGGAGTGCCCCCTGGTGAACACTAACACTAAATATAACACTATATATATGATGGGACTGAAACAAGAGAATAGAAGTTGAGTTTTTATAGCTGGTGTAAAGGAATAGGCAGGTCCAGGAGGGAAGAGGCAGAAGTGAGGTCAGCAAGAGAGTGTGGTCTGGGAAGGAATCAGGAAGCTGGTTAGGGCTAAGTTTGTCTTGCCTTCTAGAAGGAGAGAAGGTGTTAGTGTGCAATGTCAACCCCTGACTCACTGTTTTACGTCCAGTTATGCCCATCAACTGCCTCCCAAGTGCATGTGTGTGACAATAAATACAGTATATATAAGATTTTGGCCATAAAGCCTGTTTTTAGTTACTTCTGTCACTCTGCTGTCTTGGTTTTCTTGCTTTCTTTCTTTTTTCTATTTTTTGTTGTTCTTTGGTAGTAATGATACAGAAGAGAATTGTGACCCTTAAAAATAAAAACGATCCCAATATAATAAAATCATTCATTACAATATACATTTATTTCATAAAAAATAAAAGTAAAAAATCTAAAACATTGCCCATCCATTCTACCTCCCAACCAGCTTATCCATTTTAGGTTGCAGAGAGCCCTCCACCCTGGATGGGGTACCAGTCCATCTCAGAGTACATTCGTACACACATTCATATAGGGGAAATTTAAAGTGGTCAATGAATGTATCTGGTCAATTTTTAAAGGGAGAAAACACACATAGACACTGCAGGAACCTTCAAACACCACATAAACAATGATCGGGCTACACCCAGGACCCTGAAGCTATGAGGCAGGAATGCTAACCACAACATATCGCATAAGAGAAAATGGTTTAATTTATTGTCCTTCCAATTAAACAGAGTTTAGTTCTTGTTTATGTAATGGCTAAAATGTGTATATGGCAATCCTTTTGAGTGGAGTGTTTTTAGGAAAATATTAAATGTCAGACTGTATTTAGTATATTCAAGAAGGTTGTTTTTTTATTGTATGTATTTAAATCCAGACAATTTCAGCTTTTATTAAGAACACCAGATTTTATGGTAAATTTTTTACATTTTGTACCAATCCAATGTTTGCTCATAAATTCATTTACTCAAATGAATAATACCTGTGACCCTGTGTTAGGATATAGCGGGTTGGAAAATGACTGACTGACAAATGAATAATAAATAGATTGTGCTTCAATTTAGTTTTTTAAAAAAGAAACATAGTAAAAGGATGACAGGGTAACTCGGTGGTTAGTAGTGCTGCTTAGCAGATCAGTAGAGTCCTGGCCTTGAAATCCTGGCCCAGATACTGCCTACTTACAGTTTGTGTGAATTTTTGTGCAGATAGCTCCATTTCCCTCCCACATCTGGAGGGGTGAACAGGTGTGAGTGTTGGCATGTGCATGAGTATGCCCTGCAGTGGACTCGCACCTTCTTCAGCCTTGTTTTCTGTCATGTGCATAATGATATTAGGAGAGGCTCTAGCACACTGATGCTGTATACTGCTGCAGTAAGTAGATTTGAAAATAAATTGATAGGACGGACACTTGTAGTCTCCTCACTGACTTTTTCAGGGGCTTCTCCAAGGACATTGGTAGAAACTGAACAACAGATGTGGAAAATGAGAGCAGTTTAGAAACAAAATTGGCAAGCTTATACTGTTGAGCCTGAGTTTAGGTGCTGGCTGTGTTAGCTCACTTTCACATTACCGGTTGCAGGTTATTGTTTAAATATAAACATAAAAATTCTGATTAGCTTATTTATTGCATAAAATAAAAAATAATGAAAATCTGGTTGAAGTTCTTTAAAGATCAAGTAGATAATGATTAGGCTTCATTTAGATGTTTACTGTAGCTGTCCTTTTTCTAGTATTTATGTATTTTTTTTTTATTTGCAGGGGGCCATTATGCTGGTGTAGATACCCTCAAATCACGTTTCTTACCATGGCTGGGATCTTGCTTTTCCATAGCATCTTCAGGAGTGACAAGTGACACAAGTTTCAGTCTTATTCAGGTAATATAGCTCATGTTAATCTGTCCACCTCATTATTATTTGGTGCTTTTGATGGAGCTCACCATTCAAAACATATTTTATTGTGAAAGGGCAAGTTACCATGAGAGTTGCATTTTTGTGTATTTATGTCGCAATGAAGGTAAGTGAATTATTGAGGATTACATAGTCTGCTTTGGAAGGATCTGTGGTCACTGTGCTCGGTTTCTTAGTTTTTCTTCTCAAGTTAAAAGAAATGTGGTGGAACCCTTGTACATTCAGTACTTAAGGCATAACACAGAAAAAGAAACTTAATAATCTTCAGTACTTCTTCCATAATTTTAAGCAGATATTTCTAGCAGTCAGCTAGTCAGTTTCGTGTAAATGTCTTATTTTCCAGACATACACTTGCAAGTGACAGTTACCTTCTCATGTCTATTTGTCAGGCAAAGAAAGAACATTAAATCAATTAAATCAGATAGCATTCTTACAAAAAAATAAAAGTAAACTGCTCAAACTGCTTGAAAACACATCAGATCTCAATGGGAAAAAAATCATGCTGGATATATATACTGATATCGACTGGGTAATGTGTTAGGAATGAAAGGATGCCACATTGTTTGATGGAAATGAAAATTATCAACCTACAGAGAGCTGAATTCAAAGACACTCCAAAAATCAAAGTGAAAAAATGATGCGGCAGGCTGGTCCATTTTGCTGAAATTTCATTGCAGCAAGTGAAAATCGTATTCAATAGTTTGTATGGCCCCCACATGCTTGTATGCATGCCTGACAATGTTGGAGCATGCTACTAATGAGACAACAGATGTAGTCCTGGAAGATCTCCTCCCAGATCTGGACCAGGGCATCACTGAGCTCCTGGACAGTATGATGTGCAACCTGATGGCGTCAGATGGCCCAAAACATAATGTCCCAGAGGTGTTCTGTTGGATGTAGGTCAGGCGAGCATGGGGGCCAGTCATGATATCAATTCCTTCATCGTCCAGGATCTGTCTGCACACTCTCGCCACATGAGACCGGGTATCATCGTGCACCAGGAGGAACCCATGACCTACTGCATCAGCACAGGGACTGACAATGGGTCAAAGGATTTCATCCCGATACCTAATGGCAGTCAAGTTGCAGTTGTCTAGCCTGTAGAGGTCTATGGGTCCCTCCATGGATATGCCTCCCCAGACCATCACTGACCCACCCCCAAACCAGGCATGCTGAACGATGTTACAGGCAGCATAATGTTCTCCACGGCTTCTCCAGACCCTTTCACATCTGTCACATGTGCGCAGGGTGAACCTGCTCTCCTCTGTGAAAAGCACAGGGTGCTAGTGGTGGACCTGCCAATTCTGGTATTCTATGGGAAATGCCAATCAAGCTACATGGTTCCGAGCAGTGAGCACAAGGCCCACTAGAGGACGGTGGGCCCTCAGGCCACCCTCATGAAGTCTGTTTCTGATTGTTTGGTCAGAGACATTCACACCAGTGGCCTACTGGAGGCCATTTTTGTAGGGTTCTGGCAGTGCTCATCTTGTTCCTTGTTGCCCAAAGGAGCAGATACCGGTCCTGCTGATGGGTTAATGACCTTCTACAGCCCTGTCCAGCTCTCCTAGAGTAACTGCTTGTCTACTGGAATCTCCTCCATGCTCTTGAGACTGTGCTGGGAGATACAGCAAACCTTCTGGCAATGGCACATATTGATGTGCCATCTTGGAGAAGTTGGACTACCTGTGAAACCTCTGTAGGGTCCAGGTATCGCCTCATGTACTACAAGTAGGTACACTGACCGTAGCCAAATGCAAAACTTGTGAAAAAACAGTCAAAAAAGATGAGGAGAGAAAAATGTCATCTCATTGTTGCCCCTCTAGTACACCTGTTGTTAATTTCATTAACACCAAAGCAGCTGAAACTGATTAACAACCTCCTCTGCTACTTAACTGACCAGATCAATATACCAGAAGTTTCACTGACTTGATGGTATATACTCTGATTAAAAAGTGTTCCTTTAATTTTTTTGAGCAGTATATTTAAAGTAATCCAAAAATCATGATGAAAACTGTAATTTCTGACCGTGTTGTCCTGTATACATTTTGGAAATTTTTTTGATTTACTTAAGTTTGTACTTCTTTGTGTGTACCATTGTAACCTTTGTTAACTGCAGGTAAGGAATAGTTTAATCTAGTAATGTGTAAAATTAATTGAAAACTAAATATATTAATTACCTTTAATATGCTTGCATATTTTACAGTGATTTATTTTGACTACCTTATTTTTTGCAGATTGGAGTTGGGTGAATAACATAACTTTTGTTTTTGAATAGTATGTGTCTGTTTTATCCAAACTCCGTGGTGTTGAAGGTCAATATCAGATCTATTCCTTAAGTGACATTAGTCAAGTTCAGGTAGCACTGCCACCTGTTGACCTGCAGCCATTTAAGACCTTTTTTTTGCTGACACTAGTTGGTTGTACAGGAGATGCCCAGGAGCTATTAAATCATGTAAAGACACTTACCTGGTCCCCATATATAGTCCTGTTTCCTGGCTGCTTCCATACAGGCCTCCCAGGAAAACAGTCAGCTATAGTACACGCAGTTGCTTCTGCACCACTTCTGAAAGTGTTTAGTCTGAAAGATTGATGCCAGGGTACTTGAACTGCTTCCCTTAAGACAACTTTTACTTGCCAGGCTTTCATAGTTGGCCAGAGAAATGGTGATTACAATGGTGGGTTTCACTGTAGCTTGTTTCTGCTATGGATTTCAGCACTATTTATATAGTATGCTTCTCCATTTGGTAGAATTTGGCATTAGTTGTTAAGACTGTTATAATAATAGGACTTGAGATGGAGTGGTACAAAAAGTTTGACTTTGGTATCAATACCAGCTTTTGGACCTCAGTACCAGTAACAAAATGATTACAAAGGAAATAACAGATAACTCCATAACTCCCCATCTTATTGCACCACACAACTGCTCACCTCCTTCCACTGCTTCCCTTTTAAAAGCCATGAAGTCCGTATCACATATCACATCAAAACAATGGGTTAGTGGGGGTGTGTGTCCTGATTGGATTGAAGTAACAAGCTGAAGTTTTGATTGCACACAAGTTTTTTGTTTCATGAAGTCTACTAAATGGACTTTTTTCCACAACTGCAATAGTGAGTGTTGAGGGAAATGGCGATCGGGGGTTTGAGAAGAAAGCTGACATTTACTTTCTGTACTGAAAATCCTAAAATGCTGGCACTGTACCATTTTTTAAATTTGGGGTTTTCTGTTCTTTTCCAGTAGTGGTATACTGTGCATCCCTAAATAGGACTTTTTTTTAATACTGTAATTCTACAATTTGAGGTTCATTTTCTTTGTTAAATTATGTGTTTTGATCACTAAATCAGTGTATAAGCTGTTATTGAATAAATCGGAAATATTCCTACCTTGCTTGAAACTTCCTCTATCCATTCATTGTCTAATTCATTTGTGCAATTAATGGTCAGAAGAACTGGTGCCTATCCTAAGCGCATTAGGTTCAACACATGAACTAACCCTGAAGCAGGTGCCAGTCAGCTGCAGGGCACGAGATACCACCTTTTCCTAATTCCTTCCTTCTTGAATGGATACCTCTGTATTTGACCCTATATTCAGTTAAAATGGTTACAAAAACTGCTAGAGTACACTCTCACACAAACATACACTCTTTTATGCAAAACAAATTTAGAAAAGCTGTGGTGTCCCAGGTTGAAGCTCCTACCTAAGCACTGTCTGTGTGAAGTCGGCATGTTCTTCCCATGTTTTC
Organism: Erpetoichthys calabaricus; assembly: GCF_900747795.2. NCBI lineage: Eukaryota > Metazoa > Chordata > Cladistia > Polypteriformes > Polypteridae > Erpetoichthys > Erpetoichthys calabaricus. Next base: position 169,044,974 of record NC_041398.2, read on the forward strand.
ATGGGCTTTTCTACAGGCACTTCAGTTCCCTCAGCATTTTAAAATGATGCATTTCAGCTTGAGTTATCACCTCTAAACTGGCCGTGTATGAATGAGTCTAGTTGTGTGAGTCTGCCATGAGATGGATTTGAACCACCCAGGACTGGTTTGTCTCTTAGCTAATTCTGTTTTTTGTTTGTAGGAGTCTAAAGAGAAGGACATGAAGATTAGAGAGCTTTCTATTTCCCATGAGCATGAAATAAAAAAAATGGAGACCCAACTAAATTCAGCACAGATGCAACTGGATGCAGTTAAACAAGAGTAAGACAAAAATACAATTTTTTTTTCTTGAGATAAGTAAACCAAACAAGACCAATCAATCTGTCATTATTGCCAGACTATTTTTATACTCACCTAGAAGAACATTTTGGCTTGTTTAGACTAAAGTTTTTATTTAGTGTCTGTTTTGGTCTTTTTCAGATTCTTTCTGCATACTGTATGCTGAATGCTTTAGCAATTTCATTAATATTCTACAAAATACCTTTGCATTTTATGTTTTAAAATTAGAATGGCATAGTTGATAGTGCCGCTGCCCCATAGATCTAACGTCTTGAGTTCTGAATCCTGTGGCCAGTTACTACATCTGTCAAACTTGCATATTCTCCTGTTGTCTGTGTAGATTTTTATTTTTCGTGTTCCTTTTAAATTCTAAATATACATTTTACGTATATACATACACACACACACACACACACACACACGCGCGCACATACACACACACACACACACATATATATATATATATACCCAACACACGGTTTATTTACAGGATCAATTGCACATATCACCAGTACAACAACAGTCGCTTCTCTGCCACCAGTCCATTCACCTCCACTCCTCCTCAGGCTTTGTCCTCTTCCTCCCGACTCTGGCCAAAGAATGGTGGGTTCTGGCCCCTTTTTAGAGGGCACCCGGAAGGACTCTTAGGTGCCCAACGAGCATCTTCCGGCTGCTCTTCTGGGTGTGGCGGAAGTGCGGCCAAATAGGGCCCTGTAAATGTCCATGTGCCCCCTAACAGTGGTACGGGCCCAGCAGGGTTGCACTCCCATGCTCATGACCCGTGGCCCCACTGGAAACCCAAAGGACTGCCCTCTGTTGGCCCGGGGGAGGAACTGTCCTGAAAATACTCTCTCCTCCGGTCCTTCCACAATCAGGGCATCGCAGTCAGGTAAGGGTTCCGGTCATCCGCCACAATATATATATTTGTGTGTGTTTATATAAATTTTATATTATTTGATTATTTGGAAACTGTGAACTGGCTGGTTTTTAGTGAGTGTGGTAGGGTACCCTGTGTTGACTATTGTTCCTCTCCTGGTTGGTTTCTACTTTGTCCCCAGTGCTGCAAAGGATAGGGTCCATCCCCCATGATTCTGAACTAGACTGGGCAAATTGAATAAATGTTTCAAATGTTTTGTACATGTCATGTCATTTTCTAACCGAGTTAATCCAGACCAGTGTCGTTTGCTTGTCTCCACAACCACAGGGATCAAGGCAGAAACACACCCTGGACATGGCGCCAGTCCATTGCAGGGTGACATACACCCACACATCAGACACACACATTGGCCATATTTATCATGCCAGTTCACTTAACCTGCATGTCTTTGTACAGTCGGAGGAAATCCATGTGGACACGGGGAGAACAAGCAAACTCCACACAGGGAGGACCCAAGACACAAACCCTATCAATGCACCACCATGCTGCTCAGTTTCAATGATGCTTCAATATATTGTTTAAAAAGTTAATTACATCTAAGTATCATAATAAGGTCATTATTTCTTTTCATGCTCTAAGGACACCTGCCAGACTTATACCCTTAAATCACCAACAATACTTGGCTAGCCTGGGTCATTTGTGGCGTTGATGTATTCTACTTATGTTTTTGTTGCGTTTTTTTATTTTCTGGAACTTTTTATTCCAAATCACCAAGTCACAAAGATAGGTTGTGACTCTAATTCGGTGAGATGCAAGTATCTACCGTTGTGAACCTGAATGAACCTTGGACTAGCATGAAATTATGAGTTGGTTCCATTTTAGGGCTGTTGCTTCTGAAAGAATAAACTGTAAGCCTTGGCAGAAAGAGCATGGATATAACAAATATAAACTCTGCAACGAGTAAAAGAAGTTTTTTGGAAAATGTGACTATTGGTTTATTGTTGGCTTCAGCAGAAATTGTCATTTTTATATTAGTTGTATTGTGTGCAGCTGTAGTCATAGAAGTGTCTCTTTTGGGAAGTATCTTGGGCTTTGTCGTTTTCTCTTTATCTGTGATCTCCCACAAGGGTTACTGAACAGAAGCTTTTAGCATGTAGTCTTCCATTCAAGGCAGAATCAACATGCTGAACTGTCCTTTAAATATCTACCCCACCTCCCACATGGCATTTCTGTTGTCCCTGTATACACACAAGAAACATATTACATGAACAGTTGACCAATTTGTGAAAAATGTCTTGCATTTCTGGAGAGCATGCAATATGTATTTATCAGATTTATTACTGAAAAGGATTTTATATGACCATTGCTACAGCTAGCTCTGAAACTGACAAAGAATAGTCTAACTCTTGGTAGGGATAGGGTAGGGTTATGTTAATTATTATATTTTTTTGTTAATTTTCTTTGGATTTTCAGTCCATTAAAATGTCTAAGAACTGTCTTAACTATGCCATGTTGAACTGTTATTAAACCCATACCTATAAAAAATGTATTTAAATTTCATGTATGTGTTTATTTATTTCAACCAATTATTATTATGCAGTAATGCGTGCAAACCAAAACGACCATTTTGTTGTCAGTGGCTACAGTGATTTGCCATCATGCATCCTTAAATGCAACATCCCTTGTTATCTGTTTGTTTGTTTAGTTATGTTCCATTAAGTTTAAAATGTGAATCCTTCCTGTTGGTATCCTTTTTTTTTAAATAAACAGTATTTTTTGTCTAAATTCTGTTGTTAACTGCAGATTAGATGATGCACAATTAGACCTTGATGAGACAAGAAACAAGTCCGCAACAACTCTTCTTGCAACTGAAGATGAAATTATTCAGCTGAAGGCAGAGTATGTGAAAGTTCTGTGATACTTTTTGCTTTATTAAAGATGTTGCATTGTTATCTCCTGATTCAGATGGTTATTTACATGCCACTGTTGCTGATTTTACACTCAGACTTATTTTCTTGTCAGACCTGAGTCATAATATAAACATTCCATGAGTGAAAATTATTGAAGGATAGTTCATCTTATTATTATACTAAGTAAGGAATTTGGATAAATTTTAAGACCACACAATCAGATATAAAAATGAATCTTTTTAAAAAGAGAAAATGCATGAACAGTCTGTTAAATCCATAGTATGAAAGCAGGATTGCTTATTGTTAAGGTTGTACAGTACTTTTTTTTTCTTTAAATTTGGATTAAATACTTGACCAGTACTCATGTTTTAAAGTCTAACAAGCTACCAGTAAATTTTCATTTTAAATTTTTTTATTTCAGTTTAATCCTGTTAGTCTAATCTTTACACACAAATTTTAAGTTTTCTCAGGTTAAGTACAATATCTGAAATGCTGCAATTAACAATATTGTTTAATGTATCACTAGAAATTAATATTATTAGATAAATAGATAGATAGATAGAACTTTTATTTGTCCCCAGGGGGAAATTTTTACAGAAGTTCTTTAAATAAATAAATACATAAATAGGTAGATAAATAAGTAAATAAGTAAATAAATAAATATGCACTAACTTTACATAAATAGGTAGGTAAATAAGTAAATAAGTAAATAAATAAATATGCACAAACTTTGGTCTGAACACACACTAGAATGACTATAAAGCAAGAATTCTGACTTGGCTGTCCCAGTCCTAGTAAAGCATTAAGCAGGCATATTGATGTTGGTATAAAGGAGCCCCAGTAGCATTTCTTGACACACTTCTGCTGAATAATTCGTTGGCTGAAAGTCCTCACTGTTAGTTTGTCAGAGAGAGGATGTGTAAAATTGTTCATGGCACTCAGTTTTGTTTTACTTCTCTCTTTCACTACTTCCTCCATGGGGTCCAGAGTGTGTCCTATAACTCATCTTGCCCTTTTAATTACCCTGTTGATTCAGTGGGCCTCTCTTGAAGTGATGTCACCAGCCCAGCACTCCACATATTTACTGTAAGAATGAAAATTATATTAATGTGAAGAGTATATGTGTTAACCAAAACCATTCAGAGATGCTAAGCATGCTTTTTTTATGTTAAATTTGAAACATTTTAAAATGTCATCTAATGTTGCCAACATAGGCTCCATCTTTCTGACATCCTTCATTAAAATTAGCAGGATAAAGCAAATTTGAAGGATGCAGTTGTGAAATATTTTGTGTAGTTGTTCATTAGTATATTCATACACAGTAACTGCAGTAGTTTATCACTTTTGTGTTTGGCAGCTTGATGACAGCTCGAGATGAGGCTCAAATATACAAAAGGAAATTAGATATTCTTGATGATTATGAAAGGCAAATGAGAATGCTTAAAGATGAAATATCCATTCTTACAACAGAAAAATCACTACTTCAGGACAGGTAAATTTCTTCTTTTTTTATTATGAAAATCTTTTATTCTACGGTATTCTTATAATCTGCAGTGTAGCACAAGATCCGTTGCTGTCTCCTTGGAAGAACAGTTTACAAAATTCTGATAAATTCACAGCATTTGAAGAAACAAATTCTTCTGTCAGGCAGGCTCAAGTAATACTGACAGTTTGTGGCACACTTTTTAAGTTTGATCGATATTAGGTTCTACAGGCATCTGAGAGTATGGATACTCTATTTAGGTAAGCACTCATAATTTGACTGAAACTAGTGAAATAAAGGCTAAAGCATGGTACAGTGGCTAGTGCAGCTGCTTCACAGGGCCTGAGTCCCAGTTTGGCACTTGCTATTATCCATGCAGTGTTTGCACATTCTCCACATGTCCATGCAGGTTTTCTTCTCACAGCCCCAAAGACAAGCAAGTTAAGAAGTAAGAAACTAGTGATATTACGCTGATCCTGTGTGAATATGATTGTGTGTGTGAGTGGGCCCTATACTGACTTGCCATCCTATTCAGGGTTGGTTTCTGCCCTACAATGGAATGCTTGATGTTACTAGGATTGGCTCTGCTCCACCTTGGCAATGAATTGGATCATTAACTAGATTAAGTTGTTTAGAAAATGGATTGATGAATGGAACAAAAGATAAAGCAAATTATCATTTTTAATCAGAGAAAAATGGTCAGGAATGCAGAATGCATGAGAAAGAATGACATCTTAGAACCAATCTTTAATTGTATATCATGTCTTTACATAGTGAATATCATTTCAAGATTCTTTAGAAGAACTTTAGAAGTAGCCTTAGAGGAAGAGGTGCTGAATGAAAAATGGGCCACTTCCATTTCGTGTTTCTAGTTTTCATGGGTGCTGTCATTTTTTGTGGTTTCTGTATTGCTTTGTGGATAAGTACGTGACCCGTGGCATAGTGACACTGTTATTAAAAGATGGCCATGTTCATTAAACTTTGGTTATCATTCTCTGTTCCTAGTATACCCACCATTGCTTTTCCTGATGATCCAACTGATATGATCTTACAAAAACAAATAAGATCTTTGCTACGTTAGTGCAATTTACTTAAGAAGTAATTTATGGAAAGTTCCCATCAATTTCAATACAGGGTACTGCAAGGGCATAATGAAGGCTGACTTCCACAAAGATATTATTAAGAAACAGCTAAGATAGCCATGAGAAATTGAAATGCCATGGATGAAGGCTAGCTGCATTTATTCTTAGTCATTTAAGTTTCTATACAAGTTCTTTTGAAGCTTACTTCAAAGCCTCGTATGCCAACAGGTCTCGACTGGATGTTCTAATTACTTAAATGACAAAACAGCAAGGTTTTTGGCTATAGTATATATATTGAATGCTATACCACCTTTTTTATTTTTGTTTTGCAGGCTAATTAGAAGCCGGTCATCTAGCCCCCTCGGTCATCGAAGTCGTTCTCCTAGTCCGCTACCATATATCAGGAGCGAATCTCCATCTTGGACAAGGCTGTCTAACTCTACACGCCAGTCCCGGATGATAAGTCGATTCAGTGACATTTATACTATTGAGCGTCTGGATGCCCAGACCCTACTAAAACGCTACATTGATGATATAGAGATGGTGCAAAGGATCATTTTTATTGCTACAGTGGTGTGTATTTGTTATTATAATATAAAGCAGCTGGCCATACATTTTGCGGTTTTGTTTATTTTGCCAGAAGAGATACAAATAAACCTTGATGTTTATGTAAAATATAAATCTCATTTTATGAATTATAAAATGCCAATTTTTTCCTTGGACCCACTTTATTGTTAGGGTAAACTAGGTAAAGTCTATGATATAAATAAAATGATGAGGGAAACTTATTTTCCAAGGCAGCATTTCTGAGGAAAATACCAATGGTTGAAAAATCTAGGACAGGGAAGGTTGATTACCCTAAAATATTATCCCATCCATTGAGTCAAATGCTGTATGATGTATTTTGGGTGTTAGAATTTATAGCATCCCACCATAAAATGGAATGAATTGATGTTTTTTTTTTTTTTGGACAAAAAGAAATCCGAGTACAGATGACAGTCAAGCACTATACTGGCAGGACTAGTGAGTGGGCTTATCAGAAGTATAATGAAATGTTAATTAAATTACTGCTTTTTCATAATACATACATACATAGTACATAATATATCATGTACTGTTTTATTACATAATTCTTTGAAAATCTTTGATGCCATACATATGCTTTCAAGCAGTGACCTTTTTCATCTTGTTTTAGGAATCTTTCCATGCTGCTAAAATGGCCTTCAGGCAATTTAGGCTACGAGTAAGAAAGACGCTTTCTCCCACACATACTGGACAAGAGTCCCTGGATGACACTGTAATGGACTATATTATTCGCAACTTGGATTTATATGATGTCCAGTCAAGTGTTAATGTGAGTACTTATGTTATCAGTGAGGGCATAGCCATAGCCAAGGAAATGCTGTATGTGTTATATTTGAGAAATAAAACAACACATTTACCACACTGTATTGCAAAAATGCCATTACAAACTTCTTGTTTGTTGAATGCAGAGACACATGATAAATTTTCCTTACATAGTTAATAAGATACTTTTAAATATTGGATTGTCCTACTAAAGAATAATGTAAAACAAGAAACACACACAGAAAAAGGTTGGGGCACACCCGTGACCCCGTATAATGAAAATAAATATAGAAAATTAAATAATCTTTTTACAAAGATAAATTAGACACCTTTTCCAGTGGGAGTCTGATAGTGAACTGACTCAAACCACTGGTCAAATAGGAAGGGATGGGTCCATGAGGATGGACAATGAAAGTGATGTCAAAGGTGGAATGGCTGTTAATTTTCCGTTCCGCAGAGAGAGGGAAAAAAAGAAGGCTTTAGCACACAGCGCCAACTACCATTACCACATGCACATGGCTATATATAACCTAGTCCTCAAAAGGACAAAGCCTGTTCACAGTGCGAGAGTGCACATTTCAGATGTTAATGTGAAAAAGGTGGCCAGGACTTGTTGAACTATACTTAGTTTCTGAAAAAATAAATAAACTGGCAAAAAAAGGTTTATTCTTGGCAAATGGACATATACATATCTCCTTGAAATAGTGAATGTTCACTTTAGTACAGGTTTAACCAGTTTAATTATACCCTCAGCATTTTATTAAAATGCCATTGTACTCTCTGATACCAGAATAAAGACCACTATACCTCTACCTCTGAACAATCTGTAGTAGTCAATTAAAGCAAGAGCATGGAACAAATAAACACCATAGTTTTAGAGACATTTGTGATTTTTAGATGCTATAGATGCTACATGTGCATCTATTGTCTCTTGAAGAAATAATCACTAATATGCACTAATCTTATATATAAACGTCTATGCATGGAAGTGTGTGTGTTTGTGTGGCCTGGAAACCGACTCTACCTCTCACCTCTGAGGAAACAGAAAACCCGCTTAGCCGCTAATAACACAAGCGAGGCTAGCACATCAGCAAAACAAAACCTCAGAAGAAAGACAAAGTCGCTTAGCTGCTAACATCGGCAAAACGGTATCCCTTTTACTTTTCCTCCCACCGAGAACATCAGCAAAACGAAACCTCCTAGGAAAGAGATGCCCAGAGTAGTTCCTTTCAATGACCTGATATCTCTACATTTCTGTTTTTTTTCTGATGATTTCAATAGTTTCTATGACCCCGGGCTTTTTACAGCATGGGCTAACACAGTTAGTTGAAAATAATTTTAGATGTTAATTTTCAAATGTATCTTTGTGAAAATAAAGATGTTCCTGTTACATTTAAATTAGTACACACACTTGTAGTTCTTAATTTGCAGGCTTTAAAAATGTGTATTTTTTTTAGAAGATACTGTATGTAATATCAATGTTTATTTTTTAATGCTTTTTAGTATTCGAAAATATGAATTTTACAATGAAATCTTTTGTAGAGTGTTTTTGTGCTCTATTCAAATGAGGAAAGGAACATTTTAAAAAAGAATCTGCTGCAGCAATAAATATCAATTTTTAATATCGCAACTGAATGTGACAGGTCTAGGAAGTCATCATGAGTGAGTATTAGTGTTTGCCTTGTCACTCCCTTGATGGCTTATATTTATCATCTTGTTACTTTTTGTTTTGAACAAATTTTTCTAGGATGTGATCCGTGCAATGAATGTGAATCCAAAGATCTCATTCCCACCAGAAGTCGACTTTATCCTCATTAGCAGTTTCATCCGGGAGGTTTGTCGTTTGGCCTTTTCAATGCAGACCCTGGAGCCTCCTTTGGACATTGCTTTTACAACTGATGGAGAGCTCTTCAGTGATAACAAGTAAGGGTGACAGCACACTAAGTACTCAAAGTGTTTGAATGGCTGTTTTGTCAACACTCAATACATTGAGTAATGATTAAACTATACAATACCAATTAGTACAATATGTAATACAGACTTGAAAGACTTGAAAAACATCTCCACTGCTGCATTACGGTACACAATGAAATAATAAATTGGTTTCAAATAAAAGTTCATGTTTTTAGTTTTAACAGTCTTCTAAATTTATGAAAGATTTTTGTCACAATTTTGATTATTGTCAAATTTCCACAGTTAAAAATGGCAGGTATGGTGACCACTTTCCAGATATAAACAAAGTGACACAGTTAAATGGCTGCTTTCAAAAATCACCAGATATAAAATATCAAGTGAAGGATGAAATAAGAAAATAGAATGAAGCTTAAAATGACTGATATATCTCTATCTTAATTTCAAATTCACAAAGCTCTGATGGTTTGATGGTGCTGTTTGGCAAGTAAACCATGTATCCAGCTTTACTATTTCTCAAAACAACACAGAAAGAATTTATGAAAGAAAAAAAAATTGAAGTACAAACTCTTACTCTACTTGCAGTATGAAAACACTGTGAACATTGAACTTTGAACTACAACTAAGTAACTCCTTTTTCTTCCAGATACCGACGCAGCTATGACTCAGAGTATACTGCTCCTCTGGTGGCGTACCATGTGTGGCCAGCACTTATGGAAGGAGATTCTGTCATTGTAAAGGGGGAGGCCGTCACAAAGAGGGGGGCTTTGGTAAGCCAATATATTTTTTTGGGCTACTGGTAGTCATCTTTGTATATCTTCATGATTTTTTAACATTAATACATATATATTATATATTCATGATACTTGTCATGTTACTTGGTCTTTAGTAACATAAAAATGACATACAGGCAATGTTAACTTTCTCTCATCCATTTATTTCTTAACCAAATAATACACTTCCAATTCCATTGGGCTATTGCCTGTCCTGGGAGAACTAGGTGAAAGGCAGGACGTAACAAAGGACAAAGCACCATTCCATCTGAGAGAGCTCAGATGTCATTATGGGTGTTTGGGGTTGGGAATATTTTGAGGGTAAGACTAGTGAAAGGTTAATGTTGAGGAAAAATGATGGAGCTGAGATTATCGTGGGAGATAAGAAGGGAAAGCAGGTTGACTGTTAAACAATTTGACATCAATTAATACAAGTAGAATCCCATTGTAACGAAATTCGTGGGACCATAAAATATTTTGTTATAATGGACAGTTCGTTATAATGAATATGGGGAAAATACTATTGTGGCCGGGGTCATCGGCGATTCACCTTTTCTAATGGCAGTGGTGACTCTGTAGGATCGGGCTTACCATGTAACATGCTTTCCGTGCAATGTTTAGAATATTTAACACCGGTCTTTGACTTGCTCTTCCTCGTACTCTCCTGGTCTGCCAGAGTGATGATTCTGAGGTGCTGATGTTCTTCTAATCTGAAGATGGGAGCTAAAGCAGGACTATTCCCTGTGTCATGGGTGCTATCTTGTGTGTGCCTATTTTGAAAGAAGTCTTGAGATTATTACTGTATAGAGGAGGCAGATACAAAGACCTGTATTTTCTTTGGAAACCTGGACACACCTCCGTGTCTCTGTTGCAGCTCTGTGATCCAAGCTTGATAATGCCTGTTTAAAAAAACAGCGCTTCTTAAACTGCAAAAAATATTTTATTTGAAAATGAGACGTTAGATTTAACTTTTTATTTTATAGACATACAGGTATGAATACAGAACAGTACAGTATCCGCACATGATACAAATAATCACGCAGATGCTCGGTGGAGCACTGACTCAGAATTTCGCTATTAGTATTATGTCGCACCTATATTCTTGCTGAGACTGCCCAAAACTGGAAATTTTGCAAAAGATAGAGATGGGCTGTTGCAGGGTTCCCAAGACTTGGCGAAAGTGTAGGTCAAGTCAGGTCAGGTTGGGTAGCATGCACTGGTACAGTGCATTGCTGCACCCATTACCCAATGAAACCGCTTGGGATCCTGGTTGGCAACCCCCCAGGAAGACCCACCCTTGGAAGGAAGACCCGGGCCAGTCCCACCCTCCGAAAATGACCATCTATCTGCCGCAGCGAGGTGTTACTTGGGCGTCCCCTTGGCCTGGTCCAGCCCCTTGGGTCCTCAACAATGAGGATCCTGCAAGCCGGATCACCCTCAGGGAATTATGCCACATGGTCATAGTGCAGTAACTGATGCTCCCTCACAATTCAGGTAATGTGTCTCGTTTTGGGACTCTGTCAGCAACCACTCATTCAACGCAAAGTCAAACCAGCTGTACCCAAGGATTCTCTGAAGAGACACAGTACCAAAGGAGTCTAGTCTTTGTCTCAGGTCACTGGATATCATCCATGTCTCTCAACTATATAGCAAGACAGGAAGTACCAGGACTCTTTAAAGACTTGGACCTTTGTCCTTTTGCATAGATATCAGGAGTGCCACACACCCCTTTCCAGCGATCTCATTTCCCCACATGCTCTCCCAATCCATTTACTGACTTCATAGGAAGAGTCATCAGAGACATGAATGTCACTGCTGAGGTAAGTAAACCTCTCAACAAGGTCGATACTATCTCCACAGACAGACACACTGCTGATGGCTGTGGCTAAGAGGTCATTAAAGGCCTGGATCTTGTTTTTTTCCAGGACTCTTAAAAGCCCAGACATTCAGATTCTTCGCTCAGTCTCTCGAAAGCCCCGATGAGAGCCTCCATTGACTCTGCAAAGATCATGGCATCGTTGGCAAAGTCAAGATCAGTGAATCTTTCTTCACCAACAGATGCCCCACAGCCGCTGGACCCCACAACTTGCAAGCATTGAACAGAGTAGGAACAAGAACATACCCCGACGACCCCCAGAATCAACTGGGGAAAAACACAAAGGTTCTGCCCCCACTCTGCACAGCACTAACAGTACCAGTGTACAGGCTGGCTATGATATCCAGAAACCTTGAGAGGATCCCGCGAATTCTCAGAATGTCTCACAGGGCAGCTTGATCAACTAAGTCGAATACTTTATGAAAATCTACAAAGGCTGCAAAGAAACTAAGAACCCTCAGTGCCAGGATGCTGTTGATGATAGACTTCTTAGGCAAGACTGCTCCGGTTGCTGGTAGGTGAGCAAGTGATCACGGTACTGAGAGCAGTGTTATCCCTCTGTAGTTGCCGCAATCCAGGCGATCATCCTTCCCTTTCTAGATAGGGATGACAAGTGCTGTTTTCCAGTCAGTTGGGATGACGCCAATCTCCCAAATGGAAGCAAAGATTACTTGCAATGCCAGGAGGACAGTCTTACCACCAGCCTGGAGAAGTTCACCCCAGATACCACAAGAAATTGTAGGCATGGCATAAAGTATTTTTTACCTTGCATTATTAACTTTGGTGGCCATTTTGCTCGAATAAATGTTTGTTATACAGAAATTTACATCTCTCTATTATAAAAAAAATCCTGGAGAGACACAGTATAGAGCGTCGAGACGTGATCTTTACGTTAAGATCACGGAAGACAGTTAAAAGACCTGCGAGGACCTTAAACATGAGACATTGTGCCAAGAGATTCAGTCTTGTGAAGGATTTGAGCACACACAGATCCAGGGTCTCAGCGCATATAAAGCATATAAGGACAATACATTATAAATAAAACGTCGATTAAGTCAAGAATAAAGCAGCGTGGAGAAAAGAGACTCAAAAATGTTGGAGAGAAAAAAGAGCAAAAAAGAAAAAATAATCTAGGTGCAAATTCAGAAAATAAGGAAAGTAATTATCAGCCCATAACAAGTGGAACTGAAACAAAGCACGTCCAATTAGGCTCAGAATTAAAAGGCAGAGTAAAAGACAAAGTAGAACTTCATAAACACGTGGCACTATACACATGCAGAGCAGGTTAGAGATTATGAAAGCAGTGGAATTCGAAAGGCTCAAAAAAAAAAAAAAAACATGCGCGATACAAATGTGGAGAAATTTAAAGAATATGAAACTAGGAAAATTAGAAAGTATAAAAAAAAAGAAAGTAAAGATCGCAGTAGCACAAACAAACAGAAATTATTACTCAAAAAAGGGAAAATAATCACCACGGACCAGGTGTCATTGGAAAAAAAAGCAGAACAAAGTGAGGTCAGAAATAAGAGAGAGTAGAAAACTAAGTAAAACGTCATAAAGAGGTTAAAAAACAAAGGGGCCAAACACATGCAGAGCAGGTTAGAGATAATGAAAACAGGAATTCAAAAGACTCAAAAAAAAAAAAACATAGGCACAATACACATGCAGAGCAAGATACAGAATATGAAAGCAGAAAAAAATGACATTGTCAAAAAAAGAAAGTAAACATCACATTAGCGCAAAAAAGATAAATTATTATTTGGAGAAATAACTAAAAGGCGAATAAAGACTGAATATATGGACATAAGTAATATGTCAGAAGTATGTAAGTATTGTAAGGCTTTGAAGTTTAAGTCAGAGAATTTCAAAAGCGTGTTCTACCTCACATGCATTTATTGGTTACTTTGCAAAAAAAAATTAACTACTGATGATGTAGATCGCTTTGTCTGTGCTGAAATTCCAAACAGAGAAACCTATCCTGAATTATGGTACAAAGTCATTAAACACATGTTTCACTGACCTCATTTAAAAGATTGAGCATACTGGAACTCGAAAGATTTCAAATATTGTTTTTACATAAGTTCTGAAATAAAAGTGAAACTAATGAAATAGCAACAATTAAAAGAAAAAAAATATCCAGAAAACCAAACACGGGGGTTGGCAAGCGAAGCGAGCAGGGGGTAAAGCCCCCTAGTTTTGTTAAAACAAAATCTGATAAACATGATGTTGTATAAACTTTTGTCCGGGCCAATAAGAAGTATTCATTATTCTGAAAGTTTTGTTACTTCGATATTCGCTATAATTGGATTTGACCTGCAGCATGGCGGCGCAGTGGTTGCGCTCCTGCCTCGCAGTAAGGAGACCTGGGTTTGCTTCCTGGGTCCTCCCTGTGTGGAGTTTGCATGTACTCCCTGTGTCTGCGTGAATTTCCTCTGGGTGCTCTGGTTTCCTCCCACAGTCTAAAGACATGCAGGTTAGGTGGATTGGCGATTCTAAATTGGACTAGTGTGTGCTCTTGGTGTGTGTGTGTTTGTGTGTGTGTGTGTGTGTGTGTGTGTGTGTGTGTGTGTGTGTCCTGCGGTGGGTTGGTGTCCTGCCCGGGATTGGTTCCTGCCTTGTGCCCTGTGTTGGCTGGGATTGGCTCCAGCAGACCCCCGTGACCCTGTGTTTGGATTCAGCAAGTTGGAAAAAGGATGGATGGATTTGACCTGTATTTAGTCCAGGACTTGACAAATAATCAGTTTTTATTTATATTGTTGTGCTTCACGTTTGTTTCCCTTTGCATGATTCTTTTTTCCAATATTACTCCAATATTATGTCTGTATTCATGTTGCCATTCAATATATATAGTTTAACAGTGTACAGTTGAACAGTTATATTTAGAATAGTATTTCTTTCCCTACTCTAAATTTTGAGTTATTTGTGACACTTTATGTACTGTGAGAAATAAAAGTAATGGTAAATTAATATAAGCTATGTGCAAAAGTGAAAAAAAAGTTTGTAATTCATGTTGTATGAAAATGATCTCATTCTTTGTAATCAGTAATGATGAAAGCAGCCTTTCATACAGTTTCAGCATTGCTTGGTGATTTTGACCTTGATTTTAGTTATGATATGCAGTCCTAAGCTCCTTCTCAAACACTCAGATCTGCTGATAAATAACGTCTGGTGGTGTCACCACTGTGTAGTATCAGATCTTTATATGTGTGGCTCTTGGCTGGTTGAACCAGCTGCCCATTTCATTTCGAATCTCTAACTCCCTCAATGTGTTCAAGAAGCATTTGAAGATTCTCTTGTTTGGTGAATTATAGTCTAAGTGATATTAGCTGTTAGGTTTTATAAATCTAGGAATTGCAATTAGCTTATATTTTGTTTTGAGTTCTTCTCTTGTGCAAATCAGTTTTGTACTCTTGTCCTATAACATTCATTCCCAAACATTTCCTGGACTGATGTCACTAGTTTATGTTGACCTCTTTTGTAAAACACTTTGGATTAAAATGAATAAGTGTAAATGTAATGATATTGGAGGTTGACTATAGTGCGTAGGATCTTCTTTCCTGAACTGAATTTTGAATGAATTGTTAATTTTAAATTGCAACATTTACTTTCCTATATTAAACAGACTTGTATAGACAGCAAACTGACTTGACCTGTATTGTATATGTTGCAGAAGTTTGCAAATCACATTCAAATTTTTTTTCCAAAATCATCTTGGTTAGATGAATCACATTACACAATGTAGTTAAAACAACTGAGCAGCAGTTAAATAAAATATAAATATACAACACAAATCTATATTGTCCTGTTTTATTCCATACCTGTGGATTGGCTACTATGTAGAATATAAATGAGCTATTAGACTTACATTGCTGTCTTCCATGGTGCACAGATAATATGGGCTTTCCTAATTATGAGCTGAAGGTGAAGGAGTTAAGCATCCTTTCCATTCTTGCCCTTGCAGTGAAATATGTTCTGAAACCTCTAAAACATTTAAAATAATTCTGTGGACACAAAGGTTTAATGATTAAATGGTAATGCAATGTAACATCAGCTTTATATTTAAACTAGAGGGCAACTTGATTATATTTTACTTCTACTGCCACTGTATATTTGCTTGAACTAATTATTCTTTATTAATCAACTGAATGCTGCTTATAATGTTAACAAACAAAAACTGCTTTTTCTCATGTCTGTTTAGCAGTGGTCACCAAGAAGGAGCAGAAGCCGAAGCCGTAGTACCAGCCCGGTGCGATCACGGACCAGCAGCCCTTCTCGTGGACTGGTATGTTAGGCTTATAGCAGAGATCGGCCTTTGGCTTGTCTCAAAATGTGACCTGCAGAATGAAATAAGCTAAAAGACAAATATACAGATTTTAAGTAGTTAAAAAAGTATGCAGCAGTCTGAAAGCAGGCTAACCATTTACTTTGTCTTCTGTCTTTTTCACACAGAGCTCCCTGAACCGCAGTGCCTCTCCTGGAAGGCTGTCTCCCAGCCGGCTTTAATTCTGCTTCCCAGTGATGAATCCATCAGATTAGGGGATCAGTTTTTCAAGTTTCTCATATTGTTTTTTTTTTTGTTTTTTTTTTTTCATATAAAAGTACCTCATTGCAAAATGTGAACAAAATAGTTATTGCAATCTAAAAAGCAAACCTCCTTGTATGTGTGCATGTAACATTTTTTTTATATATTCGTTACAACTCCACACTGGCTGCTGATGCCGTGCAAATCCACTTCAGTATGGCACATCAATGAAAAAACGATGTATGCATTCATCCAAACTACTTTTGGTGCTACTGTTTTAAAGCAAATAGAACAAAATTCAAAGGGCTACAGACATTATTGGGTATTTTTACACTCAAACCTGAATTGGTGAAGGCAGCTGGTGCTCAATATTCTTCAGAAAACAACAATTGTTTTTGCAGTGTTATTTTGATTATGTGAGAAGAAACAGTTGTGTGGCAATGTGCAGTATATCTGCATTAATATTTTGAAGATTAACTCAGTTATCGAACAGCAAAACGTGTCCTGCACATTAGCACTTTTAGCAGTGATTGACTCAGTTTGTTAACATAAATGACCTATAAAAATTAATTTGGTGTTTTCTTTCTTATACTAAGCTTCCTCTCCCTCCATGTTACAAATGAAATCTCTGAACGTCGAAAATCTGCATGTTAGCCTTGCACATGAATTGAAGCCATTCGTCTACTATGAGACGCTTCCAGTTTTTAATCCTGATCTGTGAGTAAAATGAACTTCTGGGTAATACAGATTAATGTGAGGAGTTTCATTGTTGGTAAATGATAACAATACATATTAATATAAAAACAAACCTTGTGCAATAACATCACATCAAGATTCTCGTTTAAAGTTACTGAAAATCTCTTCCAATCATTTTTAAACCTGCTTAATCCAGAGTTACAGTTATGAGCTGCTTAAATAAATAACTTTTCAATTAAAAAAAGAATCCATTTTGATATTGTACAAGACACACAAATTACATGGAATCTTTGGAAGTGTTTCATATACTGTACAAAACATTCAAATATCTGAGCCAGTGCAAAATACATGACACACAATTTAAGATTAGGTAAAAGTGCAGTTGCTTACTTTTATCAATGCATACAAAACATATTTTAAATATCTTTTTAACAATATACATTGTACAGTACATATTTTAACAACAAGAAAGACGTCTTTTTCATGGCTTGTTGGCATGGAGCGATACGTTGATTTAGGATAAAGTACCAAGTACAAATTAAAGTCTTTCTGAGAGAATGCGTGCTAATATTCTTATCACGTTTGACAAATGACGGTGTGTGGCAGCTGTTGGGATAGAGGGGCACAAATGTATAGTGTGGCTTTTCACTAACATGTCGTGCTAAGAGTGAAATGAATTAAATTTTCTATGATCTGAAAATAATTTAGGCGCATGTACTTCTTGCCACACTGTATAGTTTTTTTCTTTAATAATGAGCAAGCATTACAATAAATTTTTTTGAGAACAATTGACATTATGCCAAAAAATTAGATGACAATGAAAGAATTTGATCACCTGTGTGAAGTTTTATTTACTGTCTGACTTTTTACTGTATGGATTTTTTTTCAATATCTTAACAAGTGTTGTGTGCCTTTTATAATTAACATTTTACAATAAATTTTTCTCAAAACAATTTGTTGTGCTTTTTACTACTTTTGTTTAAACCAACAGCCCTTCACTGTGTGCATCTTTAGTAATCAATGTTGAGAAATTAAACACTCATGCAGAATTCAGAAAGAGTGTAGAGCAAGAAAATGCATTTCTATTCAATTGAATACAATGGTTTATTCTTAGAAACTGCACTTCTATTTGTAAGCCTAGCGTACAATACAATACACTAAAACAGTGCTTCCCAAACTCGGTCCTGGGGACCCACTGTGGCTGCAGGTTTTTGTTCCAACCAGTTTCTGTTTTTAATTGAATTACTTGGCTATTTAAGTGGACGATTATTTCCCAAGTTCTGTGTTTTGGGAACAACAGTAATCCCCCGCTCTATCGCGGTTCAGCTATCGCGCCCCCGCTATATCGCGGAAAAATTCAATAAGTACATCCTACCTGTAGTGTACTTTGCAGCCAATTCATAACAAAGAATACGGTTTTTAGCAGACAAAGAGTTTCGCATTACAGCACCCAGATGATTTCTTACAAAGCCTGTTATTGGCTGAAAGTGGAGACTCAACCAAACAGAGCGGATTTTATTCTCTTGGGCTCTGATTAGCTGCTGCTAAAGTGGTGTAATCTCACAAGAACAGTGAGCATGGGTCCCCGTCGAATCGCGTACCTTGCTTGTGGTCCGACTTTTCTGAGCCAACTTTTGTGAGCTTTTCTTTTGCTTTAAGCCCTACGATGGCTCCCAAGCATTCTGCATCTTCTAGTAGCAGTGAGCCTAAGCGCCAGAGGAAGACCTTGACCATACAGGAGAAGGTAAAACTAATGATGATTATTATTATGTTACTCATATCTTTAGCCCGACATCCGTGTATCATATGTGTATCCAAAGTGTGTTTTAATAAGTTTACATGTGTTTAAAGCGTGTGGGAAGGGTATTGTAAGGCTTAAACTATAAAAACAAATGTGGTCTTTCTATATCGCGGATTTTCACCTATCGCGGGTGGGTCTGGAACGTAACTTTCACGATAGGCGGGGAAGATGACCCTCTGATGCACATGCGTGACAGTATCAGTTAAGTACATGGCATACCTTTGGCATGGAGATCTTCAGGTATGTGTACAGTATATCTCTCTAATACGCTCTGTCTGTCTTTTGAGTTTTTGCACACTAAGGACCTCATTTCCAACCCTCCGATCACGTCTTGTGTTGTCTTTCTGTATGTAAAAATAGGTAAAGTTTTTTTCAGAAATTTTGCATGTAGATTGCTGTAGGCTATATGGCATTTCAAAAATGTCATCATGGAGGGGGTTGTTATTGAGGGCAACCTAAAGCTTGCATTATTCCGTAAACTTACCCCACTTTTGTTTAGAAATTTAATTGGAAAGTACTACTAATAAAGAAAAAAAATTAAAAACCATACTATTTCATTTACAAAAATAGATTCCTAAGTAATTTGAGGCTATACTGTGAATGTAAATTTGCCTAAAAATTTTCTGGTAACAGTTGGAAATCAAACACAGAAGAAATTCTCTTTCAATTTGTGTGAGGACAATTGGAATTGTGCACTGCATACATGTTTCCTGACATACTGCATACCGTCCAAAATGTACCTAGAATTAGACACTATCTGTCAGACAAGTGCCTCCTTCTCTCAGCCACATGCCCTGGGTATGCCCTTAGTGTAGGACTCAATATAAATTGCCATACTCAGTAACACTCTATAAAGCTGTGATAAAACTGAACAGACTGAACTGTCCTCACCATGTTAATAGTTCACTACCTCATTCTGCTCTTCTGGAGTCCTAACCTCCTTCAGTTCCACTTTATGAACCTGAAATGTTGCATTGTTTAAAATTAATTACATTTAAATTCATTCTATCTGGAACAACTCAAAACTGCTTCAATGTATGACTGTCCTTAGAATGAAAATGAAATTGATGGCCATTTTCAATGTCTTCAAAGACTCTTGCAATCTTTTGTTATATTTTATATTTTTAATTCATTAGGTTTATACTTTAGTCAAAATGCCACTGACTTGTGTGTTGCTAGGCACTCCGAATAGTGGGCTCAGGCTTTGCCCCGGCCCCTCCTTTCTGTGTCTGTTGCTATGCAACATCCATCGCACAGCAATCACATGATGGGAGGAGAAACATAAATGAAACAGCAAACTTGGCAGGAGCTCTTTGTTCTTGCAGGTGCCAAGGCCCCTGCTTAAGATCTTTTTTGTATTTGGCGATTTTTGCAATTTCTGTCTTTGGTGTGGTGTTTTGATTTGCTTTTCTATCATACCTTTTAGTTAATATTTACTTTTCCTTTTTTGCCCACTTATTCATGACCACCTGCCTGTTGCTTGGACTATGCCTAGGTTTTCAGACTTGAAAAACAATCATTTTTGTATTATTTGTCATCCCTCTCTTTTTATTGGCTCATTTCAATCTCCATATCAACCAAGATTCGTGCTAGCAGCTCTCCTTGACAAGTGACACACCATGCAACAGTTACCACGTTTCAGTTTTTCCTCTGTAGGAGCCTGAGTGGAGGGTCTTTACTGCCTCTCTGGGTACCATGGATTGGAATACAGTTAGTAGGCATACCCACATGTCACTACACAGGAGCACACATGTCCCACTGTGTGATATCACCAGTTCCATTGATGGATAAAAGGAGCCATCAGAAGACCTGTCAAATGTGGAAAGACTACAGCCTTGTGATTAAGGTTAAATCATTTTGCCTATGTTAAGGGACAAATGACTTGGCTTCAGGAACATGGCAGAGAGTTCAAGGTGCTGGCTTCCCCAAATTCCCCTGAACTTAATCTGATCGAGCATCTGTGGGATGTGCTGGGTAAACAAGTGTGATCCCCATCTTGCAACTTACAGGACTAAAAATATCTGCTGCTAACGTGTTAGTGCCAAATACCACAGGATGCCTTCAGAGGTCTTGCTGAGTTCATGCCTGCCCAGGTCTCAGGTGGTTTGGCAGCACAGTGAGGGCCTTCTCAATATTAGGCAGGTGGTTTTAATGCTGCAGTTATACTGTTTATATTGTCACACACGTGCACATGGGAGGCAGTTAAAGGGCTTGAATGAGAGTAATTCCGAACCAGACTGGTAGGTAGCTGAGTGCACTGACTCTTTTTCTCGCCTTTCTGCAGACCGTTCACGGGAAATTCCGCCTGACCCTGATGACATCAATTTTGGTTCCGACCCCTTTGACGTCACTTCTGGGTCCAAGCCTATGGATGAAGACCCTTCTGGCTCTGACCCCTTTTTATTTATTTATTTTTTTACAATTTTATTGATTTTATTGTAATCATTCCATACAAATAGATCCATTTTTACAAAAAAAATAGGATTGAAAACAAATCAACCCCTGAGAAAGAGAGCATGGCCAACCGACTAAAACTTAAAAATAGTAAAAATAAATAAATTGATGAGTTTATTAGGTGGATACAGATAAATGGAGAAGAAAAAGAAATGGGTAGAGAATCTCCTTCCTCAGTGCTTTAAGAGCTTTTTTAAAAATATTATTGATTAGATCCTGCCAGGTTTTGAAAAAGTTCTGCACAGATCCTCTAAGTGAGAATTTGCATAGAAGTGAGTTAAGACGCCATCTGCGAGATGAGTATGTGGGGCATAATGACTTTAGTTCCAAGATCAGAGGGGCATGGTCAGAAGTAACAATAGCGTCGTACTTGCAAGATTTAATCGCAGGCAAGAAATTATTATCTATAAAGAAATAATCAGTTCTTGAGGAGCAATGATGCACTGGTGAATAGAAGGAATACTGTATGTTCTTGAGTTTGTGTTTTGAAACCTCCAGGGGTCTGATAGGTTGTGGTCAGTTGAAAGGTGTTTAATTGTCTTTGCAGTGTTAGATGTCATCCCCCTGTGACAGGAGCCCTACCTAAGAGTGGATTTAAAACACAATTAAAGTCCACAGCCATTATAATTTTATGAGTGTTCACATTGGGAATGGATGCAAATACATTTTGCATGAATTCCGTATCATCGACATTGGGTGCATAAACATTTATCAAAATCATTTTACAGTTAAATTAGTTGCCCATGACAATCACATACCTCCCTTCAGGATCAGATACTACATCTGATACCACAAATGAGACTGTTCTATGTATGAGAATTCCCACAACTCTAGTTTTCTTTGTAAAGCTAGAATGGAACATTTGGCCAGTCCAGTCTTTTTGCAGCTGGAGCTGATCTTTGGTTAATAAGTGGATGTCCTGTAAAAATAATATTTTAACATTTTTTTTTAATGTCACCTTTTAGGTGAGAGAATACTTTCTTTCTCTTTATTTCGTGATTTAGGCCTTTAACATTCCAGCTCACAAAGTTAACTGTTCCATCATGGAGACATTGATTCTGAATTTTTGATGTCATTTTGTAGTCTTAACTGGAAGTGAGACAGCTTTAACCTTAATTTCCAATTTTCCCACAAGTTATTGCCATGTGGCCTATTGTTATGTTGGTAGTTATAATTATAAGGATTAATAGGATAGATTAGATATAACTTGCTCTTTTTCTCTCCCCTCCTTATCCCCCCACACCCCCATTTTGCCTCCCCATGGAGGCTAGACCCCACTTCACAAAGTCCCAGTCCTCTGACATACCTAGAGACAGAACATGCCCAAAACAAAACAAGCCCCCTAGCAGTGGCGTTTGAGGATTAAAAAATAGATATATCTATTGCCGATAAAGTCTAAATACTATGAGCATAAAATATAATCATCAACAGTCTTGAAATATTAAGACAGTAAACCCAGGGAATGGTGTCAAAAAGTGGCCCTGGATAAGTATAGTAAACCCTAATGCAATAATAATAATAACAATAAACCAAGGGTATGATGTTAAACAGTCTCCTTTCTCCTTTTCTGCTTCCTCCTTGGTGGAGAAGATATGATATTTGTCTTGAATATCCATTTTCAGTTTGGCAGGATACAAGAGGCTGTATCTGATATCGGCTTTCCGTAACTGCTGTTTGATGTTGTAAAAAGCTGCTTGTTTAGCAGCTGTTGAGGGTGAGAAATCAGGGAAAATACGAATGTGGTTATTTTCAAATATAGTTTCTTGTTTCTGTTTGAGAAGTACAATTACATTAAGCTTAAATTGTAATCTCTTGAAGCGAACAATTAAAGTCCTAGTTTTAGAGGTATTTGATCCACGTATGTGATAAGCTGCTGCTATCTCCGTATCTGATTTAAAGTCCTCTCTAATTATTTTTGAGAATAGTTCAGCTACGAGTTTCAATGGGTTTGGACTTTCACGATTCTCAGGTAGACCTTTGATTCTAATATTATTCCTTCTGCATCCATCTTCCAGAGCTGCAAGTCTGTCTCCGAATTTTTTGCATTCGGAATTTGCAGCTGTAGCTTTTCCACTGGCGTTAGATGCCAATTGTTCCGCTGTTTCAATTTGAGTCGTGAATGTCTGCTTAACATCTTCCAGCTGATCGGCAAGTTCTCTCAGTTTAGACACATTTTCCTGAATGTGTTCCTCAATTTTTCCCAGCATATCTTTAAAGACTGCATCAAAACATTTTTCCAAGTCTTTATATTCCTGCTACATCTCTTGCAGCTCCAGCCGCAGCTTCTTGTTTGTCTTCTCGATTGTCTTGAGCAAGCCATTTATTTCTTTATTCATATTTTTCTGAATGTCTTTCTTGAGCTCACTTATGGCCGTGGCCGCGGCCAATGTTGTGATTATTTCCTTCAGTTCGGACAAATCGTTTCAGCTTTCGTGCTCCGTGAGTGAAGTGGCAACCCCCGTTACATCCGATCCTTCTGGCTCGCGAGGAGTAGATGAATGCGCGGACTGTAAGGCCATTTCTAGTTTCAAGTGATCTTCTGGAATCAGCGAGCTATCGTGACCTGCATCACTTGCACCTTCACTTCCATTTTCGCTCTCGACTGGAGACGATGCAGTGGAACGGGGTCCTGGGAAGTCTGTGCTTTTGCCTGCCTGTTCCAGGTCAGTCTCTGAAAGGACGTACCTTACACTTGCATTTGGGCCTGATGTCTGTCTAGATTTGGATGTAACTTTAGGTTTCTTTTCCGCTTCTTTCTGACCCCCTTTCTTGTTACTCATGTTTATATACTGTAGTAGAAACTCCTTTGGTTAGGTAAATACAGGATACCTCGGGATAATAAGAAATAAGAGAAAAAATAAAGCCACTGCAACGGAGCTCTGCTTCAGACGTCCATCTCCCGTAACGGACGAGACCAACCAGTTCCGACCCCTTTTGAGGTCACTTCCTATACTGGCCTTTAAAAGCCACTTCCTTTCCTCTATCCCCTCAGTTCTGTTCGGGACATCAATTTATTCAGTTTTGCAGCCAGGAAACAATATACAGGTGGCTGCCCCAGACCTTGCTATGGCTCTTTGTCGAGTTTGTGACAAAATTATATATATATATTATATATACAGTATAGTCACACACGTGCGCATGGGAGGCAGCTAAAGGGCTTGAGTAAAGGCAATTCTGAGGCATGCCGGGATGCGGCAGAGTGCATTGACTCTTTTTCTACCTTTCCTGTAGACCATTCATGGTTGATTCCACCTGGTCTCTTGACATCACTTCCGGGACTGAGCCTATGGAAGGAAACCTTGCCGGCTCTGGCCCCTGTGATGTCACGTCCGGGCTTGAACCAATGGCTGAAGAACATGAGCCAGATCCCTATGATCTCACTTCCTGTCTTCCCCTTTAAAAGCCTTCACCTTTTCCCTATTCCCTCAGTTCCGTCTTGGACTCGGTTGTATGTACATCAGTGCAGTATTCATTTGAAAGCAACTTTCGCAGCCAGGAAAACAATTACACGGGTGGCTGCCCCAAACCTTTATATGACTCTGTGTTGAGTTTGTGACAATATATATATATATATATATATATATATATATATATATATATATATATATATATATATATATACTGTATATATATATATATATACTGTATATATTTACCTTTAGAGGGCATCCCATACCCCAAAACCCTTAACAGAGCTGCCACTAATGTGAATTTAGGTCCAAAATGCCCTTTTTTTTCTTCACAATTTCCCTTTACAGTCACTTCCTGCAGAATTTCAGTAACAACGGGGACTCCTCCCTTTATCTCCTCCACTCACACAGAAATTGTGCTGTATAAATGGAGTCTGCACATTCTCCCCATGTTTGCCCCTGTCCCCTAGATATCCCAAACATGTGCAGAACAGGTCGGGCTGGTTGTCGACTGTCAACTGGATGTGTGTGAATGTGCCCAATGGTTGACTGGCACCCTATCTACAGCAATTCCTGCCTTGAACTCAATGCTGATGACAATTGAATTTTGTGGGTTAGGATGCCATGTTGTCATCTGTAGACATAACATACTCAAACTGATCATATAATATGTCACTTTAAAAAAACAGCTGGGTTACATTAACCGTGTATCCTGTAGTCCATCCCTGATGGTGTGGATGTGGACTTTGCATGTCCTCTAAGTTTGTTTGTGCTTTCTCTTACATGTATTCCCAATATGGCTGTATGTGAGTAACTCCTGTAACAGACTGACACCCTCACCAGGGTTGTTTCCTGCCTTACACCCAGCACTGGTGAGATGGGCTTCAGCCATGAGAAACCTTGGATTGGACTAAACTGGTCTGAGACTGTTAAATTAATACCAACTTAATATTATTATCAGATTAGCGAATGTTATGCTTGTCCAGCAGATGGCACTGTTGATCCACAGATGTCTTGCATTTCTGGTTAGGAAGCGGCCACAATCCGTCTCAGTGCACTAGTTAGCCAATTCTTTTTCTTTCTTTTTTCTTTTGGATTAGTTCCAAAAATACTGCACATTTCTTACACCTTACAGGTTCTTTAATATATTTCCATAATAAAATAAAATAAAAATTGCTGCTATAATTGGCTTTTTTGTGCTTATATTGTTTAACTCTTCTTAATGTAGCAAACAAACAGCTTATATCACATCATGTTGGATGTGCTCCTGCTCATTTGATGATGTTTTGTCTTGTTATAAAGACAAGAAGAAAGAAAAAATCAAACCTTCTCTTAATTATACTAATGTGCTCATCTAGTAGAGTGGTGCATCCATCCATCCATTCTTTTTGTGAATTGTTTATTCCAGTTAAAAGGTGTGGAATGATGGTGCCTATCTTGATGGTAATGTTAAGATCCAACTCTGGATGCGGCGCTGGTCCATCACAAGTCACAATTAGGCCTGTATGGAATGGCCAGTCAATCTTTCCTACATGTCTTTAAAATGAGGGAGAAAAAAACAGGACAAAAACCCATTGGACTCAGTACATTTCTGGGCTGGGAATTCAATCACAGGTCACAGATCTGTAGTGTGTATGAAAAATGCAGAGGTGAAACCAGTGAACTTACAGGATGCTTAGTAAGAAATGTAAGCTGAAGCAAATTTGAATGGATTTCCTCATTTGTCATTGCCTGCATGTTTTATTCATCTCACTGGATCCTTGGATCTGAAAACTGTATAGTTTGGATTGTTACCACAAAGAGAATAAGTCCAAGTTACACTTTCAGGAAAAGTAAACCAGTTGAAAGCCAAAGATTGCATAAAGCAGTCTACATCACGTGCCAAAAAGCACAGCAAACTGAAATCAACTGAGTTGAGCTGGAAGAAACTGTGAGAAATACAAGTCCAGGAATAGCATAGGAGCGAGTCCAGAGTAGACATACTGAAGTCGTGTTTAGAGAAAACTTGGAAATACTATAAACTATGAGAGTGCGTGCAACAATGACTTGACAGCAACCAATCGGGAGCTTATATGAAGAGCAGAGGTGGGCGTCTGCAGCTCACATGAACCTAAAAGAATATCTCCTGGCGAATACGGCCTCCCATTTTAGCACCTCAAACAACAAACCCCTCAGTTTTCTGTCTTTCCCTCAAACTTTGTGGCAAATGATTGGTTTGGCTCCGTGTCATCATGTAGGCACCAAGACTATGCCTGAAGAATTGCTTCTCTGTTGCCTTTAGTTGTGATGATTTTTATGATAAAACTAAATAATACAAATAAGCAAACAAATCAAAATAATACCATTAAAAACAGATGAGCCACTAATATAATGTGGCATTATCTACATGTAGTGTTTAAGTCTCTACTAAATAAAGTAGTAAAAGTCAAAATTTGATGCTGTGGTTAGATGGCTAGAAAGAAGAGCAAAACAAAAACCATAGCCAGTGGGATGCTGGAGAAAATAAAATTCTAGGGTTTCTGAGAAGAAAAATTACTTTTTCACATTGTAAGACAAAATAAGCAGAACAAAGGTAAAATGTTGGGTCACCAGTTATTGATGCCCATATACTGTAAATGGCTGAAAAAAAAACAGCAAACTGCAAAGATAGTGGCAAGCATCATGGATAATGTCTTCCAGGGGGACTGGCTAGACATGGTGGACGTGGTGGCCCTTTCAAGGTGCTGGAGGAAGAGGTGTCACTGCTCCTCACCTTCGGGTCTGAAGGCGAAAGGAAAGTAGAGGCACTAGAAGTAAAGGCATGGAGTCTCGTCTGTTACGGGAGATGGACGTCTGAAGCAGAGCTCCGTTAGCAGCGGCTTTATTTTTTCTCTTATTTCTTATTATCCCGAGGTATCCTGTATTTACCCAACATGAGAAGTTTCTACTACAATTATATAAACATGAGCAACAAGAAAGGGGGTCAGAAAGAAACAGAAAA